>NW_028270155.1:33245597-33615597 GCF_037043375.1 Chiloscyllium plagiosum | reverse complement strand
TAATACAAGAGGTAAGTATACACTAAATGGCAGAACGTTTCGAAGCATCAATATACAGAGGGACCTAGGCATAAGGTCCTCAGTTCTCTGAAAATAGCAAAACCAGTAGATAAGATGGTCGAAAAGGCAGATGGCATGCTTGCCTCATCGGTCAGGGCCTTAGTATAAAGATTGACAAGTCAGCTGTATATAACTTAGGCCACATTTAGAATATTGTGCATGGTCCTGGTCACCAAACAAGAAGGATGGAGAGGGTACAGAAATGGATTACCAGGATGTTGCCTGCTTCGGAGGGTATTAAAATATGAGAAGAGATTGGACGATCTTTGTTTGTTTCCACTTGAATGTCGAAGGATGAGGGGTGACCTGAGAAGTTTACAAAATTATGAGAGGCATGGATAGAATGAATAGTTGGAGTCTTTTTTTTCCCCCCAGAGTAGGTATGTCAATTACTAGGGGACATAGGTTTAAGATAAAAAGGAGTACGTTTAAAGGAGATGTGAGAGGCAAGGTTTTTACACAGAGGGCGGTAATTGCCACTGCCAGACGAGGTGGTGAGGGTGGATACAATAGCATCATTTTGAGGCCCCTTGATAGATATATGAATAGGCAGGGAGTAGAGGGATATGTGCCACATAGAGGCAAAAGGTCTTTTGTTTAGAAATGTTTCAGTACTGTCTTGGCAGGCTGAAGGCCTTCTTCCTGTGCTGTACTGTTCTTTGTTCTAAATTCGAAAAAGTGGAGTGTTTTTCTAAAACTGAAAAAGTAGTTTTGTGCTGTAAAATGGAGCTGGTCAACTGAACTACTGAAGCTGCAATAAAGCTAAGAACCTCAAACGCTGGAGATCTGAAACAAAAACAGAAATTGCTGGAGAAGCTCAGCAGTTCTGGCAACGTTTGTGGAGACAAAAACAGCTAAAGTTTCGAGTCCTGTGACCCTTCTTCAGAACCGAAGAACAAAACTTTTCTGAAGACGGTTACAGGACTCAAAACGTTAACTCTGTTTGCTCTTCACAGATGCTGTCTGCGCTGCTCCAGCAATTTCAGTTTTTGGTTTGTTACCCTAAAAGTGTGTGCCTTGCAATTTCCTTGTCCCCACCGTCTGTCGATTCCTTTCTTCCACTTCTTCACTTCCATCTACAGAACCCACCTGGACCTACCAAATGGAACCTTCAATCCAGCAAAATATAGCCCCTTTCCAACCTTGGCAAAAGATGGCCAGCCTCCAGTAAGTTGCACCCCCAGTGACTCCCTCAGTGCTTAATGTTAAACAAATATTGCACTTCAACTTTGGAAATGGTGTTCTGCCACAGACTTTGGGACTACGTTCCCAATGGCACGACAGCTAAAGAAACAAGCAAATGTTGACATACTTTGTAGACTGCAGCTTTTCAGAAATATCTTGGCCATTGACCCAGGAATGTTGAATGACGTACAAATGAAATCAAAGCAATCTATTGCATTCTCCTTGTCTCGTGAGTTTGCTAATTATGGCCTGGCTTCTGGATAGGGTGCCTTCATCCATCATCAGGAAAGGTCTCATGGCAGATGAACCAAGAAGTTTCGTTGGTGCTTGTTAGTGTGTCCAGGTGATTAAGGGTTGTATTACGATACTATCTGTTGTCATCAGTTTTAGATTGTTGAATTCTGATGCTATTTATCCATACACAGTAATGTATCTTAATTGTTTTTCAACTAGCGTTCACGAATGCAAAGAATAGAACTAAGAATTAGGGCGGCACGGTGGCACAGTGGTTAGCACTGCTGCCTCACAGCGCCAGAGACCCGGGTTCAATTCCCGCCTCAGGCGACTGACTGTGTGGAGTTTGCACGTTCTCCCCGTGTCTGCGTGGGTTTCCTCCGGGTGCTCCGGTTTCCTCCCACCATCCAAAAGATGTGCAGGGTCAGGTGAATTGGCCATACTAAATTGCCCGTAGTGTTAGGTAAGGGGTAAATGTAGGGGTATGGGTGGGTTTCGCTTCGGTGGGTCGGTGTGGACTTGTTGGACCGAAGGGCCTGTTTCCACACTAATCTAAAAAAAATTGTAGGAAGTAAATAACAACAAAGGCAAGGAATATTCGGCAGGCCTGCACAACTCAAACATTTCCCCCACTTCATGGGCATCTGATGCTACATTGCCAGCACTTGCTGCTGATTTGCAACACTTTATCTTCATAGAGATTGCATTTTTGATTGTCTGTTTCTCCATTGTGGTCAATAAAAATTGTTTTGTCTTTTCAGATCTTGTGATTGTCTTGGTCAGAAATGCATTTCAAAAACTAAATATTGTGGAATCTGACCCTAAGGTACAGCACTTAACACAGGTGGGGATGATTCATTTGCTGTCTTTATTTAGACACAGAGTTACTAACAGAGGTTTGCAATGTTTTGGAAATTGCAACTTTGTAAATATAGGTTATGCTCATTAGGACAGAGAGTTTTACCTCCATTCAGTAGATGTGCAGAGTTAAGTTGGTAATTTCTCTGTATCCTTCCAGTACCAGTACCAATACCAGTACCTTTCAGTTAAAATAGGAACACAGATACAGGAGGTATGCATTCAGCCCCTTGAAGTTGAACCCATTCAGTTAGATCATGGCTGACCTGTGGCCTAACTCCTGCCTTTGGCCCATATCCCGATAAACCTTTTGCTTAACGAAAATTATCTACCTCTGATTTAAAATTAGCACATTCGAAAGAGAGTGTATTTAAATTTTATCTTGCCATTGACTTTCAATAAATAAATTATCATCTCTGTAGAGGTCAAAACTTACAAAGAGAAATTCAGACATCTGTAAGAATAACATGCAAAATTTCATATTTGAATAATTTCTACCATGAAATGATAAAAGTACAATAATGGCTAAACAGTGTTTTCTTTAGTAGGTGTTAGGCAGGGAGTTTCAGGATTTCAACCCAGTGACACAGGATGGACAGTGATATTTTTCCAGTCTGCTATACCAAGTCCCTCATTATTTTATACAATTCAATTAAGCCTTCCAGCCTCATCCATAAGAAGGAAATTAACTGTGCTCTATTCGATACTTCCTGCAATTATCAAGTCCTGGAAACCGTCTCCTAACTTTCAACTGTACTGTCTCTAGAACAAATATACCCTTCCTGTAAAGTGATGACTAGACGGTGTGCACAACTCCAGTTGTGCCTACCTGTGTTTTGTTAAGGTCTGGTATTACATACATCCTCTTGTATTCAGCATCACCCCTAATGAAGGAATCATTGCATATGTCGTCTTTACACCTTGTCTACCTGTCCTGCCAACTTCCAGGACATATAGAACATTTTTATTAACATTACAGCGCAGGACAGGCCCTTCGGCCCTCGATGTTGCGCCGACCTGTCATATCAATCTGAAGCCCATCTAACCTACACTATTCCATGTTCAAAGTTTGTGAGAAGATTTGTAGCTCGGGTGCTCATTGTTGTGGTTCTGTTCGCCAAGCTGGGAATTTTGTGTTGCAGACGTTTCGTCCCCTGTCTAGGTGACATCCTCAGTGCTTGGGAGCCTCCTGTGAAGCGCTTCTGTGATGTTTCCTCCGGCATTTATAGTGGTTTGTCTCTGCCGCTTCTGGTTGTCAGTTCCAGCTGTCCGCTGCAGTGGACGGTATATTGGGTCCAGGTCGATGTGCTTATTGATTGAATCTGTGGATGAGTGCCATGCCTCTAGGAATTCCCTGGCTGTTCTCTGTTTGGCTTGTCCTACAATAGTAGTGTTGTCCCAGTTGAACTCATGTTGCTTGTCATCTGCGTGTGTGGCTACTAAGGATAGCTGGTCGTGGCTAGTTGGTGTTCATGGATGCGGATTGTTAGCTGTCTTCCTGTTTGTCCTATGTAGTATTTGTTCCGTCCTTGCATGGGATTTTGCACACTACATTGGTTTTGCTCATGCTGGGTATCGGGTCCTTCATCCTGGTGAGTTGTTGTCTGAGACTGGCCGTTGGTTTGTGTGCCGTTATGAGTCCTAGTGGTCTCAGTAGTCTGGCTGTCAGTTCAGAAATGTTCTTGATGTATGGTAACATGGCTAGTCCTTTGGGTTGCGGCATGTCCTCGTTCCGTTGTCTTTCCCTTAGGCATCTGTTGATGAAATTGCGCGGGTATCCGTTTTTAGCGAATACATTGTATAGGTGTTCTTCTTCCTCTTTTTGCAGTTCTGGTGTACTGCAGTGTGTTGTGGCCCTTTTGAACAGTGTCTTGATGCAACTCCGTGTGTGTGTGACCGTGTGTGTGTGTGTGTGTGTGACCGTGACCCGTATGCCCTTGTGGTGTACCCTCCGTTAGGTGTTCTCATTACCATCATGTCTAGGGCAGGGTGTTGGTTGTCCTTTTCGTCCTCCCTGGTGAATCGGATTCCTGTGAGGGTGCCACTGATAATCTGGTGTGTGTCGTCTATTTCTGTGTTTTTAAAGATTACAAAGGTGTCATCCACATATCTGACCCAGAGTTTGGGTTGAATTTGTGGTAAGACTGTTTGTTCTAATCTTTGCATTACCGCTTCTGCTATAAGTCCAGAGATGGGTGAGCCCATGGGTGTACCGTTGATTTGTTCATATATTTGGTTGTTGAATGTGAAGTGTGTTGTGAGGCACAGGTCCAGTAGTTTGAGTATGCCGTCTTTGTTGATAGGTTATCCGTCTTGTTGTCTGTTCTGTATGTCCAGCAGGTTGGCTATTGTTTCTCTGGCTAGGGTTTTGTGTCAAAAGCTTTGGAAAAAGGGTCTCCCTGTCCACCCTATCTAACCCTCTGATTATCTTATATGTCCCTATTAAGTCACCTCTCAACCTTCTTCTCTCCAACGGAAACAGCCTTAAGTCCCTCAGCTTTTCCTTGTAAGACCTTCCCTCCATACTAGGCAACATCCTAGTAAATTTCCTCTGCACCCAATGCGGTGACCAGAACTGTACACAATACTCCAAGTGCGGCCGCACCAGAGTTTTGTACAGCTGTAGCATAGCCTCATAGTTCCAGAACTCGATCCCTCTATTAATAAAAGCTAAAACACTGTATGCCTTCTTAACCACCCTGTCAACCTGGGTGGCAACTTTCAAGGATCTGTGTACCTGGACACCGAGATCTCTCCGCTCATCTACACTACCAAAAATCTTACCATTAGCCCAGTACTTTGCATTCCGGTTACTCCGACCCAAGTGAATCACCTCTCACCTGTCCGCATTAAACTCCATTTGCCACCTCTCAGCCCAGCTCTGCAGCTTATCTATGTCTCTCTGTAACCTACAACATCCTTCGTCACTATCCACAACTCCACCAACCTGTGGACATGCGTTCCAAAGGTTTTCACCTCCCTCACTCTCCTTTGCATTTCCTTGCTATGTTTGCCTTCTCTGGATTGAATTGCATTTGTCACTTTTCGGCCCATTCAACCAAACCATTGGTATCATTGCTGCAGTCAACAGCCATCCTCTTCACTATCAAATACACAACCAATTTTTGTGTTGTCTGCAAACCTCTCCATCATGTCTGCCATATTTAAGTTTAAATCATTAAAATGTACCACTAACTGCAAGGGGACTCAGACTAAGCCCTGTGGCACATCACATTTCAATGGAGACTGCTTTCCATTTGCAGAAATGTAATTCAACCATTAGCCTTTGTTTCCTGTCTCTGAGACAATTTTGGATTCAACTTTCCACAATCCTTTGAATCCCATTGACTTTGATTTTTCTGAACAATCTGCCATGTGGGACCTTGTTAACTGCCTTGGTAAACCATGTGGACCACATCCACTGCATTTCCCTCCTCAATCGTTGTTACTTTCCAAACAAACTTCAATTAAATTAGTAAGAAAATACTTTCTTTATTAAATCATGCTGACTGACTATCCCTTATTAATCTGTGCCTTTTCAAGGAATAGATAAACCTATCTGTCAATGTTGATTCTAGTAATTTGCCCATCTCTTCAGTCAAATTGACTGGCCAATGATTATTTAGCCTATCCTCCGCACACTTTTGGCATAATGCTAAAACATTCGCAGACTCCATATCATCTGATACCTCACTTGTGTCTGACCCTGTCAGACATGACACCATTGCCAATTTTCCCCCTCCCTTTTTTGTTGTAGATACTTGAAATGGCTGGTCTTTCATTGCTAACTTCAGAAATAAACTTTGGTACACTTGAAATAGTGCATTAATCTTGATTAATCCTTCACTTCCCAGAATTGGGACAACTGAAGAAACATTCTATTCACTTTTTTCTGCACTGTAACTTAATAGTGGCCAGGATAAAAATCATGATTAAGAAAAATGTCTTTGATAGGAAAATTGCAAATCTTTGGTAAAGTTTATATTTTCAAATTGTGCTGCTTTACTGAATGGTCTTACCTTTCTCTTCACAAACAGATCTGTTTCACAGTGTTGGGTAAAATGATTCCATGTAAGTCAAGTTCATTCACTACAGACAGGTATTGTGATTTGGAGAGCTGGCAATTCAATAACTGTAATGCTTGATGTAAATAACATTGTCTCTCTGGTTGTAATTGATTGTTAATGATATATTGAACAAGGTTTTTTGAAAATTGCAATAACGAGAGAGATTGACATGGAACAGGTTAATCACGCTAAAATTAAGTGATGAGAATGGGCAGTTTGTCTTATGAGAAAAGGTTAGACAGGTCAGCCTTGTTTCTGCTGGTGTTTAGAAGAGTAAGAAGTTACCTGATTGAAATATATACAATTCTGAGAAGCCTTGACAGGGTGCATGTGAAAAAGATGTCATCTGTAGAAGCTTCTGAAACTAGGAGCTACTTTCAAAAGCAGAGGTTGTTCCCTTAATATAGATATTCAGCTTTTTATTTCAGAGAGTCATGAGTTCTTGGAACTGTCTTTCTCAAAATATGGTGGATTTGAATATTTGTACAGTAAAGGGAGAAAGATTCTTGATGTGGAAGAAGAATCCCAATGGTGTGGAAGCAGGCCATTCAACCCATTGAGGCCACACTGACCCTCTGAAGAACATCTCACCCAGACTCACCCTATTTCCGTAACCCTGTGTTTTCTATGACCAATCCATCGAGCCTGTACATCCCTGGACACTGGGCAATTTGGCATGGCCAATCCACCTAACCTGCGCATCTTTGAACTGTGGGAGGAAACTGCAGCATCCAGAGTAAATCCAACTCAACATGGGAAGAATGTGCTAACCCCATGTAGATAGTCGTCAGACGATGGAATCGAACCTGGGTCCCCTGGCACTGTGAGGCAGCAGTGCTAACCATTGACCCACCCATTCTTCATAAGCAAGTGGATGAAAGGTTATTCGTAAATGTAATCAAATAAATTATTGAATGGTGGAGCAGGTTAGAGGGATGAATGACCTCGTGTTGGTCCTATGTCATATATTTGTATGTTGTTACTATGAAAGTGTGATTCCTGTCTCCTCATCAGGATGTCTTCTCTTTTTTCAAGATTTACTGGACACTGTTTGGAATGAAGGAGAAAGAGAACACTCTGCTGAACAGAAAACAACAATTTTCTGGTACAGTACATGGAAATGGCTACACATTCTCTAATTTGTTCTTAAGTGCTGAAAGAAATTCATTTGAAGTTGCGGCTTGGTTCTAAGTTAAACAGAGCTTTAAGAAATTTCCTTCTTTTTTTTTCCTATTTTCCAATTTTTTTGGCTTTGCCTCAGCTAAGTGAACACACAATAGAGATTGAAACATTAATTTTCCTGGTCTGAATAACATACAAGGCCACAAAAAAAGGTTTGAGTTAAAGAGGACCATATGACCTGTTGACCTTGACAACTGTTGTAGAGCTTCAAGTCCATTTTCTATCTGTTCCTCCTATCATTTGCTTCTATGAGAAATCAAAAATTGACATCAGCCTCAAATATATTCAATGATGGAGCATTCACAACCATCTGGGGTCAAGAATCCCAAAGATGTACAGTCCTTTGAGTGAAGACATTTTCTCCTCATCCAAGTCCTAAATGATTGGCCAGTAGTCTTGATGCAGTGTCCCTTTGTCTAGATTTCCCAGACAGTGGAAGCAAGCTTATTTTTAAAAAAACCTTCTGTGGTATGTAGCTGTCTCTGACATTTATTGCCAATTCCTAAGTTGGTTGATTGTCTCTCTCAAGGAGAAAGTGAGGACTGCAGATGCTGGAGATCAGAGCTGAAAATGTGTTGCTGGAAAAGCGCAGCAGATCAGGCTGAATTCCTGAAGAAGGGCTCATGCCCGAAACGTCGATTCGCCTGCTCCTTTTGGATGCTGCCTGACCTGCTGCGCTTTTTCAGCAACACATTTTCAGCTCTGATTGTCTCTCTCTGCCATTTCTGACGCAATTATGAGTCAGCCACATTGCAGTGGGTCTGGAGTCATGTTTAGGCCAGGCCAGATAAGAACAACAGATTTCCTTCCCTAAAATACATTAGTGAACTGGATGGAGTTTTACGACAATCAGCAGTATTGGTCGCTTTTAGATTAGCTTTTAGTTCCAGATCTTTTACTAACTTCAAATCCAACCATGGCAGATTGTGAAATTCAAACCCATGTCCCAGAAACATTAGCCTGAGTTCTGGGTTACTAATCCAATGACATTACCATCCGAGTACTGCCTCTCCCAATATCTATCCTGTCAAGCTGTCCGTAATCTTGAATGTTTCAGTAAAATTACCTCTCAATCTTCTGAATGCCAGGGAATGTAACCCTAATTATGGCAGCTTCTCATTATGGGAATGAACATGAGGGCTGGTGGAAACAAAAACAGAAATTGCTGGAAAATGTCAGCAAGTCCAGCAGATTTTGTGTAGAGAAATTAAGAGTTAATGTTTCACTTCTGAAGAAGGGTCACTGGACCCAAAGCGCTAACTCTGATTTCTCTCCACAGATGCTGTCACACCTGCTGAGATTTTCCAGTTTTGTTTCAGATTTCCAGCATCTGCAGTTCTTTAGGTTTCTTTGAAGTCTGAATGGATGCTTTTTGGCTCCTTGAGTTTTCTTATTAACCTTGTGCACAGTGCCATGGCATAGATGCAGAACTTGTGATCTGCCTGCGTCTGCATCAGTAGTAATAGGACATGTAAAATTTGGCATCACATCAAGATTTGGATGGATTGATCTTGTATTGCAGTTTTTGAATAACTTTTATTTGATTGTCCATTAAAAGAGTAGGCATATATCGTCAAGGTAAAGTTGCAGTAGTCCTACCAGACCATTAGACATGCTCTCTCATTCAACATCACTGGTGGTTTAATCTGAGGGTCACCATGCCTCAGGAGAGGTTCAGAAGGAGAGTCCTTCATGGTAACCTGAGCTGGTGTGGGAATTGAACCCAAGCTATTGGCATCAGACTGCATCGCAAACCAGCCATCCAGCAGCCAGAGCAGATCAAAATGGTACATTCTGACATAGTCCTTAGTAGAGTAGTTTGATTTGAAGGAAATATCTTCTTGTATTTAAATTTGTATGTGATTTAAACATAAAGCCATGCCTGTTGGAATAGCAGTCATTCAATATTAAATATCCAGTTCATTCATTATCCTTGGTGATTAAGAATGAGGTGCACAGTGTCTGGAATTGAGGGATGTGTGGGTCATTGTAGATAAAGATGGTCATTCCATATTTTGTGCTGTGTTTATGTATAGTTTACTTGAAATTATTTTGGAAAACTTCATTTATATAGCAGGAGTCAATACTTAAAACTGGCCTAAAATAAAACTACGATCTGAGAATGTTGGAAATCTGAAACCAACAAAAACAGAAATTGCTAAAGTAACTGAGTGGGTCTAGCAGCATCTGTGGAAAGGTCACTGGACTCAAATGGTTAGTTTTATCTCCACAGATGCTGCCAGATTGCTGGGTCTTGCAATTTATTTCCATTGTACAACTTTGGTAATGAACTTTGAAATTGCTTATGGCCAATATGTCACTTATTAATCATTTTTATTGATTTTTTTTTTCACAGGCTAGATATGTTTGACGTGACATTGTTCCATGGTGCCATCTCTCTGGATTCCCTAAAACAATTCTTCTACCACACACTGACACAGAGTCTGACCTACAATCCTGTGCTTGAAGGTAACAATAAGTAACATCAACATATTGGACAACATTGTCTTTTAAGGTCACTCTGTATATTATGACGTCAGATTAACTTTGCCATTCTTTGTGCATTTCACAAATGTTATTTTAATTTTCCTTGTGCAATAATGAAAGACAGTATGGATTACTTTAGAAAATGTCTTTCTTCTATTGTGCTTGAATCTTTAGTCAGTGGAATGAATCTGCACAGCAACGTCTCCAGTGATAAAATGGATAGTGTTCTTTGGTGGCATATTATCTTCAATTGTCAAGAAAGAAGTAGTTTTGCATTATTGCATTATTGTAGAAATTATTTTTTTTTTAAATTGGGGCAATTTTAAATTGCATATCTGAAATTTCAGGCTGGGTTGGCCACATTACTGCTATTTCAACCTGCCCAGCAGTGTTCAATCACAAGTGTGTCAACTTCAAATTTCCACATTATTACAACGTGTTTACAAGGTTTCAAAACAAAATTCTCCTATCCACTCCAGAGAGAAATAATACCGTGCATTTATGTTACACATAATTTGGCAAAATACCTGAGATTTCAATGGAGGCTGGAAAGATTAGTTAACTATTACATGGATCTTCTTGGGAGCTAAATACACATCAGTAAAGATCCAGTGGAAACCGTACTGCGATGGCAGGTGTCTATTCAAGTAATTCTAAGATTTTATTCTTTCATATTACTCCTGTCACTCTCTGGAAGAAAAATAGTTTAAATTGCACAAATTATATCAAGTTAAATCATATTCAAATAGGCTGCTATTGATTGTTTGGGGGTGGGGAGCTGGTCAATGCAACTAAAGACTAAATGAAAGATGCAATTTCTCCCTTCTACCACGACTCATTAGACCCTGATAACCACATGTCTATCTTTATTTAATTGCAAAAATATACTTTATTCATAAATTATCTTTGTGTATACACAAATACTAAAGCAGTTCTGTACAATCTTTGCATGTTAAGAACAAGCATTGGAATTTGACATGCCCTGCAGTTGCAAAATCAAAGCCATTACCTACTCATGCAGGGCATTATTTACATACATTTTGAGCCACTGAGAGAGTCTGATAACTGAATGCACCCTCCATTGTATTTTGGCAGAAAGATCTTAAACGGTAGTCTTTCCCACTGCGCCTTGCGGCAGCTATCCCAAGCTTTAGTGTGTCCCTCAGCACATAGACCCGGACCCTGGAATGTGCCAGTCTGCAACACTCAATTATGGCTAACTCTTTATAAAGGAAGACCAACAAGTTTTCCGCAGAACAATGAGTGCTTTTCACTAAATTTATGGTCTTTCAGGTGCAGTCGATGTTTGTCTTGGTGTGCATCCCAGCTACAGCCCATCGAGCGTAATGTCCTATGTCATGGAGTGGCTCAGATCGAACCTCAACAAAAGCCCCTGCACCTCTCTCCAAACTATCTTTATGTAGGCACATTCCAGAAGGAGATGTGTGACAGTCTCTTTTCCAGTACGGATGCTTCGAGGGCAGCGTGCAATGGTGCACAGAGACTGGGCACACATTAAGGATCTGATGGACAGTATCCTTCTCAGCACCAGCCAAGTGAGGTCTTGGTGCTTGTTGAAAAGTTCTGATGATGAGAGATTCTGCCAAATGACTTGTGACAGGTCTACTCGGGGAAATGTGTGACAGGATAGCCATATGACTACCCAGCAATCGCTTTGCAGTGTTGTGATATGGAACTATCAATGTAGGTTCAAGGCGAATCTCTGGTTTCTGCTGAGTTATTATTTCACTATGATGGTGAGTTTGGCTGCACCAAAGTTGTCTGAGGGTGGAAAAATAAGTCAGCAATTTTTTTTGGTACTCTCTCTCTTCAATATTATTGGGTAACTTCATTTGTAAGATCTCCTTATAAATGTGGTGTGAAACCCACACTTGGAAGCAAACTCCCCTATGATGTTCGCCAATGGGTCAGTAGCCCAGTACCACCCATTGTTTAGCTAGTGTATGAAGAGTGTCAGTCTGGCTGAGAGATCCAGAGGGGACCACCAGCAACTGTCTACTTTGTACAAAGCCAGAATAATCACCTGCAAAAGGAAGAAAAGCCACTTAAAAGGGGTGCCCATAAACTATGGAGACTAGGTGTCTCTGTTGTTCTTAACCTGGGGATGAATCTTGTATGTCTGATCATCACAAATAGTTAGCTGGTTAAAGGTGTTAATTAATTATTTCTCTGGTAGTTTATTCTGTGAACAGCAGAACAGTAAAATATGCTTGCTCAAGTACCAAAAAGGTTGGTTATAAATAAAAATTCAGTCAACATTTTGTTTTCTTTCATTCACAGCATCTGAAGCAATTCGCAGGCAGGGAGAATGGTGTTTTGCTAAAAGTAAGCCACTTTTAGTAACCTTATACAGAAAGGTAATTGATTTTGAATATAATTGTATTTCTATAAATTGTATTGAGGTCAAATGCATGAACCAAAATGTACTTCAGTTGTGTTGCTTCCCTTTTGTTCATACAAGAAAGGATATATTCTACTGTCTGCTTTGATAGGATCTCAAATCTATGCTCACTGAATTCCTAATTTTCAGCTGAGTAACTTCAATTTAATGAAACATCTTTCTTATTTTGTCCTTTCTCAGAATAAAAGGTTAAGTATGTTTTTCACTAAATTAAAATTACTCAATTATTAAGTGCTTTTTCTTTCTTGACCGTTTCACTTTGGGACTAGGGGCCGGCTTTGCGCCTTTGAGCTATTACCAGTATGAAATATATTGACTTTATCAAGTTTCAATCTGATTTTATACATATAATCAATATTTATAAACAAAGATGCCTCAGCTGTTCATACAGTTAAACCCTTCCTTTAGTTTGAATAAACATTACATTCCAAGTCTGACATGAAGTAATGTGAAAACTGCAATGCAAAAACTAATGAGCACTTTCCATTCCATGAAATTTACTGACATGACATTTGAACTCTGACCCCATTTGTAGCTATTTTGTGAATTCAGTTCTAGTAGAGATACCTTCTTGGTTCAATGGTGCCAGTTGCTCACATGGTAACAACACTGATAGAAAACAGTGTCTACTAACCGAATTCCTTTGTGACCTTAAGTGGATAGTCATTTGCTTTGTACGTGCGACCACATGCCTCCAATTCTTTTAAATGGGAACTGCGCATACATTCGATAACTCAAGGCCGGATAGAAATTTTTCGTGCTGCAATTAAATCAGCATGACTTAACTTTGTGAAATAATACAAAGCAATGCATTTGATAAGGTGTAGAAGTGTTTAAATGAAGGCATATTTATGAATCTAAATACCAGTAGTTCTTCCATTCTTATGCAACACCACACAATAGCACTTTTGAAAAAGCACTTAAAGCTTTGGCAACGTAATCGCATTACAACCAAGCATTTTAAAAGTTTGCGTTTTAGAAACAGCATCACAATTCGTCAATTGCATTACAGCAAAATCGTGTTGACGAAATGTACATTGCCACAGAATGACCTGTAGAATATTAAGGCCACAGAACAATGTCGTATTTTGGGAAAAGGTAAATCAAGGAAATGAAAAAGTATTAATAGTAATAATACATCAGTGAATAAGATCAAACTATGTAAAAATGGTAAAATTCAAAAGTGTCTTAGCTGAATGTATTATGCATTTGTGATAAGATAAGCAAATTAATCGTACCAGTAGGGAGAGTTGTGTTAGATCTAAATACCATAACAGAAATTTTGTTGCTTGGTGGTCAAAGTTAGGAACTAAGTAAACTAACTAAACCTGTGCCCCAGCCAAATTAACTCATGAGATGAAGGGATTTCCCTCTGAAGTCATTTAATAGACTAAATTTGTTAGAATTTAGAAGATATGAAAGATGATCTTATTGAAAATCTAAAATGATGAAGAGGTTCCAGAGCGCTTCACTCTAACTAGTGGAAGAACTCTGGCTCAGAATTGATGATCCAGCAGGGGGAGAGTAACCTGGACACTTTGTTTCAGGAGGCAGTCACACCTGGGAGATTAAGCAATTCAAATTCAGTTTTTGATCAGGCACAACAGGGTGTGATTGCAAGTGAGACAGATAGGGGGATACTGAGTTCAGGACTAGAGGGGCCTCCGCTTTTGACCTTATCCAACAGGTATGAGATGCTTGCTCCCTGTGTGGATGAGGAAAAGGGCTGTGGGGGGGGGGGGGGATGAGCCAGCTGACCATGGCACCAGGGTGCAGAAGGCCATTCAAGAGGGGAGTGCAAAAAGACAAATAGTTGTTATAGGAGATTCTATAATTAGGGGGACAGATTGTATTGTTTGCAAGCTGGATCAGGAGTCCCGCATGGTGTGTTGCCTGTCAGGTGCCAGGGTGCAGGACATCCCTGATCGACTTGAAAAGGAGGGAGAAGGTCCAGTTGCTGTGGTCCACATTGGGACTAACAACATAAGCAAGGGTAGGATGAAGGACCTGTTTGGGGATTATCAAACACTAGGAATGAAATTAAGGAAGAGGTCCTGAAGGGTCATAATCTCCGGATTACTGCCCGAGTCACATTCAGATTAGGGACAAGAAAATTAGGGAAGTAAACATATGGCTAAGGGAATGGTGTGGGAAAGAGGAGTTCCATTTCATGGGGCATTGGCATCAAGGGGGTATCTGAACCGATGGGATGGTTTCTACCTGAAACGATCTGGAACCAGTGTTCTCTAGAAAAGGATAAATAGGGTGGTCACTAGGACTTTAAACTTGAGTTGGGGGGAAGGGAAAGCAACAAGAAGTATGGTGATAAATGAAAAGGTAAGCAGCAGGTTAGCATGTATGCAGGAGGGTTTAAGTTCAGGACTGACTATGAAAGAAGCAAAGATGATGGATAACTCATAAAATATTACAGAAGTTGTGAATCATGACAGTAAGAATGCCAGCATCCTGATTGCTCGTAGCATTCGTAACAAGGTTGATGAGTTAACAGCACAAATCATCGTGAACGAATCTGATTTGGTAGCCATCCTGGAGACATGGTTGTAGAATGGTCATGACTGGGAATTAAATATCCAGGAGTACCAGACTGTTCAGAAGGACAGAAAGGAATGCAAGGGAGTTTGTGGAGCTCCGACATTGAAGGACGACATCAGGCGGTGCTGAGAAATGATATAAGTTCTATGGAGCATGAGGTTGAATTAATTTGGGTGGAAATTAGGAATTCCAAGAAGAAAAAGTCACTGATAGGCGTAGTCTATAGGCTACCAAATAATAACATCACATTGGGACGGGCAATAAACAAGGAAAAAACTAATGCCTGCAAAAATGGTTCGGCTATTATCATGGGGGATTTTAATCTGCAAGGAGCTTGGTCGAACCAGCTCCAGGGTAGCCTTGAGGAGGAGTTCATTGAGTGTATCCGCGATAGTTGTAATGGAACCGACGAGGGAGCAAGCTATCCTTGACCTGGTCCTATGTAATGAGATAGGAATACTTAATGATGTCATAGTCAGTGCTCTTCTTGGAATGAGTGATCACTGTATGGTACCGCGATACAGCTGGAAAGAGTGAAGATAAAATCCTATACCCAGATCCTGTGCTTGAATAAGGGGACTATGATAGAACGAGGGAGGACCTGGCTAAAGTAAACTGGAAACAAAGATTTTATGATGTGACAGTTGACGAGCAGTGGAGGACCTTCCAAGACATTTTTCAAAATGCTCAGCAAAAGTATATTTCAGTGAGAAGGAAGGATTGTAAGAGTAGGGGCAATCTGCTATAGATGTCTAAGGAAATAAGGCAGGCTATCAAAGTGAAAGAGAAGGCATACAAAGTGGGCAAAAACTGCAGGAATCTAGAAGATTGGGAAAACTTTAATGTCATCAGAAAGCCACAAAAAGAGCTATGAAGAAAAGTAAGATAGAGTATGAGAAAAACATAGCACAGAATATAATCAGATCTCAAAATAAAATGAAGAAGAGTGACTAAAGTGAATGTTGATCCTTTAGAGGATGAGAAAGAGCAGTTAGTTATGGGATATGATGAAATGCTGAGGCATTGAACAGGTACTTTGCATTGGTCTTCATAGTGGAGAATACTAATAACATGCCAGTAAGTGACGAAGAAACAAAGGTAAGGGAGGACCTGGAAACAATTATTATTACGGAAGAGCTAGTGTTGGGTAAACTAATGGAGCTAAGAATAGGTAAGTCTTTTGGCCCTGATGGAGTGCATCCCACGATAGTAAAAGAGATGGCGGGAGAAATAGCAGGTGGATTGGCAGTAATTTTCCAGAATTCACTGGAGTCTGGAGCAGTCCCAGCAGATTGGAAAACAACAAATATGACGCCACTGTTTAAAAAGGGAAGTAGACAAAACATAGGGAATTATAGACCAGTGAGCTTAACCTCTATTGTGGGGAAGATGCTTGAGTCTATTGTCAAGGAGGAAATAGCAGGGCATCTCGAAAGAAAATGTCCCATTATACAGACACAGCATGGGTTCATGAAGGGCAGATCATGCGTCACTAACCTTTTGGACTTCTATGAAGACATTTCAAGCAAGTTGGACAACAGGAATCCAGTAGATGTGGTGTACCTAGTTTTCCAAAAGGCCTTTGACACGGTACCACACATTAGGCTGCTGCATAAGATATGGATGCATGGTGTTAGGGTTAGAATATTAGTGTGGATAGAGGATTAGTGCTATTCTAGCTGGAAATCAGTGACTAATGGTATGCCTCAGGGATCAGTGTTGGGACCACAATTATTTATAATTTATATAGATGATTTATAGTTGGGGACCACATGTACAGTGTCAAAGTTTGCCGATGACACTAAGATGAATGGCAGAGCAACATGTGCAGAGGAACATAGAGTGATTGGGCAAAAGTCTGGCAGATGGAATACAATATTAGTAAATGTGAAGTCATACATTTTGGTAGGAGTAACAGCAAAATAGATTATTACTTGACTGGTAAAAAGTTGCAGCATGCTGATTTGCAGAGAGATCTGGGTGTCCTTTTGCATGAATCACAGAAGGTTGGCCTGCAGGTACAACAAGTAATTAAGAAGACAAATGGAGTTTTGTCCTTCATTGCTAAAGGGGTTGAGTTTAAAAGCAGAGAGGTAATGTTACAGATGTACAAGGTGCTGATGAGACCACTCCTGGAGTACCATGTGCAGATTTGGTCTCCTTACTTAAGAAAGGATGTACTGGCACTGGAGGGGGTGCAGAGGCGATTCACTAAGTTGTTTCTGGCATTGAGGGGGTTGGCTTATGAGGAGAGGCTGAGTAGTTTGGGATTATATTCATTGGAATTCAGAAGGATGAGGGGGGATTTTATAGAAACATATAAAATTATGAAGGGAATTGATAGAATAGAAATAGATAGGCCTTTTCCACTGGTAGGTAAAACTAGGACAAGAGGGCGTGGCCTCAAGGTTAGAGGAAGCAGGTTTAGAACTGAACTGAGAAGGAACTTCTTCACCCAGAGGGTTGTTAATCAATGGAATTCCTTGCCCAGGGAAGTAGTTGACGCTACTTCATTTATTGCTTTTAAAGCTAAGTTAGATTTTTTTTTTGAAAAATTAACGGATATGGTGAAAACATGGGTAAGTGGAGCTGAGTCCACGACAAGATTAGTCACGGTCCTATTGAATGGCGAAGCAGGCTCGAAGGGCCGTGCGGCCTACTCCTGCTCCTAGTTCTTATATTCTAGTGGTCTATCTTAGGTGCCAGCCTCCTAGAGCTGAGAGTTGGAAAGACTTATTTGCTCAGTAAATCATTGGAGTTCTCCACCCCAGAGTTTGTGGATGCTCAGTTGTTGATTATAATCAGGGAAGAGAGAGATTTTAAAGAGCTAAATCAACTATGGTGTATGTTGATGGAGCATGAATTGAGATAGAAGATTTAGCCATGATCATACTGCATTGTGAGACAGGCTTCAACAGATAAAGCAAAATAACTTTAAGCTCTCCTCTTAAATCCTAGCCTCCTGTCCCTGGTGAAAGTTTGCCGTTAGAAAATCAGAATGTCTGCCTTTTATCTCCTCACTTCACAGCCAGAGGGCTTTGCCTAACAAGCTGACCAGGAACCACTGAATATAATGTTTTAGAGAAGTTTAATGGTTAATGAGACAACTAATAAAATGTTTATTTTTACACTATGAATAATTTTGAGGTTTATTACCTCAATAACTTTACCTCTTATGTTGTTTTAAACAAAGGGGTGTGAATAGATTTTGTTGAAATGTTCTAAATTTCACTTCTTTTAAAAAGCAACAAATTGCAACTTTGTGAATTATTAGACTTTATGATCTTACTTGTAGCTTCGACTTACTTACAGAATAGAATTTTAAACCATGCATAATGCACTGATATCCAATTTAGATTTTCTATGGCATTATTTATAATAATAAATAAATTGGAGACCATGAGATTGGCCCCGTGTCTTTCACAAGAATAATGTGTTTCAACTTGCAAATTTCAGTTGCCTTTGCAAAACGGACACTTAACAACAGTGTTATGTTAAGATGTGCCTAAAAGAAGACAAAAATATCAGACTGCATGTTTTCTTGTTGTTCACTTGTGGGATGTGGGTGTCATTTACTGCTCTTGAGAAGGTGATGGTGAGCTGCTTTCTTGAACTGTTGTAGTCCATGTGCTGTAGGTAGACATGTAATATTAGGAAGAGAGTTCCAGGATTTTGATCCAACAGTGGTGAAGCAGCAGTGACGTATTTCCAAGTCAGGCAGGAGTATGCCATG
The DNA here is from genome assembly GCF_037043375.1 of Chiloscyllium plagiosum. Lineage (NCBI taxonomy): Eukaryota > Metazoa > Chordata > Chondrichthyes > Orectolobiformes > Hemiscylliidae > Chiloscyllium > Chiloscyllium plagiosum. The sequence goes on along the minus strand of NW_028270155.1, from coordinate 33,596,816 downwards.
GAGGGGTTGCTTGTGGGTGCTGATGTGCTCATGTAACTGCTGCCCTTAACCCTAAGTGAAAATGGTTCTGGGTTTAGAAGGTGCTGCCTAAGCGGCTTAGGTGATTTTCTGCAGTATAATTCTGCAATTACAAACTATCTTGATCCTAAATTAAAAACAAATTGTATCATTAAGAATAATTGGTTAAAACTAATATGAATGTGAACTTGTTCAGTTCTGGCTAATCTGTATGCCTGACACACCAAGTCCTTTTCAGGTTTTATTTCTCTAAAAGGTGGCAACCTTACAAAACATTGTAGTGAACCATATCTTCATCCTGCAGAGAACCCTTAACTTCAGTTGATTCTGTCTTTAGAAAAAGAGAGAGGAAGAGTAATTTATTACTCTTCAAAAAACAGTTAAATTTTGAAGCCAGCTAATCATCTCCATTTGACAGTGTGGGTTGAGACATTATTTCTCTTGGCTGAAATAGTGATGTCATTCTCTTAATCCCTGTCGTTTGCACAATTTCACATTACCTCCTTCCAGTGAATTTGGTTTTCTTTTTCAGATGTATGCTGATTAATGCACTGCCACAAGACTGCGGCAGCTAGTTCAGTATCTTTAATTCTCCAAGGTGTCTGAAATTTGGCAAGTTCTCAGCAGTGAGCACATTAGTTGTGTTTACAAATGCAGCTCTAATCAGTTGATGATATCTGAAGCTTCTCTTCTCTTTTTTTTTAAATGTTTTAATGTATGATCCATCTCGTTTCCTTTCCTCATACCACCAGGCCATATCCCCTTCGATTCCAGTAAAATGAACTCTTGAAATATTTACATTTTCCTCAACATTTTAAACTATGTTTTAACCTTTTTTGGTCAATAATGTTGTTCTCATTTTGCAGCTATTTGTTCTATTCAGTGCAGAGGAGTTGATCACTCATTTTCAGCAAGTTCTGGAATCCCATGAGGTTAACTGGCAGTGTGTACTCTCCTGTGCTTCAACATTATTGGTCTGCCAGCCAGAAAGCCAAAAGTATCTGAAAGGTATGAAATTGGCCTGGATAACAGTCTGGTGACATGATTTGATTTGAAACATCTTCTATTGATGTGATGCAATATATTAACCCTCCAGATTTGCTTATGATTAGTCTGTTGTATTTCGTGAAGCAGACTGAGAGATTTGAGGCAAGAATGACTAACAAGCATTTATTTGGAGTGTTGATTTTGAAGTTACAGCACAGTAACTAGAGAGGAAACAAGAACAGCAATCAGTTCATTGTAGTGATAGCTATTTTGCTTTAATTGCAGTAGAACAATGATATTACTAACCTAACCTAATACTAAATGATAACTTGTAGCATTGCTGACATTAAGTCAGAGAATGTAGTTACTCTTTATTTTGCTAATGCCTTTGTGTTCATTCTTCTCTTCTATTCTTGCCAGTCTCTATCATCTGTTTCCCAAACCTTCCACACCCCCCCCCCCCTCCCCAGCACCTCAAGAGCCTCATACCTCCTTTATTTATAAGGGTAGGCATTTATCTTCCTCATTGTCAAATGGTGACAATTAATTGGCTTCAAAATTAACCTTTTTGAATACTATACTAATAAACTTCTCTCTCACTCTCTCTCACTCTGTCAGTTTTTACTGTTCCTCAGTAATCCACCATGGGATCATTTACAAAACATAGAACAAAAGCAATAAAGGTAGTGTAAGCACAGCATCACCACCGCTATTTTTACCCATAGAATTAAATGTGTTATTTTTCAAAATCAGTTGGAAGAAATCAACTGTGTCAAAGGTTCCTCAGAGGAGGAGTATGAAAATGTTCCAATGAACATATTTAGACAGGGCAATCCAATCTCTCAAAACCACAGTTCTGGCAAAAGCAATTGAACCCATGTCTAGGCTTTTGGGAACAATAGAGCCATGTATAAACTTTCAAAATAGCATTAAAAGGCACAAAACAATTCAATGGATAATATCAAGAATTATAGAGCGAATTATGCATTTTAAAGTTTAAAATAAATATGTAAATCCTTATTTGCTTTACTCTGAAAAAGATTCGAAAGCATTTTGGCTGTTTGATAGATTGTTCAATCTCAGTGCATTTAATTCTCATTACAAAGCAGCAACCACTATGTGATATGTCTGACATTGAAATATACCTCCTTCAGATGTAACATATATTGCAGATATATAATGTGTTCAATAATCATGCATCTTAATTTAGCTAAGGTTATAATGCAACAAGTTTGATGTGTACATTTCCTGCATTTGACTATCTTCCACTATTTATGTCTAAAGTTTTAGTTTCCTACATACGTGGCTTTAAACTTGGAATGGCAAAGTACGAGCAATGTGCACAACCCTGCTATTCGGCTCACAAAGTCCAGAGAGCTTGGTTTGGTTTACAGTTATATATCCTGTAGGTTTATCCTGTTGTAATTGTTTGTGATTGGTTATGGACAAGGCCAGACCCCCTCAAAGCATTTCAAGCCCGGACCCCAACTTTGCTAGTTTTTTTTTAAGCAGGTATAGTGTGGATATTCCAGGAATGATGCAGCTGGCCCAACCAGAATTTATTTGCAAGATTACCGAATGAAACACAAACAGAAGAGAACAGAATAGCCTAACCTATCCGAAAACCCAACAGATTATCCCAACTTAGTGATACTGTTCCAAATGGCTGCAACAATCCCTGTAAATACCCCTTGGCAAAACACGTAAAATCAAACAGAGGGTTTTATAGGAGAGAAAGTGAGATGGTAGAGAGATTCAGCATGGAACATCTTCCATGTAGCTGTTTCTCGAACCAGCAGCCTTGAAACTGACTGACTGCTTTCAGTGAACAGCCTGACTGCTGAAAGCAAACCAGACCAGAGAAAAGCTGAGCTGTGGGAACTGGCCACTCTCCTTTCATTATACAAGTGTTTTTCTTTTAACTTGAAAGCCTTTTACCTGAGGTGGCATCTGTTAGCTATAATCAAATTGGCCCGAAAACCCTCCAAGCTTCTACCTCCTGGAGTCTCTCTCTGTTTTAATACCCCTCTGCAAAGTAAGCCAAGGATAGTATAACCTTGTTAAAGAAGCAGACTGGAGGTCTGGAGAAGGTTTGCTTTACCATAGTGATGAGAAGGCGTTGGTCTTCCTATTGTCAAATGGTGATAATTATTTGGCTTCAAAATTAACCTTTTTGAAAACTGTAGTGATGAGAAGTCTTCAATCAGATTATTAAAGATTTATTGCTATCAGCAACTTTGCAAATTAATCGGAAAAGTGCTACACTTTTTGTGGCTGCAATGCTTTGTAGTTTTTTGCCTGAAGGTAATAAATGTTGCAAGGTTGGATACTTTGTCATAAAACAAATGAATTAAACTTTGCTTTTGAATGAGATCTTTAAACTGAATTGGCTTCAACGTGAGGTAAATGCCCAAAAGATCCTATTGCACTACTTTGGAGAGGAGAAAGTGAGGTCTGCAGATGCTGGAGATCAGAGCTGGAAATGTGTTGCTGGAAAAGCGCAGCAGGTCAGGCAGCATCCAGGGAACAGGAGAATCGACGTTTCGGGCATAAGCCCTTCTTCAGGAATGAGGAAAGTTTGTCCAGCAGGTTAAGATAAAAGGTAGAGAGGAGGGACTTGGGGGAGGGGCGTCGGAAATGTGATAGGTGGAAAGAGGTCAAGGTGAGGGTGATAGGTCAGACTGGGGTGGGGGCGGAGAGGTCGGGAAGAAGATTGCAGGTTAGGAAGGCGGTGCTGAATTTGATGGATTTGACTGAGACAGGGTGGGGGGAGGGGAAATGAGGAAACTGGTGAAATCCGAGTTCATCCCTTGTGGTTGGAGGGTTCCTAGCCGGAAGATGAGGCGTTCTTCCTCCAACCGTCGTTTTGTTGTGGTCTGACGATGGAAGAGTCCAAAGACCTGCATATCCTTGGTGGAGTGGGAAGGGGAATTGAAATGTTGAGCTACAGGGTGGTTGGGTTGGTTGGTCCGGGTGTCCCAGAGGTGTTCTCTGAAACGCTCCGCAAGTAGCCGGCCTGTCTCCCCAATATAGAGGAGGCCACATCGGGTGCAGAGGATGCAATAGATGATGTGTGTGGAGGTGCAGGTGAATCTGTGGCGGATATGGAAGTTTCCTTTGGGGCCTTGGAGGGAAGTGAGGGGGGAGGTGTGGGCGCAAGTCTTGCACCTCCTGCGGTTGCAGGGGAAGGTGCCGGGAGTGGAGGTTGGGTTGGTGGGGGGTGTGGATCTGACGAGGGAGTCACGGAGGGAGCGGTCTTTACGGAATGCTGATAGGGGAGGGGAGGGAAATATATCCTTGGTGGTGGGGTCCGTTTGGAGGTAGCGGAAATGACGGCGGATGATGCGCTGTACATGGAGATTGGTGGGGTGGTAGGTGAGGACCAGTGGGGTTCTGTCCTGGTGGCGGTTGGAGGGGCGGGGTTCAAGGGCGGAGGAGCGGGAAGTGGAAGAGATGTGGTGGAGGGCATCGTCGACCACGTCGGGGGGGAAATTGCGGTCCTTGAAGAAGGAGGCCATCTGGGTTGTGCGTTTTTGGAACTGGTCCTCCTGGGAGCAGATGCGGCGGAGTCGAAGGAATTGGGAGAATGGGATGGCGTTTTTACAGGGGGCAGGGTGGGAGGAGGTGTAGTCCAGGTAGCTGTGGGAGTCGGTCGGTTTGTAGTAGATGTCCGTGTTGATTCGGTCGCCTGAGATAGAAATAGAAAGGTCGAGGAAGGGGAGGAGTTTTTTGACCGATTAGATTAGATTACATTACATTACAGTGTGGAAACAGGCCCTTCGGCCCAACAAGTCCACACCGACCCACCGAAGCGAAACCCACCCATACCCCTACATTTACCCCTTACCTAACACTACGGGCAATTTAGTATGGCCAATTCACCTGGCCCTGCACATCTTTGTGACTGTGGGAGGAAACCGGAGCACCCGGAGGAAACCCACGCAGACATGGGGAGAACGTGCAAACTCCACACAGGCAGTGCTAACCACTGTGCCACCCACGAATTATACTTTGATCAACATCACAAAAAAGATCTTTTCATTATGACCTTGCTGTTGGTGGGGCCTAGCTATGTACGGATTACATCCTGCATTTCCTACATTGCGACCATTACTGTAATTGATAAGTATTTAATTTCCTGTAAAATGCTTTAGAACATCCTGAGGTTGTAAAATTAACTTGGTCAGTGCAGACCATTCTTGTTTCTTCTCTACATTTAATTCAACAATTTGTATTTTATGCCTTGTATTTCGATGGGCAGTTCCTTATTTCTCATTCTGTGTTCAGAGTGAAGAGGCTGCTTTACTATGGGGAGACAGATGAAATTGCTATCTGGATGTCAATAGCTGAGATCATGTTCACACTCTGTCTCAAATCCCAAGAAGAAAACAGAAGGGTGCATTTCAGTGATAGCTAAAAGACTCCAATGACTTTCAGGAGCAAGAAATCAGTAGCTTATTTCTTGAATTATTGATTTCATCAGGTCAGATTTTCTCATCTTTTCAGAACTGTTGACTAAGTTGCTGATAAATGCATTTGAAAACTATGAATTGGAGAGTATGATCACAGCATTCCTGCTTGCACGTCAGGCTGCACTAGAGGGACCAGCTGTTTTCATCAGCTATTCTGAATGGTTCAAGGTAAGATGAGACAATTGAACAGAAGTAGCACTCTAGAATTTAATTCACTGCCTTGTCTTTGGTGGGGGGGGGGGGGTCCTCTTGCTTCTCTGTGGAAAATATAACAATCCTGACTATTGAACTGATTTGAAATATTGCAAAATAAATGCTGGGGCTATCATCTGATTAATTCTGGCCAGAAACTTTAACTGATGTCCTTTGAGAGAATCACATTTAGCATCTTCGAAAATAACTGAATTACAAATAGTGCAAACATTTTTGAATAGACCGGGGAAAATGACATACACAACTGTGTAAGGTAGGCCGATTGAGAAATATAATTTAGGACTTAGCTTGGGACAGAATACTCTAACATTTTGTCTGTGTCAATGAGCAATTTAAGTTAAGTATCTCACATTTATATGCGCTTTCCCTTGCTACAGTTCAGAATTGAATTAGCAACTCTACAAAACAGCTCTTTTGGATTTGCAATGTTTCACACTTTGCCTATTTAGATAATCACCTCAGGGAGCTATTAGCAGATCTCTTAATATTATGAGCAAGGATTGTTTGTTTGACAATATCAGCTCTACTTGTGATTCATGCATGAGAAGGTTTTTTTTCAATAAGAGATTTTTATCACAGTAAATGATGATTGGACTTCAATTTATATTATGTAAAATAGACTTAATGCAACCTCCCTTCCAGATTCCGACTATCTCACCACACGAATGTCAGAACAATACAAGTTCTGGACCCCCTGTCCTTCAGGCTACTGTTGTCCACATCATTGCTTGGATGCATAGCTTCCCTGATGTTTGAGAATACCCTAATTTTAAAGGGGGTTTTGATCAATTCTTAGACGACCAAACAACTTGGCCCTTGCATAATTTATAGTTTATATGATTGGCTGAGGAAACAATAATGTGATCCATGCAGGAAGACCTGGACAACATTCAAGATTGAGCTGATGAGTAGAAAACACATTCAGACTATATAAATGCTAAATAGTGATCATCTCAACCGAAAGAGAATCTAACAGTCTGCCCGTGACATTGAATGGCATTTTCATCACCAAGTTGTTCATTAGTAACATCCTAGAAGGTTAGCATTAACCAGAGACTGAACTGTGGCTACAGGATAATGTCACAGGTCAGGAATTCTACAGCAAGTAACTTGTCTCCTGTTTCCCCAAAGACTGATCTCCATCTACAAGACATAAATCGAAAGTAATGAAATGTTTTCCACATGTCTGGATAACACAGCTCTAAAAACAATGTGGTAGCTTGATACCATCCAGGACTAAGCAGCTTGTTTGACCAGGACCTTGTCCAGAACCCTGTACATTCACACCCTCTCCCAATGGCGCAAGTGGCAGCATTGTGCACTATTTACAGGATGCACTGCAGCAACTTACTGAACCTCCTTTCACAGCATCTTCCAAACCTACAACATCTATCACCTAGAAGGCCATTCCTTGATGTTCAATGACATTGCTATCACTGAATTCCCCTACTATTAGTATCCAGGAGATTACCATTGACTTAGTAATTGACTAGACTATGCTGGAGTCGGGCAGTGCCTAGGATTCCTGTAGCAAGTAACTCACTTATTGATTTCCCCAAAATTGTCCCCTGCAACAAGACACAAGTCAGGCATGTGATGGAGTTACTCTCCATTTGCCTGGATGTGTGCAGCTCCAATAACACTCAAGAAGCTTGACACATCCACCCAAAGCAGCCAATTTGATTGGTGCTACGTCAGTAAAATTCACTCCTTCACCACCAACACACAGTAGCAGTAGTGTGTGCCATCTGCAGTATGCACAATAGCTGTTCACCAAAGCTCTTTAGGCAGTACTTTCTTAACCCATGACCACATTAAACTGACTGCCATCTTGAAGGACAAGAGTTGTAGATACATGGGCACATCCCCAACTTTTATTCCACCTCATAATGTTTTCATCATTTGAGCTAAATGTTTATCTTTGGAGTTTTCCAGTTCACTAACTGGTGGCTACACATTATATTGTTATTCTATAATTCTATAAATTCCAAAATCTAAAAATACTTTTATCCCAAGTATTGTGCTGTGGAGAGGTTACAGTGAATTATATCCTTGGTGATAGTAGTGACTTGCTCTGTACACTAGCTATACTCGAAACAACATTTTGGGTGCCATGATGGCTCAGTGGTTAGCACTGCTGCCTCACAGCACCAGGGACTCAGGTTCAATTCCTCGGGTAACTGCCTGTGTGGAGTTTGCACATTCTCCCTGTGTCTGCTTGGGTTTCCTCCGGATGCTCCAGTTTCCTCCCACAGTCCAAAGATGTGCAGGTTAGGTGAATTGGCCATGCTAAATTGCCCATAGTGTTGGGTGCATAAGTCAGAGGGAAATGGGTCTGGGTGCGTTACTCTTCAGAGGGTCGGTGTGGATTTTTGGGCCGAAGGGCCTGTTTCCACACTGTAGGAAATCTAATCTAATATTAAAACTGTAAAATACTGGAGGATACGGTTTAATACCGTTTTGGTTCAAAGTTAGTTCATCTGTAGAAAAAAAAGTGTAAGTTCCTAAATTCTGGGTTTTTTTGCTTTATTAGAATTCTTTTGGGTCTGCGAGTAGTTACCATGGCAGTAGCAAGAAGTCACTAATTTTCCTACTGAAATTTTTGACAGACCTGGTGCCATTTGAAACTGCACAGTATTTAAAGGTGAGAAGATTATTATGACCGGGTAGTAGCATGAAGCCTGATATCCCATATAGGTATTGAGCTGTTTGTCCATTTATCTCTTTATTCTGCTGATGAACAAGAAACTAATAACATTTAAAATGACCACTATTTACAGTTTCATTTTGCTATTTAAATTAGTAAATATTACATCAGGGATTAATCAAAACTGATGCTTGTCATTGTATGGTATCTGATAAATCAGTGCTGCAATCAGACTCCCCTCTGGGATGAGATTATTGACCTATGAGGCCTCTATTCCCTCAAATTTAAAAGATTGATGGATAATCTGATTGAAAAATTTTGAAGTCATTAAGAGGCTTCACAGAGACAGAGTTGAAGAGAAATTGCTTTGCTCAAGATTTGTGAATGTTTGGTATTCTCTAAGCCAAAGGGCTGTGGATGCTCTGTTGTGGAGTATTTTGAAGACCGAGCTCGTGATTTTTGGATACTGAGGAAATTTGGAGATGTGGAAAACAACAATTATAATATTAAATTGAAGAAAAGATTTGAGGCACTAAATCACTGATTCTCTGATTTTTACATGTTTCTGAGGCACTCTGTTACAATATGAATGACATTTTGTAACACTGTCTTTCTTGCACAGGTCCACATATTATATCCTCCTTATGTGGCATCAAAGTATCGTGTTATGCTCCTGGAATATATCTCACTGGCTAAAACTCGACTTTCAGATTTCCAGGTTGGTCATGAAACCAAGATGCTAAGCTATGTGGGAGTTTAGCAGGATTGCTTGTTTGACAGAGTAAAGGGGCTCTGTTGAATACGTAGCACCTTCTTTCCTAAAATTATGAGCATTATGTGATAACAAGACAGTTGATATTCATATTAGCTGCATTAAAAACATACTGTGACTGACCAATCTAAGCCTTCGTTCCATTCTGAATTCTATTTCTGTTTGTAGGTGTCAATTGAAGAGTTAGGTTTGTATGAGGACCTGTCAACAGCTAATGCTCCTCCTAAGGTTAGTCCAGAAATAGGCAGGTGTCTATGTCAGTTTTTGTCAGCCAGTGCTAATGCTAAGAAACTGTCTAATTCTATTCTTTACTCTTAGTAATGAATTGATTTTAATTTTTATCTCCAAAAATTGAATGCTTCAGAACTGAAATCTAACATTGCATCCGCTGTAAAAACCAAGAATTTACAGAAGATCATTCATTCATTAATGGAAATGGCTGATTTGTTATACTAAGTAAATCTGCAAGATTTGAGGCAACTGTTGTATATCTGTAGAAAAAAAACTTGTTTCAGGTTTTGAATAGTTTTGTTTAACTTTATTTTCTATAGCCCCAGTGTCAAGCCATGCAGGATGTTGAGAGAGCTGTTCTAATATTTGAAAACAGTGGAAAGATTCCAGCTAGCGTCATGGAAGCAAGGTACACCAAGCTTAGGTTCTGAATATCAAGATGTATTTGATATGTCTGTGGAGCAATGTATTATTTTACATATGCTTTTATTTTCAAAAGTAAAAAGGAAATGAAGTTAGAAATCTCCAAGTCCATCCCGTTCATGACACTTGCCTGCTGCTCTATAGACCCCATTTGTACTAAGCTACTCACTTCACAACTCCCCTATCTGGCCCCCTTTCCAGCTGGCATCTACCACCTTTACAAATTGTCATCATTTACCCAAATCACTCTCAACCAAAAAACAAATTGTTTACAAACAGTTGGCATATTTCAAAACTCCTAAACAAAACCTCTTATTTTTATGTTTATCATAACAAGCCCAATCTAACCAAAGTCACATACCATGCACCCTGACCATGTCCATGGTATGTTATACATCTTTACATTTCATTATAGTTTGAGATGTTTGATCATTCTACCCTCCTCCAATGCCTCACTAGATCTCCCTGCTCACTATCATACAGAATAACCAGCTATGGGATTTCCCCATGCCAAAATATATTACACTCTGAAATCCCGTAATTATAACATTTTCCATTTCTACAGCTGTCCGTGGTGGCACCATCTGTAGATGGGAAGCCAGCATCCATCTATATACTGACAACAACCAGTTAGTTTATGTTTCTAATCTCTCTGACCCCCTCCAGTGGCTCTGTGCTGTCAGACTGGTCAGAGTTTGGTTGACCTGTAGTTTCAGTTAAATGTTGGGCAAACTGAAGCTGTTGGCTTCAGTTCTTTTCAGATGATTATGGTTAAAATCACTGCTGTGGATGTTGATACAGTGGAAAAAGTGAATTGATAAAGGCAATGTCAATTTGTTTAAAATGATATTAATCCTGAAGCTGTTCTATTGTCATTAAAAATCCAACATGTTATTGGTTGACTTATGGGAGGAAAGGTTCGATGCCTGGCGAATGTGTGTGATAACAGTCCCACGTTAATGTGGTTAAGTTTTAACTGCCCTCTGAAGTGTGACAATCAATTGTATCATGTCACGATCAGGAAAGAGGACATCTGAAATAAAAGCATAGAGTGCAAGAGAATCTGAGCAGGTCTGGCAGCATCTGTGGAGGAAGAAGCAGTGTTAATGTTTCAAGTCTGATATGACTCCATAATTGCTGTTTTGCCAATATTCTAAGAATGAATTATTCTTTTTTTTTAAAGAACTGCTTTTCAAGAATTCCTTATTTCTAACTCAAAAGTTAGGATTTTTAATTTCAAGGCAATACCCATCGACAACCAATATTTTAAATCTAACTTACTGATTTTACAATGATAAGATAAACTGTTTCAGTTTCAAATGAGCAATAATGCTATATATAATTTTTTATTTATCCCAGCATTTTCCGAAGGCCATATTACTTGACAAGATTTTTGCCTGCTCTGCTTACCCCTCGTCTGGTTTGTGTTTCTTATATTTTAATATTTTTGGTTAAACTGTAATATTCTACAAAATACATTGATCAATAAATCGGAATACATTTTAATATTACCACAATTAGTGCATCTTCATTTATAAATTGAAAGGCCCAGTTAGTGTCATTAGCTGTGATTTGCTGTATTGTTATTTACAGTTGCCTCCTGCCCAGGATTCACGCATGGTCTTCATTGATTCCCTCAGAAAGTAAGTGACCATTTCAAAGCTTTTATATCATGCAAAAATCTGGGACAAAGCAACTGCTGAACAAAACTAACTTTGGTTTAAGTCCAAGGCAATAGGCTACTTCTAATTCAGTATTAACTTGGTCAACCTTAAGCCTATCTTCTACCTCTAAAGTATGGGAAACAATTGATTGGGACCAATTGTGTCTATTTGTTCCAAGTTAAATTTATGGCACTATCGCCAGAAAATCTTTGAGACAATTCATGAGGACATCAGCATTCTGTCCATTTTAAAAACGTTGTATATCTCTGCATTCCTAACTGGTGTAAGAGTATCAAGTCAACTGCTGCAGCAAGCTCTGCATTCAATGTTCTGTATTATTCAATTAGATGATAAAAAGTTGATGAGTCTTATTAGAATTTCTTGTAATTTTGGCCCTTTGCTACCTTTCTAGTTGGTGACTGTCACTTTTGTTTCCATCAGAGCAGATAAAATACCAGAGAATCTGTATGCGAGCTATGTTCAAGCATGTGGAAGAGAGAAACGGTGTCTACTTGAAGGTTAGGGGTGTGTGTGTGTGTGTGTGCGTGTGTGTGTGTGGTCTGCCCCACTGTACAGCACCTGAAGTCCTCTTATTGAATATGGAAGCTTTTTTGTTGTAAATTACTTTAAAAGCTCTCTATACTGTTGATCTCTGTTGCTCCATTTCTGAAGACCTCTCCGCTCTTTATCTCCTTTTTGTTCCCATTCCCAGTTTCCTTATCTTTATGAAGAAGTTATTGTGAAAAACCCAAAGCAGATGGAATTGATGATACTATACTGCATGGATTAGGAATTGGTTAGCAGACCAGAAGCAGGTTAGGAATAAATGGGGTGTATTTGAGTGAAAAGCAGTTACAAGTGAGCATTGAATACCAAGCTATTCACAATATATAACAATGATTTTGAATGAGGAAATCAGAAGTAATATTTCCTAGTTTGCTAATGACATAAAATTACGTTGGAGTTGTGAGGAGGATGTAAATTGGCTTCAGGCAACTTTGACAGGTTGATCAGTAGGCAAATGCTTGGCAGATGCAGTATAGCACGACTACGGGTGAAGTTTTCTATTTTGGTAGGGAAAACAGATAGTATTTAAATGATGATACACTGGGAAAAGTTGATGTACAGAGGGATCTGGTTATCCTTGTACACTGATCATTGGAAGCAAGCATGCAATTGCAGCAATTAGAAAGGAAAATGGTGTGTTGGCCTTCATTGCAAGAAGTTTGAGCACTGGAGCAAGAAGTCTTGTTGCAGCTGTACTGAAGCTTAGTGTGACCACACCTGGAGCATTGTTTATAGTTTTAGTCTCCTTACCAAAAAGCAGATAGACTTGCCATAGAGAGGATGCAGTGGAAATTCCCCAGATTCCTGGGACGGCAGATTTGACGTATAAAGAGGCATTAGACTGACTGGGCCTGTATTCACTGGAGACTGAGGGAAAAATCTCATTGAAACATACAACAATCTGACCAGGAGAAAGTGAGGGCTGCAGATGCTGGAGATCACAGTCGAGAGTGTGGTGCTGGAAAAGCACAGCAAGTTAGGCAGCATCCGAGGAGCAGGAGAATCGACGTTTTGGGCATAAACCCTTCATCAGGAATGTAGTGGGGTGGAGGGTGCTAAGAAATAAATAGGAGGGGTTAGGGAGAAGGTAGCTTGGAAGGTGACAGGTAGATGCAGGTGGAGGGGGGGTGATGGTAATGGGTCGGTGGGGAGGGTGGAGCGGATAGATAATCTCTCTCCCCTCCCTCGACTCTCAATTTATGCCTTACTTTAAAAATTGCAAAGTTTATAGATTGAAGGTCTCCTTAACTAGATACATCAAGTGTTCACTTTGTGCAAATCCATTTATGAATGGTTATGTGTGCTGTATAATCATGTGTTGGTATGTTGATGTTATTTTCATAAGAAATCCAGACATTTAAATCAATGTTAAGTAACCTGACAGATAATATTGGTTTTTATCCACTTTGTGTTTTGGAAGCAGATGTTTCCATGTCTGAGGAAGTGCAGTGTCCAATGGAACCGATTGGAGTCCTGACAAATGCTCTTGAAGAGCTGAACAAAGTTGTTACTGAGCCAAGTGATATTGGTGGTACGTGCACGATGTTGATAGAATGACAGTAGTCATGAGCAATCAAGATTGGCCTCACTGAGTTGATTTCTTTCTCAACCATTCACTTCTGAAGCCTAGGTGCTTCTTTCTTCAAAGCTCATAACATTTGTAACTTTAATAGAGTATTGGAGGCTATTTAGCAGCAAAATAAATTGAAGGATAAGTTAACAAGCTGTTTAAAATGTATAGGTTCCCTACAGTGTGGAAACAAGCCCTTTGGCCCAACAAGTCCACACTGACCCTCCGAAAAATATCCCACCCAAACCCATTCCCCATTTCTCTACCTTTACCCCTGACTAATGCACCTAACCTACACATCCCTGAACACTATGGGCAATTTAGCATGGCCAGTTCATCTAACCTGCACATCTTTTGGATTGTGGGAGGAAACCGGAGCATCGAGAGAAACCCATGCAGACACGGGGGGAGCATACAAACTCCACATAATCACCTGAGGCTGGAATCGAACCCGGGTCCCTGGCTCTGTGAGGCAGCAGTGCTATCCACTGAGCCACCGTGCCTGTTTATGCTGTATAACATGTTAGGAAGATTTTGATGTTCCCATGACTGGAAGAGCTATGCTAGCAGTAATATAACTTTTGGTAGGATCATCCAAACCGTCCAAAGCTAAGAACAGTTCGTAGATCTCGGTTGGATGTTGTGAGTTGGGCTAATGAATGGTTGACGTAAACATGCCTTTCATTATGGAGTCAGCCATCTTGTTTCTGGACTGTGCTACAGATATGAGGTATGGCCACAAAGACAAAAGAACTTGTATTTGTATTGCATACTTCACAATTTTGGGACAGCCTATTTAATACTTTTTTGAAGTGTAGTCACTGTTATAGCATAGGAAACATGGCGATCAGTTTGCACACAGCAAGGTCCGCAAACAGCAATGAAATACATTTGTTTTTCACTTACATCGACTGAGGTTTGAATATTGGCCAAATTGGCTGCCATGTTTACTGCATTATATCAGTGACTTTATTTGCTGTAAAGTGCTTTGGCTTATCCGGAGTGCTAACTAATGCACATCTTCCTTTCTTAAACAAACAATCTTTTGATTGGGAGGTGAGTGTTACCTAGCGAATCCCAGCTGACATCATGGAGTCTGCTATCATAGTCTGAACAGACAGTAACAGAGTTTAGTTTAGAATAGAGAGGAGATAATTCTTCCAGGATTAAGCAATTTTTTAGGAAAAAATGCTGACTAAAAACGCACCATATTTCATTTCCCATATAATTATTATGTAGAATAGATCATAATTGTTTAGTGTGAAAGCAGATCTATTTCTTAATGCATCTTTACTTGAACAGAAATTAGTGATTAATGCATTTATTTGTGTTAATGATACAAGTTCTTTTCTAGTTGTTTCTGCTCAGATAGCTGTAATCTCTGGTCAGCTGAAAACTATGATAGATACTGATGATGATAGCACTGCAATGGATAAACCAATCCAATTAGAAACTGTTATACATGAATTGACTCCTGTAGAATCAGAGGTGAGTGCTCATTTGGAGATTATGTTATATTAATGGTTGATGAGCTGGATGGGTATATATACACTGTGTGTGTATATGCATTTGTATGAACAAGGAATGTCTAATATAATTTTTTTGTATGGCGTTTTTAGTGGCGATGCATGCTATTGTATAATTCGTTTTTAAAAAATTTAGGTATTTATTTTGTACAAATGTTTCCCTGTGATAATGGGATCACTTTTCATATTCGTCTCACCTTGAACAGTCTCCATCCATATTCTGGTATATATAATCAGTCACAATGTCTGATTTTCGATCTCTGTGACCCAACAATTGAAGATTAAAATGGTTTGGCCATGGCACAGTTCTTCCTGAACTGTTGTCTCCACAAGTCCTGCAAAGAAATCTCACCAAAAGAATTCCGTTCTAAGTTTTTGTTTAAAAATCTGTTGATTTTAAAAATAGACAGCTTTGCTGGACTCACAACCAGCCTCCGCCATTTTGAATTTCCAGGAGGTCCTGAGTATCCACAAGTCTTTCCAGCTGAAGCTGACATAACAGGCTTGGAGATAAGCTGTCTGTCTCCAGCCAGCTCAATAAAAAAGAAAATATCAAAATTCTTTGCGTTTACATTTAGCTCTTTATCTTGTAATTGAAAACCTTCTGTGGGTTAGCTTATTGGCCTTCCTGAGCCCCAAACTACCTATTTTATCACATGACTGAAATCAGAGTTGGACAAATGTTTTTATTAATTGGTGGGATGTGGGTGTCACTGATTAAGCCAGTATTCATTGCTGGTCCCTTATTTCCTTTGAGAAGATAGCAGTGAAATGCAACGTTGAATCACTATAGTCCCATTTGGAAAAGGCAGATTCACAGTGCCTTAGGGAGGGAATTCTAGGGTTTTCCTTTAGCGATACTAAAGGAATGTATTTCAAAATTAATGGTGAGTAGTTGGAGGGGAATTTACAGTTGATGTTTCTATGTATCTGCTGCACTTGCCCTTCTAGGTATAGTAGTCATGCATTTGGAAAGTGCTATCTAAGGAGCCTTGGGAACTTATGAAAATGGCTCTATATCCATAAACAATCAAGTGGCCTGCTTTGTCTTAGGTGGTGTCAAGCTTCTTGAGTGTTATTGGAGCTGCACTCATCTAGGCATGAGAGTATTTCATCAGTTAAGTGGCCCTGGCAGAATCCAAAACTGGATACCACTGATTAGGTTGTTGCTAAGCTTGGTAGTTGCTGCTTGATAGCACTGACAGTAACCTTTTCCATCACTTTACTGATGGTTGAGAATAAACTGATGGGGTGGTAATTGACAGAGTTGGATTTGTCCTGCTTTATATGTACAGGACACACCTGGGCAATTTTCCACATTGTTGGTTCGATGCCAGTGTTGTAGCTGTACTGGAACAGTTTGGCTAGGGGTGTGGGCAAGTTTTGAAGCATATGTCTTCAGTATTATTGCCAGAATGTTGTCAGGGCCTGTAGCCTTGGCAGTATCACATGGAATTGACTGAAGACTGACACCTGTGATGCTGTGACTTCTGGAGGAGGCTGAGATGGATCATCCATTCAGCACTTCTGACTAAAGATTAATGCAAAATGCTTCAGCCTTATCTTTTACACTGATGTGCTGGGCTCCCTCATCATTAAGAATGGGGTCATTTGTGGAGCTGCTGCCTCTGGTGAATTGTTTAATTGTCTACAACTATTCATGACTGGACCTGGACTGCAGGTCATAGATCTGATCCATTGGCTTGGGGAATACTTATCTTTGTCCATTATTTGCTGCTATGCTATTTGGCATGTAGTCTATTTGGGGAGAAAGTGAGGTCTGCAGATGCTGGAGATCAGAGCTGGAAATGTGTTGCTGGAAAAGCGCAGCAGGTCAGGCAGCATCCAGGGAACAGGAGAATCGACGTTTCGGGCATAAGCCCTTCTTCAGGAGAAGGGCTTATGCCCGAAACGTCGATTCTCCTGTTCCCTGGATGCTGCCTGACCTGCTGCGCTTTTCCAGCAACACATTTCCAGATGTAGTCTATTTGGGCAAGTAGTCCTGTTTTGTATCTTCATCAAGTTGGCACCTCATTTTTAGATTTGCCTGACGCAGCTCCTGGCATACACTCCTGTACTGAACCAGTTTTAATCTTCCGGTTTAGTGGTAATTATAGAATGGGGACTATGCCGGGCCTAAGGTTGCAGATTGTGGTTGTTTTTCTCACTTGTTGATTCCTTTGTCACTTGATGTAGACCCAATCTAGTAGCTATGTCCTTTTGGACTCGACCATCTCAGACCATAGTGGTGTGCTAAGATACTCTTGATTCGGATATTGTAATCCCCTACCCAGAGTTTGTACCGCACCCTTGCTACCCTCAATGCTTCCTCCAAGTGGTGTTCAACATGGAAGAACACTGATCAGTGGAGGAGGTTGCTATAGGTACTCCGCAAGAGATTTCCTTGCCCATTGTTTACCTGATGCCATGAAGCTTCATTGAGTCCAGAGTCAATGTTGAGGACTCCCAGGACAACTCCTTCACAGTTGTATACCACTGTGCTGCTACCTGCTGGGTCTGCCCTACCAATGGAACCTGCCATACCAAAGCGTGGTGATAATGTCTGGAACACTGTTTGTACAATATGATTCTTTGAGCATGACTATGTCAGACTGTCTCTTGAGATGTCTGTGGTACAGCTCTCCCAATTTTGGCAAAAGACCCAGATGGGACAGCATAGTGGCTCAGTGGTTAGCACTGCTGCCTCGCAGCACCAGGGACCCGGGTTTGATTCCAGACTCAGGCGACTGTCTATGTGGAGTTTGTGCATTCTCCCGTGTCTGCATGGGTTTCCTCCAGATGCTGCAGTTTCATCCCACAATCCAAAGATGTGCCTGTTTGGTGAATTGGCCATGCTAAAATTGCCCATGGTGTTCAGGGATGTTTAAGTTAGGTGCATTAGTCAGGGCGAAATGGGGAGTCGGGGTGGAGTAATAGGGTAGGGAAATGGGTCTGGGAAGGTTACTCTTCTGAGAGTTGATGTGGACTTGTTGGGCCAAATGGCCCATTTCCACACTGGGAATTTTATGATTCTATGATGGTAAGGAGGACTTTGCAAGGGTTGACAGGGCTGCATTTGCCATTGTCCTTCCCAGGGCCTTAGCCACTGCCAGAAAGTCTGTCTGGTTTCATTTTTCCTTCATGTTGAGACTTTTTAGCATTTGACGCCACTGAATGGCTTGCTGGACTATTTCATAGGGCAGTTTATGAATCAACCACATTGCTCTGATTCCAAAAGTGCACATAGGCCAGACCATGACTTTGGTGAACCAGATGGAATTTTGTGATACTTGGCCATTAGTAGACTATTAATTCCATTTTTTAAAAATTGAATTGAAGTTTCGATGCCTGCTGATTAAGATTTGAACCTTGAACGTTACCTGGCTCTCTGGAATACTAGTCCAACATTAATCCCACTGGGCTATCACCTGCACAGTATAGTGGTAAAAATGATTCCGTTTGATTCATGTCAGTTGGGAAGAGGTGAGAAAAGTGTGAGTGAGTGAAAAGGATAAGGAAAGAGTGTGATTGAGAAAGTCACTCATGCTCTGGGGACTGAGCAGTCTGGTGAGCCCATTGCTGTTGTATATATTTGATATTTTGTCTTGTAAATATTGTTGTCATTAGTTCAAAGCATTTTGAATCTTCTCTGCTATAGAAATCCATAAAGAGTGTACAGTATTCAGATTGAAAATACTGGCTATTTCTGGTGTTATAATGTAATTATAGTTATACAACAATATAATTGTTCTAATGTATGCATCTAGCAGATACTAAGGCAAGTTTGAAAAGTGGATGATCGATTTCAGATGTGCTGTTACAACGTGTTTTCACTTGTAGGTCAGAGATCTTCTATTGAAGAGCTTTTGTCAAACATTTATTACAGCAACAAACTTCAACCCACCACAGAGGTAAGATGCAGCGATGAATTAAACAGCCATGATCACAGGTTAATTGAATGACAGGAAAAATATCGATAGTGTAATTCATTAGGAATCAATTTTGGTTTTTTGTTTATAGAAGTAAACCTGTTACTAAATATACTGAAGTGAGCAAAAGGAGTATGTGTTTGCCTCCGAGTGCTATCTTCCACCTTATATATCTGCTATCTCCAATGATACCAATTACTTCAAAATAAAAATATATATTCATGTTGAAATCTGGGAACAAGTTGTTAAGGTCTATCTTTGTTTCCAACATAATTGGCTGGTTCTTACCCTGCTGGTTTTCAGCAGGGCTGGGACGCCTAATACAGGGCTGTGTCCAAGCAAGCCCTTGCCTTCCAACCTGACTGCCATTCCCACTAGGTAGATGAATAGACATTGAAATCAGCACCCTGCCCACCATTTTAAATAAACTAATTAACAGGCAATTGAATATGTTATCAAGCCATAACATGAGCAGGTGAGTGGGTTATTTCTTAAATTTCGTGAAAACAGTAGAAAGCAGGTACCGGAGTGGGTCACCATTCAGGAATGTCTACTATGTGTATCAGGGGTCACCTGCTTGCCCATTCTCCTTTGAGACACGGTCTGCTCTCACTGACCCTCAAAGGATATGTGGCACTATTCCAAACAAGCGCAGTTCTCCCTAGTCTTCTGGTCAGTAATTATTCTTTAAACAATTCCAGTGAGGAAACTAGTTGCCGCCTCATTAAATTATTGTGCATACATTGGCTGCTGCATATCAAACAGTACCCACACTTCATCCGCATTGTAAACCACAATAGTTGTTAGCAATACAAACACAAAGAGAAATTGTATTGCATTGCAATCATCTCCACTTATCTGTTATTCTATGTATGCACAGTGTAGTAAAGAACAAAGAAAATTGCAGCACAGGAACAGGCCCTCCGGTCCTCCAAGCATGCACCAATCCAGATCCTCTATCTAAACCTGTCACCTATTTTCCCAGGATCTGTATCCCTCTGCTCCCTGCCCATTCATGTATCTGTCTAAATACATCTTAAATGACGCTATCATGCCTGCCTCTACCACCTCCGCAGGCAACGTGTTCCAGGCAGCCACCTCCCTCTGCATAATGAACTTTCCATGTGTATATCTCTCTTAAACTCTTCCCTTCTCACCTTGAACTCGTGTCTCCTAGTAATTGAGTTCCCCACTCTGGGGGAAAAAGCTTCTTGTTATCCACCCTGCCTATACCTCTCATGATTTTGTAGACTTCAATCAGGACCCCCCTCAACCTCCATCTTTCTAATGAAAATAATCCTAATCTATTCAACCTCTCTTCATAGCTATCACCCTCCATACCAGGCTACATCCTGGTGAACCTCCTCTGCACCGTCTCCAAAGCACCCACATCCTCTGGTAATGTGATGATCAGAACTGCATGCAGTATTCCAACTGTGGCCAAACCAAAGTCCTATACAACTGTAACATGACTTGCCAACTCTTGTATTCAATGCCCCTTCCGATGAAGGAAAGCATGCTGTATGCCTTCTTGACTGTTGTATTGACCTGCATTGCCACCTTCAGGGTACATTGGACCTGAACACCCAGATCTCTCTGTACATCAACTTTTCCCAGGGTTTTTCCATTTTACTGTATAGTTCGCTCTTGAATTGGATCTTCCAAAATGGTGGATCTTCCAAATTACCTCACCATTGCCCAGATTGAACTACATCTATCATTTCTCTGCCCAACTCTCCAATCCATCTATATTCTGTTGCATTCTCTGACAGTCCCCTTCACTATCTGTTCCTCCACCAACCTTAGTGTCACCTGCAAACTAGCTAATCAGACCATCCATACCTTCCTCCAGATCATTTATGTATATCATAAACAACAGTGGTCCCTGTGGAACACCACTGGTCACAGTTCTCCATTTTGAGAAACTTCCTTCTACTACTACCATCTGTCTCTTGCTGCCCAGTCGGCTCTGTATCCATCTAGCTAGTACACCCTGGACCCCATGCAACTTCACTTTCTCCATCAGCT
Source organism: Chiloscyllium plagiosum (assembly GCF_037043375.1). Taxonomy (NCBI): domain Eukaryota; kingdom Metazoa; phylum Chordata; class Chondrichthyes; order Orectolobiformes; family Hemiscylliidae; genus Chiloscyllium; species Chiloscyllium plagiosum. The sequence continues at coordinate 33,575,769 of NW_028270155.1, read as the reverse complement.
TACCATGGGGAACCTTATCAAACACCTTACTGAAGTCCATGTATGTGATATCTACAACCCTTCCCTCGTCAACCAACTTTGTCACCTCCTCAAAGAATTCTATTAAGATGGTAGGACATGACCTGCCTTGCACAAAACCATGTTGCCTAACACTGATAAGCCTATTTTCTTCCAAATGTGAATAGATCCTATCCTTCAGTATCTCCTTCAGCAGCTTCCCTACCATTGACGTCAGGCTGACCAGTTTATAATTATCTGGATTATCCCTGCTACCCTTCTTAAACAAGGGGACACATTAGCAATTCTCCAGTCCTCCAGGACCTCACCTGTGTTTAAGGATGCTGCAAAGATATCTGTTAAAGCACCAACTCTCGCTTCCCTCAATAACCTGGGATATTTCCCATCCGGACCTGGGGACTTCCCTACCTTAATGCCTTTCAGAGTACCCAACATTTCCTTCCTCATTTCCATCCCTCATTTTCACGGGGACATGTCTGTCCCACACTCTAATCAACCTCTCTTTAAGAGCCTTTTACATATCGAATGTAGATTTACCTTTAAACAGCTACTCCCAGTCCACATTCCCCAGTTCCTGCTGAATTTTGCTATAGTCGGTCTTCCCTTAATTTAGCACTCTTCCTTTAGGACCACTCTCGTCTTTGTCCATGCTTATTCTAAAACTTACGGAATTGTGATAATTATTGACAAAGTAATACTGTACTGAAGCTTCAACCACCTGGCCGGACTCATTCCCCAACACCAGGTACAGTATGGCCCCTTCCCAAGTTGGACTATTTACATACTGCTCCATAAAACCCTCCTGGATGCTCCTTACAAATTCTGCTCCATCTAAACCTCTAACACTGTGAATCCCAGTCAATGTTGGGAAAATTAAAATCTCCTATCATCCCCACCCTGTTGCTCCTACATCTTTCCATAGTCTGTGTATATCTTTGTACCTCTACCGCACGCTTGCTGCTGGACCTGCAGTACAGCCCCAACATTGTTACCGCACCCTTCCTATTTCTGTCCATATTGCCTCACTGCTTGAGTCTTCCATAGTGCCCTCCTTCAACACAGCTGAGAGATTCTCTCTGACCAGTAATAGAACTCCTCCACCCCTTTTACCTCCCTCTCTATCTCGCCTGAAGCATCTATAGCCTGGGATAGTTGCCAACCATGCCCTTCCCTTAACCAGTAATAGCAGTAACCTCATACTCCCAGGTACTAATCCAAGCCCTAAGTTCATCTGCATTACCTACTACACTTCTTGCATTAAAACAAATGTACCTCAGACTACCTATCCCTTTGCATTCATCAGCTGCTCCCTGCCTACTCTTCCCCTTAGTCACACTAACTTCATTATCTAGTTGCTTACAGGCTTTAGTTACTACCTTCTTACTGTCTACTAGCTTCTTCATTTGGTTCTCATTCCCCTGCCACATTAGTTTAAACCCTCCCCAACAGTGTTAGCAAAAGCCCAAGGTTTCAGTCCAGCCCAAGTGTAGACCATCCAATTTGTAATTGTTCCACCTCCCCCAGAACCCGTCCCAATATCCCAAAAATCTGATCCCCTCCCTCCTGCATCATCTCTCTAGCAAGGCATTCATCCTGCCTATTCTTTCATTTCTACTCTGACTCGCATGTGGCATTGGTAGCAATCTTGAGATTATTACCTCTGAGGTCTGACTTTTTAACTTGGCTCCTAACTCCATAAATCTTTCATGTAGGACTTCATCCTGTTTTTTTTTACCTATATCATTGGTGCTGATAGGCACTACAACAGCTGGCTATTCACCCTCACCCTTCAGAATATTCTGCAGCTGATCTGAGACATCCCTGACCCGTGCATCTGGGAAGCAACCTACCATTCGGGAGTCTTGTTTTCAACCGCAGAACTGCCTATCTACTCCTCTTACAAAGAACAAAGAAATTTACAGCCCAGGAACAGGCCCTTCGAGCCTGAGCCGATCCAAATCCACTGTCAAAACCTATCACCCAATTCCTCGAGATCTGTATCCCTCTGTTCCCTACTTACTCATGCATTTGTCCAGATGCACCTTAAATGATTTTACCGTGCCTACCTCTACTACCTCTGCTGGCAATACATTCCAGGCACCTACCACCCTCTGTATAAAGTACTTTCCACATGTATCCCCCTTAAACTTTTCACCTCTAACCTTGAACACGTGACCTCTCATTATTGAATCCCTCACCCTGGTAAAAAGCTCATCTCTATCCACCCTGTCTATACCCTTCATGATTTTGTAGACTTGAATCAGATCCCCCTCCATCTCCTTTTTTTTCTAATGAAAACAATCCTAACCTACTGAACCTACTCTTCCGAGCTAGCACCTTCCATATCAGGCAATATTCGCGTAAACCTTCTCTGCACCCTCTCCAAAGCATCCACATCCTTTTGGTAATGTGGTGACCAAAACTGTACACAGTATTCTAAATGCGGCCGAACCAATGTCTTGTACAATTTTAACATGACCTGCCAGCTCTTATACTCAATACCCCGTCCAATGAATGCAAGCATACCATATGCCTTCTTGACCACTCTGTCCACCTGTGCAGCCATCTTCAGTGTACAATGGATCTGAATTCCCAGATCTCTCTGCTCATCAACTTTTCCCAAGGCTGTTCCGTTTACAGTATAGTTCGCTCTAGAATTAGACCTCCCAAAATGCATCACCTCACATTTGCCTGGATTGATTTCTATCTGCCACTTCTCCGCCCAACTCCCCAGTCTATCTATATTCTCCTGTATTCTTTGACAGTCCAATATGCTTTCTGCTACGCCACCAATCTGCAAACTTACTGATCCTCTTGCAAGGATGCCTGCCTTGAAGAAGTTTTCCTCCTCTCTCTACAAGAATCTCAGGGAGTCCCTCTCCCACTGCAACTCCCAGGTAATTTCCTCTGCCCTGAAGCTCTTCAACCATGTCCTGAAACAAACTCAACTCTATGCTACTTTCTCTCCACCCCCACCCCCATCCCCGTCCTCCTCTAGCTTATCTCTCCACGCTTCAGGCTCTCTGCCTTTATTCCTGATGAAGGGCTTTTGCCCGAAACGTCAATTTTACTGCTCCTCGGATGCTGCCTGAACTGCTGTGCTCTTCCAGCACCACTAATCCAGAAACTTACTGATCAGACCAACTGTGCCCTCTTCCAGATCACTTAGGTATATCACAAAAAACAGTGGCCCCATCACTGACTTCTGTGGAACACCACCGGTCACCTTTCTCTATTTCGAGAAACTCCCTTCAAATACTACTTTCTGTCTCCTGTTGCTCAACCAGATCTTTATCCACCTAGCGAGGACACCCTGTACACCATGTGACTTCACATTCTCTATTAGTTTACCATAGGGAACCTTATCAAATGCCTTACTGAAGTCCATATATATGACATCTACAGCCCTTCTTTCATCTATCAACTTGGTCACTTCTCAAAGAACTCTATTAAATTGATGAGGCATGATCACTCCCCACACAAAACCATGTTGCCTATCATTGATAAGCCCATTGTTTTCCAAATTTCAGTAGATTTCATCCCTCAGTACCTTCTCCAGCAACTTTCCCACCACTGACGTCGGGCTGACTGGTCTGTAGTTACCTGGAATATCCCTATTACCCTTGTACATGGCGACAACATTAGCAGTCCTCCAGGCTTTTCACCTGTGTTTAAGGATGCTACAAAGATATCTGTCAAGGCCCCAGCTATTTCTCCTCTCGCCTCCCTCAGGAACCTGGAATAGATCCCATTCGGTCCTGGGGATTTGTCCACCTTAATATCCTTTAGCCTACCCAACACATCTTCCCTATGACTCTCCTATGAGTATAGCCCTTCCACTTTTTTTTCCCGCCCTTCTGTACAGCAGAGCCAGCCATGGTGCCATGAACCTGGCTTCTGCTGCCTTCCCCTGGTCAGTCATCTCCCCTAACATTATCCAGAACATTATACTTGTTTTGGATGAAGTTGACTGCAGGGGACACCTGCACTGCCTTCCTGATCTTTCTCTGTCTTTTGGTTATCAAAAGGTAGTAGTTTTCATGCTGAACATGGAGGCAAAGACCTTGAAGTTCAAAAGAAGAAAAAATCCACAAATGTGTAAATGTGAAATCAAAACATTAAATTCTGGAAATACGATATATCTCTAACAGCTTCTGAAAAGTGAAAAATGGGTTCATGTTTTTCCAATCATTTCACTTGGCCCAGAGGGTTCTTCCCAAAACAATCTAGTGTATTGCTTGTTAGCTGCTGAGATTTTTATATCTGTTGTATTAGATTGATATATCTATTAGATTGATATGCATATTTTGTTTTTTACAGACAAGGTGAATGGGCCTCTCTGTTTGTGAAAATGTTGTGTGGCCACAGAAAACTTTTAAGTGCAGTTCTTACACGAGTCCTACATTTGACCACTCACCAGGTAGGAGAACAGCACATTGTCTGCACCAGATTACTTCTGAAGAGCTGAGAAAAGAGACTAAAAGGGACTTGTTTTCTCGCTGAAAGCATTAAAGGACGTTTTCTTAATGTGTCAGCTAATTCACAAAATGTAGAGCTTTGGGAACTTGGGAATATCAAACAAAAGAATAATACAATACTGTTACTTAAGAAAGTGTTTAATTATTTCTGCCAGGTAAAATGCATCTGTTTGATATTATTTTAGCCCCTGCACCACCATAAGATAATCTGTTGACCAATGCTGCATGTCAGATATCAAACTTCACTATTGCTAATTGATAGAACAAGGTTGGTATGGACTTGTTGGGCCAAATGGCCTGTTTCCACACTGTAGGGATTCTAATTCTATTTCTATAAGATAATAATTAGGATTGGAATACCCTGGAATTTACACAGGAGATGTGTTTCGTACAAGTACAATCCATACATGTTTTTCTTTTAAGGGTTCTTCTCTTGCTGACGTCCACATTTTGGGATTGGCTGCTTTCACTGTTCATCTACACATCTTGCAGCTCATCCTATTACCAATGAATTCCACAGGACCTGTAGCAGAGTCAGCCGGTCAAGAAGGACTTTCCTTTGCTGAGTATCTAAACCAGTTTTTGATCTGTAGAACTGGAGAATTTTCAACATTCTGTATGAGGTAAATGAATGATCCTGCTTTAATGGTTTCAGCATAGAGATCAATGAAGCAGAAATGCAAAGCCATGAAATTTGGTGAGAAAAAGTAGGAAATGTAAATTCTTAGTTGGAATACATTGAAAATATCAGGGTTGGAGAGATACTGGTGGGTAGTCCTCGAAAAGCATTACCCTTCTTTCCATGATGTGAAGTAAGCAAAATGTACAACCTACAAAACAAATTGGAAATTATTTTTCTTTAAATTGCTTTGCAATCAGGAAGAGCACATCTGGCAGAACTAGCTGTGCCACTAGCCAAATTGCTGATATCTGCCCAACAGGACTGCAAACATTTGTTGCATTATTTCTAAAGGATTGTGCATCATATTATAATGTAGTGGCCATGCTGTATAAATCAGCATTTGATTTAAATTCCAGCTGTAAGGTATTAATGGTCCATCAATTATATCCTTCCCTTAGTTTGAAAATCACCAGAAATGCTGTATGAAATTTCATCATACGCGCCAGATTTTATGATATGTGTCCTTGCCTTGTTACTGCACAATCTGTGTAGCTGTGTATGAAAACTGTTTGAAAACATGACCCAGTTTGGTAATTTAATGTTTCTATTCTCTAACAGGTTTTGTGCAGCAGCAGTTGCTTATGCCATTAGCTTGTCACCATTGCCATCAATTGACATTATAAAACTCTCTGTTCCTTCTGGGTTCGTCCAAAAGGTGAAGTATTTTGTGAGCAAGTAAATGGTTTTACTTAGTCCTTTGACTTACTATACAAATCGACAGTCTTTCTCTGGTTTGGAAATCTGGTATGCAGTTACTTTTGAGTGTATATAGTTTTAAAAGGAGCAACATTTGCACCTTACTTAGAATTATTTGATTCTTTACAGCTGTGTGCCCTCTGGAAGGAATCTGTGCCTTATGTGAGCAGGGTGGGTACCAATGAGGTTCTTCAATGAACTGGTCTGAAAATTCTCACTGAGCTGTATGGAATCTAAATTAGTGATGAAAGATTCACTTAGACCGAATTTTTCAAACCCTGACCCTTTCTGCCATGTCCACGGAGTAACCTCTGGAAAATTACAGCTGCGTGCCTTCATATATTTTAATGCTGGTTCTATCAACAAGATCTGAAAATGTGTTGCTGGAAAAGCGCAGCAGGTCAGGCAGCATCCAAGGAACAGGAGAATCGGTGTTTCGGGCATAAGCCCTTCTTCAGGAATCCTTCTTCGGGAAGAAGCTCTCTTCCTCCCTCTACAGCTTTCTCCTCTATCAACAAGATACCTGTTTAGTGAAACTTGTGAAGGAACAGGGCAAACCAGGCAACAATTTACAACTCTTCACTTTTATCTGCACATGTGCAGCTGCACAAATTTGCTGTGAGGATGATTGCAGAGTAAAAGTGTGTGGGTCACCAACATTTCTGTTGTAAAATCTGGGTCACCGATTCACTTGGGTTTTCTTTACTTTTAGCTACAGTACATAGTTCCACGACTGATTCCAGAAGCTCGACAGGAACAGGAGGTCATAAAGGAATCCATGTGGCATAATCTTGTTGACCTTAATTTGAATTGGAGAACTGCAGCTCTTTCACTGTTTAAACAACGTCTATTCAAGGAACTTACGAAGGTGAAAGAATTCCAGGTAACTGAGTATGTACCTCTCCAAAATGAGTTTGTCTGGAGGTACTTGAACTTTTTGGTAAAATAGCTTTGATCCTTAGTTACCCATTTCTATCGTCTATTGAATTATGATATTTTAAAATTAAAAATATACAATTTTAATTTTAAACTGGTTTTGGGTAGTGGAGTAAAGCAAGTGATAGAATGTCCTATTAGTTTGATTTACACTCTATCCTATTTCTTTTCATTAAAAGGACAATTGGACCAAGTGTAAATCAGATTCCCAATTTCCTGTTATCTCTTGAAAGCATCCTCCATTTTAATTGCTGCACCAATGGTTATACAGTTTCCTAGGTCATAAACCCTGGATTGCCTTATCTGTTCTATATAATTGATTAGTCACCATGTGGTTAAACCTTTATACCAAGATTAAGTTATTGCCCCAGACATGAGCCGATGTAGTAACATTAATGCATACGCGTTTGTACACTATTGAGCAAAGTGAACTCTTCAGCAAATTTAACAAACAGTAACTCTGGAAGAAGGTATTAAGGACAGCATGAATGCTCAGTTTTTAGCGCAGCTGCTTCACGGTGCCAGGGACCCGGGTTCGATTCCAGCTTTGGACTGTCTGTGTGGAGTTTGCAATTTCTCCCCGTGTCTGTGTGGGTTCCCTCCCACAGTCCAAAGATGTGTAGGTTAGATGGATTGGCTGTGCTAAATTGCCCAGTGTCCAGGATGTGTAGACTAGTTGAATTAGCCATGAGAAATGCAGGGGTACAGGGATTGGGAAGATTTGGGTTGGGGGTGCTCTGGGTCTGGGTGGAATGCTCTTTGAAGGCTTGGTGCAGACTCAATGGGTTGAATGGCCTCTTTCCACAGTTTAGGATTCTAAGTTCTATCAACTTTGGAAAATGTAAAAAGGGCAGAGTTTCATCGTGACCTAACTAAAGCTTTGATACTGGTAGTTTGTTTACATAAAAATTATTTGTTACCCTGTATTTGCCCAATAAAATGTTAAGTGCAAAATGTAGTTGAGTAAACGTATAATTTATTATATATGAAGATGTTAGATGTGTCTAGTATTAATTTGGAAAGGAAAATGCCATATCTAACTCTTTCCACCTATTTCTAGTTAACGTTCCATGAGTGGTTGATGTCTGAACTGGCTGTCCAACCAGACAAAGATCTACTAGTTGACCTGGAGAGGTAAATATCCTCTGAGTCGACATAAGCTTAGCAAATTGTTTCTCTTTCCTCAGAATTTAGAATGCCAAATAGCTGAATTGATGTTAGTTGCCAAAATTAAATAAAAGATCACACACACCATGGGTTTGAAATTTGTCTCAGCTGGTTCATTGGACAAAATGGATAGAATTGGATTCACCGTCCCTTCTGAGCAGTGTTGGATTTTTAATTTCATTACTGTAAAGGTGCTAAGTGTAACAGATGTCTGATCCCACACTACTACTTCTGCGACCAGCCAAAATTAATTTGTGTCTTTATTTCAGAAAGGAGAGGACCACTGATGGGCAGTAGTGTGTCTCCGCCCAGAATGAATAGATGAAAGTGTGTTAACCTTTAAGTATTCTAATCTTTTTAAAAACAGTGGAAACATAGATACTTCTTCAAACAAAACCTGCCCATTGTAGTTGGCTTACTACTTATGTTTAACTTTACAGCAATCAATAGATTTTAGACATCATCCACTTTCGTGAAGCAAATAATTTCCAATGATTTGTTAAATGTTCAAGTAACTTAATATTTGTGGAATTTGATAATTATGATAGTTGTGTTTGACTTGTCCAGTGCCAGTCAAGTACTTTGGACACATTAGAATGAGGTTGTAATTGTAAACTGTCCTCTGATTCAATTGCAGACAAGATTATCAGCACTGGGCCTGTTACCAACTTTATCTGCCATCTCCCCTTTCTGAGGGAGGATGTGGAGGGGATTTAGAGACTGCATGTAGGATTATCATGAATGCATTAATGGATTTCCATAAAAGGTACATTTTCAACATACTTGTGAAGCGGGAGCTCAACATTCAAAGTATGGCTTCACTAAATACAATCACAATTTTTCTTTCCTTTTCAATTTCTCCCTTACCCTTAGTTAATCAAAAAAACTTGACTGCAGGCCAACCCTCACTGTCAAATGTCATTATCCCCTGAAGAAAAGTGCAAAATACTGAGGAAGCTGCCAATCAAAATTAAAACAGAAAGCACTAAAAACACACAAGTCTGGCAGCAATAGTAGAGAGAGAGAAACAGAGTTCACATTTCAAGTCAATGACCTTTTACTGGAACACAGTTTGAATCATAGAATTACAAGAGGGCGGAAGCAGCCCATTCGGCCCATCAAGTCTGTACCCACCCTCCAAAGAGCATCACATCCAGACCCATCCCCTTTCCAATATTCCCTGTAATCCTGCATTTCCCATGGTTAAGACACCCAGTCTGCCCATTCCTGACACAATAGGCAATTTAGCGTGGCCAGTCTTTGGACTGTGGAAGGAAACCAGAGCACCTGGAGGAAACCAGGAGCAAAGAGGAAACTCTGAAAAATTGTTCTTCCTCTGTATATTTAATCCAGGGGGTTTTAACTTATAAATGGAAAGAAAAAAGGACCCCAACTCTGTCCTTTTCATCCATGTTATAGCTGAGCACAATGATTTCTGCTACTTACAACTTAACATTCTCTTGAAAAAGGTAAAAATAATAATATCATGGACATAATGTATTCTTATTTCTAGTTTTACTTTTATGGTTAATTTCAGAGCTAAGGTGCGGTACTGCGAAGAGTCTGACTGTTCGGAACTTTCTTCACTCAATAGATCGTGCTATGAGAGTATTACTTGTCGATTACAGGTAATACATTTGTTGTTTTATATGTTACATGTTCAAATATTGGTAGCTCATGAGGAAGCTTCCACAAAATAAACTCTGGTGATTAGTTTATACTTGTTGGCAATTCATGTGGTAATTTCCAAAATGATCACCCCAGGTACTTTGTGGTATTTGTTACCTATATGAGTATATGATACGAGATAAAGTTTGAGGTAGTTTGCTGTGACCAATCCTTCTATCTTAGTTTTGTTTTAGGTCTTTCTAGTAATGTTGGGGGTCAAGTATACAGCTCCATAGAGTATCTATAAAAGAGGCACTGTCCCTGGATAATAGGAATTGCATGATAACAGTAGTATATTTGATTAGATGTAATTACTAGGACTTCCAGGAGCTGGTACGTGTCTCTGACTATGTTTAAACCCAGAAAGTGGATCATGTAACCTCCCTTGAAAGTATGATAGACTCAGTGAGTCCAGTTGAGCAGCTTGGTTTCTTTGTAAATGCAACAATTTTCCATGTTGTACCCAGTGTCCTTCAAAAGTGGTCTTTCTAAAATAGACTCAGTGACATTACCCTTTGACATTCATCGGCATTACTATTGCTGAACTCCCAAGGACAGGTCAGAGGCTAAGAATCCAGTAGTAAGTAACTCATCTTACTCCCCACAGCCTGTCCACCCTTGACAAGGTACTAGCCAGTTTGTGATGGACGACTCTCCATTTTGGATGGCATGGTGGCTCAGTGGTTAGAGCTACTGCCTCACAGAATCAGGTTCGATTCCAGCCATGGGCGATTGACTGTGTGCAGTCTTTACATGCTCCCTGCATCTGCGTGGGTTTCCTCCCACAGTCTAAAGATGTGCAGGTTAGGTGGATTGATCATGTTAAATTGCCTATAGTGTCCAGGAATGTGCAGGCTAGGTTGGTTAGCCACGAGAAATGCAGTGTTGTAGGGTAGGGTGGGGTGGGATGTCCTTCAGAGGGTTGGTATGGACTTGATGGGCTGAATAGCCTGCTTCCACACTGTAGGGATTCTGTGATTACCTGATGGGTGCATCTTCAAAACCACTCCAGAACCTTGACACCATCCAGGACAATGGAACTGCTTGATTGGCATCACTTTTAGTGTTCAGTGCCTTCACCATGATGCACAGTGGCAGGAGTCTGTAATAGTTAAAAGCTGCAACTCATCAAGGCTCCGTTGGTAGTACCTTCCAAACCTGTGATCTCTATTATCTAGAAAGATCACCATCTGCAAGTTCTCCTCCAAGCCACACACCATCCTGACTTGGAACTACATCACCATTCTTTCATTGTAGCTGTTTTAAAATCCTGGAATTCCCTTCCTAACTGCGCTGTGAGTGCTCTTATGCACTAAGGGCTTCAGCAGTACAAGAAGACAGCTCACCATCCTTCTCCAGGGTGATTAGGGAAGAACCATAAATGCTGGCTGAGCCAATGGCATCCACACCCTATGAATTGATTTAAAAAAAAAACTCCCATTCCCATTTGAAGTTCACAGATCACCCAAAACTAAAATATTACATTTGTTCCCTTATGTAAGTCATTGATACAGATTGTGAACAGCTTTAATTTAAACACTGATCCTTGCCATGCCCCACTAGTCACATCCTACCAACCTGAAAATGACCCATTTATTCAGACTCTCAGATGTAAAGTTTGTTTGCATTAATTACAGGAAATGGTGTTTGATCTGGAGAAGGTATGGACAAAGGCATTAAATAAAAGTGGCCATTTTCTTCTGGATGTGTTTCAAGACCGTATGGCAAGACTGGAATTGTCAAACCTCAGCAAGAAGTTAGAGCATCAGATTGAATTGCAAATATTCATCAGGTAAGAACAAAAACATTATGGAGGAATAGCAGCAAGAACATTAATACTAGCTAATTGTTCACTAGGATTGTAAATTATTTTTCATACTATTCTGTAATTTGGCAAATTATTTTATGCAGGATGCAAGTATGTATAATAAAAGTTTATTAACTACCCTTTCACACAGTCTGATTGAATTGTGTCACTAACGACACAATGTGAAGAGTTCAGAGTAACATCTTTGAACTGTGTGTCACTTAACTATCCAGGGTATTCCAACCTTAACCAAGTATTTGTATTTCCAACTTCTTGCTTTGCAAACATAATGTGACTTTTTCTTCTGACAAACCTTAAATAAGAATTGTTGTACAATGTGAGTGATGTTAGTGACTCAGTAAAATGGTCACAAACTCACTCTTGGGATGATTGTTGATTCACTCGAGACTCACTCCCTCTAGGTCCTTCTCACATCTTTTTAACTTCTCCCTAATCTTCCCCCAAAGTACAAAACCAATTCACATTTCTGCCTCTTCAGTTCTGAAGGAGTGTCTTTGGACTTGAAACCTTATTTCTGTTTCTGTCTCTCAGATGCTGTCAGACCTGCTGAGATCCCCCCCGCACTTTGTTTTTTATCTCACTCCTTCTCACCCATTGCTGCTGACGATTCAGCAGCCTAGTTGGACTTAAAATCATTGTGTTTCTCTTTAAAATCTGTTTAGTCCGCTGTATCTTGTTTTTAAAATTTGAAGTGGATTGCAATACTGAGAACCATCCCTGAGCTCAGAAGCTTGAGAGCTGTTTTCTTGGTTTCCCTCATCAGCTTCAGTTACATCGAATTCCCTTTGAATACATGGGGACAGCTAATTGCGATAGGCTTTGAATGAATTTGTTGTCTTTAAAGAATGCTTTTGTTTTTGTCCTTTTGTATTGTTTTTCTTATTACCCTGGGTGCACACTCCATGTTGTGGATGTCGGCTCATTTCTAGGAGCAATAAATGGTTACTTCTTTCTTCTCAGCCTAAATAGAAAATATCAACAGCCGTTCACCTGTAGCAGAAATACATACCAGGCGCTGGTCCATGCAAAGGGTATGCAACAGTGCAAGTAGCACAAGGAGGAACCCTGCTTTGTTTTACCCTCCTGAACCTAGGGGCAAAAAGATTCACAGTTGCCCCATCTGAGAAAAGCTGACTATGCAAACTCTGTAATAGTCTTTCTGTTCTCCATTGTTCAGTTTTATACTGAACAGTAAAATTTACGCTTGTGATATAATATTTATGTAATGATGATGCATCCAGTTGGTTTCAGTATAATTCTTGTCTAAGTTGTTGCTGCTTTTTTTATTTTGGCTTGCTCAGAATTCTAGTGGTACTTCCTCCCAGTTTGCTGTTCAAGACTCGCAAAGACAGATTAAGGACAACTTTGGAATGTGAGGCATTCTTTCACTTCACAAACACTGAGCTGGTAAGTGTGGTGCTGGCAATGAGATCTCATTCACCAATTTTAATAACATACTTAGATCCAAGAGACTAGTCAGCTATTCAAGTATGGCTGATGAGAACAAAAGAACAAAATCTGTGTAACATTTTATAAATTCCTATTTTGGGAATAGAACCAGCTGGCTCAGGATTGGGATCAGTCAGACTCCAACTCAGACAAGGTGTGAGATTAAGATGTCACTTTTTTTTAATACAACCTTAAATTATCTCAAGAATGTGATTTGAAAGAAGTTCTGGGATTTATATATTAATGAAATAAAACCTGTAACCCATTCTAAAAGATGAAACACTTAACAGCAATCAAGGTTTGTTTGATATCTTGTATTGGTTGCGTGCATGATGCTGATCTTTTGCTATAAATTCTGTACCTTATGGTCATGCTCCACAGCTACCTGATGAAGGAGCAGTGCTGCGAAAGCTAGAACATCCAAATAAACCTGTTGGACTGTAATCTGGTGTTGTGTGATTTTTATCTTTGTCTACCCTAGTCCAACACTGGCACTTCCAATTCGTGGTTCAATTGAGACATTAAAGCAACAATTGAATTATGTCGAAAAGATGTGCATAGATTCCAGGGGTAGGTGAGGAAATGACAGGAGGTGAAATGTTCCAAATAGCCAGCAAAGATACAATAAGCTATCTAACCATTCAGTGAAAATGTGAGGAATCATTTATCGCTGGACAATTTTCTTCTTAAGTCCACCGATTTTCTTTGAGCATTTTAATCGCCTAGATAAGAAAACATTTCCGAGCAGGATCACAATGAATAGGTTTCATTCTAGTTATTGAGATAAAAGTTCTCAACTCATTGGTTGTTGTTACACCCATGTTCCAGATCGAAAAAGGAGCAATAATGACCAATACTACAGAGCTCTGTAGAAAGGAATAGGCTATTCAGCCTCTCCAACATATTTCGGCATTTGACATCAGAGGCTATCATGGCCTTCGATCATTTTCAGGTGTCCCGGATGCTCAACTGGAAAATAAATAATGTGCTAATGAGGGACAAATTACTTGTATTAGAGTGTATGAACTTCTTTGTCATGAGGATTGTGTAATCGGTTTAGCTGCCTCTCTTAAGCCTCACTGGTCCATCTGGCCAAACCTGGTCTGAAGCTCTCTCACTTTTTTCTCAAGTTTCTATTTCACCTCCATCATGATCTCTGAGCTTTTCTGTCTGGGACCCATCTCTGACTCTCTCATCCAATTCTTCTTAAACTGATGACCACAATTTGCTATCCTGATCTCCATATTAGCTGATGCTGTTAACCGTTCCCTTCTTTCAAGTCTTGGTTTTCTTTCCTTTAAATCTACTGTCATCACCACTTTCTGCAAGAAACCCTTCTTGACCTCAACATTCCTACAACTTTTGTCCTATCGATCTCCCTTTTCCTATCCATAATTCTGTTCTTTCTCTCTTTACAGCGGAATGATTGCTCGAAGGAATTTGCGATTCCCTTTGGAGTTACCTTGCATTTCTTCAGGGTAAGGAATCTACCTCTGATCATTGTCTAGAGTGAGTGATAGGTCTGCTACATCAAATAATATAAGGTAGGAACAAATTAAAAGGTCATTACATAGAGTCGTAGAAATGTGCAGTATGGAAACAGACCCTTCGATCCAACCTGCCCATGCCAACCAGATGTGGACCCTGTCGATGAGCATGTATTTGTTGTTCATCCAGAGCTAAGCAGTAATGGTTGGTATAACTGAGTCTCTTGCTTCATACAACAGTTATAAATCACCCACACTGGTGTGGATCTGAAATCGCATATAGGCCAGGCTAGGTAAAGACAATTGGTTTATTCAATGAAAGATATTAACAAAAGCAGTTGGGTTTTCACAGCAATCTACACACATACAGGCATACACAAAAAGCGTAAAAGTGGACCATTTGGCACTTAAAGCCTCCCATCATTCAGTAGGATCGGCTGATCTGTTTCTATTTTGAATTCCACATTTCCCTGCCACTCCCCAAAAACACGGTGTCCCTAGTTTCCAACTGATTCTTACGAAGAAACATCTTTTCCATGTCTGCCTTGTCAAGATCATTCAGGATTGTGTACACTTCAATCAAATCACATCTCACTCTTCTGTAATCCAGTGGGAACAAGTCTAGCCAGTATAACCTATCGTATGACAGCCCTCCCAGTCAAGGTCTCAATCTAATGAACCTCTGAATCACGTATAGTGCATTTAACGTCCTTCTTTTAATATGATGACCAAAATTGCACATTGTATTAGAAATGTAACCTCACCCATATGCCCTATGTAACTGAAGAAAACCCCTTTACTTGTCTGTTCAATTCCTCATGTAATAAAGGGTAACATAGAGTCATAGAGATGTACAGCACAGAAATACACCCTTTAGATCAACTCGTCCATGCTGACCAGATATCCCAACCCAATTTGTCCCACCTGCCAGCACCCGGCCCATATCGCTCCAAACCCTTCCTGTTCACATACCCGTCCAAATGCCTTTTAAATGTTGCAATTGTACCAGCCTCCACAACTTCCTCTGGCAGCTCATTCTGTACACGTACCACCCTCTGCGTGAAAAGGTTGCCCCTTAGGTCCTCTTCTATCTTTCCCTCCTCACCCTAAATCTATGCCCTCTACTTCTGGACTCCCCAACCCCAGGGAAAAAGGTCCTGTCTATTTATCCTATCCATGCCCTTCATGATTTTATAAACCTCTATAATGTCACCCCTCAGCCTCCAGGGAAAACAGCCCCAGCCTGTTCAGCCTCTCCCTGTAGCTCAAACCCTCCAACCCTGGCAACATCCTTGTAAATCTTTTCTGAACCTTTTCAACTTTCACAACATCCTTCCGATAGGAAGGAGACCAGAATTGCATGCAATATTCCAACAGTGACCTAACCAATATCCTGTACAGCTGCAAAATGACCTCCCAACTCCAGTACTCAATACTCTGACCAATAAAGGAAAGCATACCAAATGCCGCCTTCACTATTCTATCTACCTGTGACTTTACTTTCAAGGAGCTATGAACCTGTACTCCAAGGTCTCTTTGTTCAGCATCCTTCCTAGGACCTTACCATTAAGTGTATAAGTCCTGCTGAGATTTGTTTTCCAAAAATGCAACATCTCTCATTTATCTAAATTAAACTCCATCTGCCACTTCTCAAGATCCCTTTGCACCCTTAGATAACCTTCTTCGCTGTCCACTACACTTCCAATTTTGATGTCATCTGCAAACTTAGTAACTATACCTCTTAAACTCACATCCAAATCATTTACATAAATACTGAAAAATAGTGGACCCATCTCATTAACCACTTTCATTATGTGCTGTACAAGCAAGCTAGCTAATTATAACTTGTGCACTAGAAAGCCAAAGGTCTCTGCATCTCTGAATTCTGCAGTCATTTTCTATTTTAGTAATGCTATGCTTTGTTTTTTCTCTGATATGCTTGGATTAGCAGTCACTATTTATTTGTTATTTTAAAACAATTCATATTTTCTACTATTCCATCTTCCACAGGCCATTGTGAAATACAGTCATGCTAAAGTGTGAAGCAGATTTCTGTGCTTTCTCTCCAGTCCAAGGCCTTAATACACTAACCCTTTTCACTTTTTTACTGCTCTGATTGATTGCTGTGTCTTTTATTGACATTCCTAGATACTATCAGTAAATATCAAATAATGTTTTGAAATGTCATCTGATCATTGATTGTTATAGCTAAGCATTTACTTATTTTTATGTATGATTGTTAATCCCCTTTGCAATCATCAAGGTCAGAAAAATATATATCTCATTGTTCTTGTGATCGTCTATCTGATTAGCTCCTGCTCCCTAATTTCTTTTGTCTTCCTCTCTCGATTTGTCTTTCATCTTGGGAAGAATATAAGTTTATTTTGAATGAATAAGCAAAGTTGTATTTTACAAGATTGTTAATGAGATGTGGGCAACACTGGCTGGGTTAGATTTTGTTACCATCCTAATTACTATTGAACTGAGTGGGTTCTTCAATCATTTCAGAAGACACATGAGAATTAATTACATTGCTGTCAGTCTGAAGTCACATTTAGGCCAGCCCAGCTCAGGATAACAGATTTCCTTCCATAAAAGACACTAGTGAAGCAGATGGGTATTTACAATTATTACATGGTTGCCATTAGACTAGATTTTAATTCCAGATTTTCACGTATTCAAATTCCACTGTCTTCAATGGTGGGATTCAAACCTCCAGTAATCAGAGTTTCTGACTAATCCTCTAGGGCCAATCAAATCACATTACCACAAATCACTATGCCACTGCCTCCCCACAAATTTGAGCATATATATGTTATATAGATATTTTATCAAAACTTCTTACAAGATACATGATGTTTCTGGGCAAAGGATGAGCTGGAGCAAGCAATGACTCTGATCAAACTGTGCACCTGGGAAAATGGTATTGGATCTAGTTGCATGTAATAAAATGATGTTGCAGAAAAACTAAAGATGACTATAAAGAAATACGTAGTCATATATTTTTGTTTATAAAATATAGTCATACCTGGCTAACAGGATGGCTGAAATAATTGGTATGTATCATACGGTTAACATAAATCTCTCAGCTACTGGTTTCAGGAGTAAAATTCAGGAAATCATGTTGCTCCCATTGTTGTCTGAGTCAAGTTCTTAGTAAGAGTAAAGAATAGTTTTTTTTTTGGTAAAGCCACAATGACACAACTTGGACAGCAATGTTTTTGATTCTGAAATTGCTGTACCATTTGTACATGAGTAATTATTAACAGCATTAGCCTCACCAATATTTTGACATTGTCAGTCACAGCCCAGATTTCAATGTCACTACGTGTGACAATGACAGGTCTAACTGTCCTTGTGCGTGAGAGATGTTTATTATCTATGTGGTATTCTTTTGCAGTTAACTTGCATGTATGTTCTCATCTTAATTTCAAACTCATTTTCTTCCCCCATTGGCTTCTGATTTGAAAGTGTGCAGGAATATTTTAAAAAGATGTAAAGTCAATAAATTTAACTTGAATTCCCTCATTTAAATCCTCTATAAAGGAGGACACAGTACTTAATATTTTGGCCATGATTACACCAAAAATACAAGTACTGCACTCTTAATAAGAAATAACTTTTTAAAAATTAGGAAATAAAATCAAGAAACATTGATATTATAATTTAACATGTAACAACAGGTTCTCTATGTTTTAGGGTTTGCTTAATGCTTGTGTTGAGTGTGAAGAACCAGATTGTGTTGTTGCTGACATTCTGAGCGTTGCCAGAACACGTTGTCCTCTGCTCTTATTATCTGCAACGGTAAAGACAGCCTTATATTTTGTCATATTTGTGTGCAAACATTGCTGCTCTCTTTATTTGTTTATGTTTAACATAGCAATGACTTCTGGTTGTCATTTTCCATAAGTTCCTATGGGCGTAGACACTGAGGTCTCAGGACAATACATTCAATCGAACCACATTATTATCATAAACCAATTAGCCATTAATTAATCTGCTGTATGCACACTTATCTAGTGTATGATAGAATTCCTGAGCAATGTCAGCATAAAGATGTTTGATATAATTATAAATGCATGATCGAATGATAACGTGCTGTGCAATTAAGTACTGCACACCAAACTTACACCTATTTGAATGTATCTCTAAATAACTATTAGAAAATTAATATTTTTCAAGTTCCTAGAGTTGTGATTGTGATTGTAACACCTTTCATTCAACAGTCAGTCTACTCCTTTGTACAGAGGGTGCTTTGAATTCATATTTAAAATTTGGTTTGTCCTCTTTTACGGTTTTTGTAATTGTGAAATATAATTGTATTATCATCTGTTACATCTTGTGAATTTTTTTTCATGAACAGCTCCATAAGAAGTGGGCTAACCTTATGTATAACTAAAAATAAATTGATTGTTTAAACTGTTGAGTTGACTGAGGCATATTACTAATAAACAATTGTTCACCTCCCGATTCTCCCCTTCTCTCTCTGATAAAGGGGATAGAACTGGGGTTTTACAGAAAGAAAACATTTTTTGGAATCAAGATGTTTTGATTGTAAAGCTACCTAATTTCTCTTTTCGCACCTAGTAAATTATTTCAGAATATTGTATATGCCGATTTTGTTTTAGATGGCCTATACAGGGCAATGGGTGAGGCTGAGAAGATGGGCCTTGACCTCAGTCACACAGGAGTTGGCGTTTGTGTCTCTGCATCACAAACCAGCTCTTCGGCTAACTCAGCTAATCAACCACCATTTTCCCTCAGCGTATTTCACTTCATCCCACAAGCTTATTGTAATTGTGGTCTGCAGTGGATCTATTTGGATTTATTGTGATTCGTCTATTAGTTAAGAAGTGGGATTTTTTTTGTTCTTGATAAAGTTTTGATATAAAGCTACTAAACTCAATGCTATTATTAATAATATTTCATGTCAACCTGTTGTGCCTTGTTCCTGAAGTTTTGGTGGCCGAGATTGGAGCAAGTGCTGATTACACAATGGAAACGGCTTACTGATGATACATTTCCCAGAGAATTACAGAGGATGGTGGACAACCAGTGCTGGGCCAACAGGTAACACTGGAAAAACTATGGTGATATTGTGACTACATGAGAAACAATGGAGGCCCTGCCTTCCATGAGTTGTTTTATTGTCCACCACCATTCACAACTGAATGTGGCAGGTCTGCCAAGCTTAGATCTGATCAAACAGTTGTGGAATTGGTTGATTCTGTTTATCACTTCGTTTTTATATTTGGCATATACAAACTGTGTTGTCTCTTTACCAGGTTGACATCTCAGTTTTACACATACCAGGTATTGCTTTTGCTGTGCCCTCCTGCACTCTTCTTTGAACCAGGGTTGATCCCCTGGTTTGATGATAATTGTAAAGTAGAGGATATACCAGACCATGAGGTTGCTGATTTGTGTTAGAGTGCAATTCTGCTGCTGCTGCTGATGGCCTGCAGCGCCCCACGGGTGCCGAGTCATGAATTATTCTTTCTGTTTGAAGTCCAGCATTACAAACCCAGTGATGTACCACTACACTATTGCCTCTCCAATAATTCCATCTCATTGTAGCTATATGAGAATCCTGGTTAGAATTTAGCAGTGATAGCACTAAACAATGTGATGGATGATGTCCTTGTTTTGCACATGGACTCCACAAGGACCGTATGGTGGTTATTCTTACTGATACTATCACGAACAGATGGATCTGTGGCAGGCAGATTGATGAAGATCAGGGCAAGTACATTCATCCCCCTTCTTGGTTCCCTCACCACCTGCTGCAGACTCAGCCTGACAATTCTGACCTTTAGGACTAGACGAGCTCAGTCAGATGTGCTGCTGATGGTGTTCAGGGGCACCACATATGGTCATCAGCAGAAGACTTCCTCAACCGTACAACCTCATAGGGGCCAGAGCCAATGTTGAGGACTCTCGGGGTAACTCCCTCCTGACTGTACACCACAGTGCTGTCCCCTCTACTGGGTGTGACCTGCTGGTGGGCTGGGACATTTCAGGGATGATGACAATGTTGTCTGAGACATTGTCTATGGGTATGATTCTGTGAGTATGACTGTCAACTTGTGGCTTGATTAGTCTGAGACAACTCTCAAAGTTGGCTTCAATTCCCACATGTTGGTAAGAAGGACCTTGCAGTGTCAATGTAGATATCCTAGGCTTTCCTTTAATGGCTTAATAGGACAGAGGCTTACTAAGGAGATTCGGAGGGCATTTAAGAGATGGGTCTGAAATCCCATGTAGAAAAGACTAGGAATGACACCAGCTTTGCTTCCTTAAAGGAGATTAGTGAACCAATAGGTTTTTATGACAGTAGTTTCATGGTCATCATTAGACTTTTTTAATTCCAAACTTGCATTGAATTTGAATTCCACCACCTTCTGTGGTGAGATTCATTTCTTTGGATCTAAATGCATTGTCACACCTCATTTCGTACTCTTCCTATACTGTTAAAATACCAATGTAAATGAATGAAATATTTCTTAAGTTTTTGTTGATCTTAATGTTCTTTTTGTATATGGGATGCAGTGCCTGTGTGGATGTTTCAACCAGTGAAAAGTTCTGGAATTCCGACCCATCAACATGGTGGCTGCCAGAGGAAGTAGTAGAAGCTGGTACAATTACAACATTTAAAAGGCATCTGAATGGGTATATGAATAGGAGGGGTTTGGAGGGATATGGGCCAAGTGTTGGCAAGTGGGACTAGACTAATCTAGGATATCTAGTTGGAATGGATGTGTTGGACCGAAAGATCTGTGTCCATGCTGTACATCTCTCTGACTAATTTGTCTCGAGAAAAAAACAATGTAAAGTAATAACTAATATAGTGATGTAATTATGTATTGATTAGAGATAATGATGTACTGGGACAATTAAGTTGTCAAGAACAGACTCCAAGGTTATGTTAAAGTTTGTGAGAAATCAGAACGTTTGCTTCACTGTCATCATCAATAAACATTCTGCAGGCATATGTGTTCAAATGTCTGACAGAAGTTAAACTTTTGTAAATTGCCTCAGATATACAATTTCATAGAAGTTTACTTGCAGTATTTATCATCAACAATATGATAGTGTGTATAAACATGCACACAGTGCAAAATTACCCCTTGCTTTATTCAAGTATTCATTATGTAATTCAGTATTGTAATATCTCTCAGTAGCAAAATAATCCATTCTGTTTAAAACAAGATGATGTCACCTTGAGCCTCTAGCCAAGGAACCCAGAGAGACTGACCATTTTTTGAATGAGGCTCAATTTGAGGAGTGTGCTGAAGTTCTTCTCTCTCTCTCTCTCTCTCTCTCTCTCTCTCTCTCTCTCTCTCTCTCTCTCTCTCTCTCTCATGACTAAAATGCTCTAAATGTGTTCAGGTTGATTGGGCTAAGACTTGCTGACAAAAATCTGATTCACGATAACATCCATTTATTATTTTACTCAAACTTTCAGTGAGTTTGTGATGTCTTGACTGGTACAGGCCATAGGATTATGGGTTCGATGCCAGATCAGTCCTGATCTTGTATGGAGTAGCTGTAGGGATGGTAATACTGGTTTCATCATTTTTTTTTTAATTTGCGGTGGAGGATAAATTGTGTTCGGCAGGGACTTCCACCTACTGTCCTGACCACTAGCAATGATGAGTGGACTGCTGTGCGTTTCTTTGGGGATGTTCTGATTATGATTAGATTAGAATAGATTACTTAGTGTGGAAACAGGCCCTTCTGTATTATGGTTCTGAAAGAAATGTGCAGCGCAGACTTTCTCAGGGACTGGACTAGAGTATGGGGAAGACAGAACATGCCCCACTTTTACGGCATATTGCTGCTATATGGTAAGTTTCAAGGTCATAACTTTGAATGTGGATGGATGGGCAGAGTGGTAGAGGGGTGAGTGGGTACTTGGGTCATAGTTTGGGGGTAATGTATTCCTGTCCAGTCAGGTGGTTGGGGATCATGTGGGTTTATTTCAGGGACTGTCAGGATGGTTAGTCTGGTTTGGTCAGGGTGTGTAGTCAGGTGTTCAGGGTACAAACAGATCAGGTTGAGTTGGAGTGAATAGTCAGGTGGATGGGAGGATCAGCTAAAGTCATGGGATCAGCTCGTGTGTGAGCCAGGTGTTCGACTGGGTATGCATCTGTCTAACATTCCTTGAATAACTCGCCGTGCAAGTACTGCAGCGTTGTCACGCTATTTTCAGAGCAGGGGAATGCTCATGGGAAGTTTAAACTTCCCAGGTCAAAACCTATGAAGCTTATAGATCTTGATAATTCAAGCACCAGAGGATTAGGCCCCTTATCCCTCCTGTTTGAAGTGACACCCACTGTCGGAGTTGACTGTGCTGCCCCCTAGTGTCATTCTCTTCTTGAGCTCTCTGCCAGAAGACAAGCCCAACCCACAGTCTAGATGGAGGAAGGAGGCAGGTCCTGAATCCATCCCATCAAGAATAAGGATTGAACCCTGTCCAATCTGGTATACCAGCTCGTCAGTCCTTGAAGGAGTCTGATTGTGGGAACACACACATTGAAAGGCATCTTACAGCCTGGGGCTATGGATAGTAATAGGAGACATTCTTACTTTATTTTCCCATTATGTGGTTGAACAGGTTGGTCGCTCTTAACCACCTGACATTGACATATTTCGAATGGATTTACAAGTTGATAGTCAGCCTGTTTGGCTGCATTATTCTCCCATCTCTGCCTATCAACTGCTGGAGTTGCAAACCCACAACGTCTGTCTCAGGCAAGGATGGTACATGCTGTATATGCCACAAAGCCTCCTCAGCACTCAATACCAACACTGAATGAATGCACTTAGAAGGGAACTGAAAACAATGAAATCAAAGCTTCATCAAGTGTTACGTTGTCAGGAGAGAGGGAGAAAACAGCAATAAAAAAGCCATTAATTTAATAATTATGATACTAGAAGCTCAACTGGACTTCTCATTGTCCATTAGGATCAGGTTTGGATAATATCTCTGTTCTTACATTTTGAAAATAAGTTGCATTTTCCTTGTGGTTCCACAGTCAATAATGAAGTTTCTTTCTTTCCTTTTATACTGTCAGAAATGTTGTGAGTGCATGAATTTAAAAACATGCTGTATTATATATCAGCAGGGTCAGTCTGACCTCTGTGTCTACCCTTCTCTTAGCAATCCCCACTTCACAAACTGTGGTTACTGATTAAATTACAAGATTTAATCATTTAAATGTTTTTTTTTAACATTTTGATTGCAGGTTACTTTCAGGGAAAGTGGAATGCTCACCACCTGATATTCCCTGGGTTCTTGGTGCCTTCTTATATTTTACTGTAAAAAGGAAAACTGGACTGGCAATACTTCAGACAACAATGAAAAAGATCTGTGCTGAAAATGAGCTGGTAAACCTACCCTATACTGCCACGTTTTCTTTCAGTATGATGGTGTATGCCTCTTTACATAAATGCCTAACATACCCGGAGAAACCAAAGTCATCATCTTTTGTCAGGTCTTTGACTTTTGTTGCTGCCACCTCGAGGACTAGGTCAGAAAATTCAAAACCTTTGCCCACAAACCCGTTGTGTCAAATGGAGCACTTTTTCAAATACACTTCCACAACATTATTCACTCGTCACAATTGCTCACATTTACTTTACCTTTCCTACTTAAATCAGAGTTTTTAATATCTTAAGGCTGAACTTCTAACATTCTCCTAAATAGCTTCTTTGCCTTGAACTTCCACAAGCTTCACATCATTCAAAATGCTATATCCTCACCAGCATAAAACTACTTTTATCAGATTACCCTTTGGAGTTTAAATCCCTCCTCAGTTTTTTATTGCTTGTAGTACATTTGGTCCTGACTTTAGCCTTCTCCACTTTTTACATTACATTTTACATAGTTTTGCCCTTTTAATATTGAGTACAGGACTTTGGAGATATCTGCCTGCATGAGAAAAATGCACATTGTTGTTGTTACATTATTATATCAGGGTACAAAAAGACTGGTACAGAACTCTTCTAAAACATATAAACAAATACTGCACCAGTTTTATTTTTAATCAAAAGCTCGGAGGCAATGATTTTCACTGTGATCTGCGCATCAGATACTCTTTATCTGACCTGCCTTTTCATTTACTTTCCACTTGGCATTTTGTCATTTTTAAACCTTAAAAAATTATTTTTAAATTATTGTACAAAAAAATGTTCTTTTTTTCTCCCTCCACTCCCCAAATATTTTCTGAGAAAATGTGAAAATCTTAAGATTAAATAGCCTACAGTGTGGAAACAGGCCCTTAGGCCCCACAAGTCCGAAACCCACCCTCTGAAGAGTAACCCACCCAGATTCATTTCCCCGCATTTCCCCCTGACTATTACACTGAACACGATGGACAATTTAACATGGCCAATTCACATGACCTGCACATATTTTGGAACATGGGAGGAAACTGGAGCACCTGGAGGAAACCCGCGCAGACACGTGGATGCAGAATGTGCAAACTCCACACAGGCAATCGCCTGAGGCAGGAATCGAAGCCGGCTCCGTGACGCTGTGAGGCAGCAGTGCTAACCACTTAGCCACCGTGCCACCCAATAGATTAAAAGAATCTATTTCCTGGGTATCTGTGGGTATTTTGAAATATATCTACTAGTCAATATGCTAAAGCCTAACAAAGTATACCTTGATAATTAATGTCTGAGCTGCTTTCGGTTTGTACCTGAGACAATAATGGGAGTAGAGAATGTCTCCTGTTTCAGGTCACAATGCAAGTATCACCTCCAAGCCTTGACAGAAACTTTGACTTTCACATTTTGAAAGTTTCTCCTTTTCCAGTTCTGTAGTTTCCTGTGATCTAAAGTATGAATTTCTAGATTTGTTTATGGGATAGTTTTAAAGTTTCCATTTGAAGAGAGATTTGACCCAGTATAGCCTATTTCATGAAGCTACAATGTGTTAAATAAACAGAAGATTCTGTATTCTTTGTTAATGGAATCAAAACCTTGAGATTCATGAAAATTGGTCCATAATTTACAGTTTCTGTTTCAATTCCAGGTTTCAGTGCTGTGTTTCAGTTTGATGGATTTGATCTCATCCCTATTGAAACCAAAGGTAAATGTGTATTGTATTATCCCTACCAATGTTTGATTGAAGCAAAAAGAAAGCTTTAGCTATTTTCCTACGCATTATTCATATTATTGGCAGGCATCCAATTTCCATTTGTATGACTAGCCTGCAGAATGATTGTACAGCTCACTATTGACAGTTTTATATCTGCACTTGTGAGAACTTATACCTTGGGGAATCTTTTTCCATTCAGTCAGGTATACACAGACATTTTACTGACCATACCCTAGGTGTGGCTGTGCAGCATGGATAATTTACTGCCATCAAGAAAGGAAGCTCAATCATGTTCATCTGAGTTCTGTGAAACGTTCTCTGTATCTGATGGAAAGACAAAATCAAGAGCCCAACAGTACTCTTAACGGCAAATCTCCTAAATATGTTAGCACTGATCAAGCGTAGCTATCTTTTCTGGCTCAGAAATGCTCACAGAATGGAAGACTGGCACATTCCCAAGGATCTGCTGAATGGCAACGTGATAGGAAAATGGAGTTGAGAACTCTCAGATCGGCAATGATCTCAATGAATGGAGGAGCATACTCAATGGGCTGAATGGCCTATTTCTGTTCCTATGTCCTATGATCAGATCGAGAACACCAGTAGGGTGTCCAGAGTTTTGCTTCACAAGCACTTGCGAGTGTGAAATATAGCCCCTGTTGACTTTTCACATATAGGAGACGTTAGCACAGTACGAGAAGTGACATTACCTGTGGGCCAGCATGCCTACCACAACGATCAGCGGCTTGACAATGGCACCAACACTGAAAAGAACAACCCACAAGGACACCTGAAACTTTACATACTGGTGTAGGTTTCTTCAGCCATCAGCAAATGTGCATTATGTGAACCTATCCAACCAATGGATTTAGAAATGAATTAGGAAAAGGAATAGGCCATTCAGCCCCTCAAGCCTACTTTGATAAGATCACGACTGGTCTGAATTTGGCCTCAACTCCACTTTTCTGTCGATGGGTCACGATTGCTCCCTCATTTTTTTTTGCACTTGTCTCCTTATCAATCATGAATCTATCAAACTCAGCTTTCTATATATTTAATGGCCAACCTCTCATGCTCTGTGAGGATGTGGATTCCATAGGCTCATTTTCTTCTGAGGAAGAAAAGTTCTCGTCGCCATCCTAAAAGGGAGAGCCTGTGTCTTTTGACAGTACAGCCTGATTCTGGGGTACCCATGGTGGAAACATCATCCCAACATCTACGTTTTCTAGTTTCTCCAGGACCTGGCATATTTCAACAAGATCATCTGTCACTTTTCTGAACTCCAATAGGTGTAGGGCCAATCAACTTAACCTTTTCCTTGTAAGACAACCCCTTCATCCCAGAATCAGTTGACCGAACCTTCTCTGTTTGACTTCTAATGCGATTTTATCCTTACTATCAGAATTGTACACAATACTGCAGATCTGGTCTCACTAAGACCCTGCACAGCTGTGGCAAAACTTTCCTACTTTTATTCCACTTGCAAAAAAAAAATTCCATTCGCCTTCCTAATCACATTATATTCCATCTACTGAATTTTCTTTTAAATAGGACTCATCTCTTCATTTGCTGCATGCACATCATTTTTTATGGATGGGAGAATGCCAGTTATCACATTTTTAATGTTCACAGTGAAACCATTAGTCCCATATGAAGAAAACTTGCTCCATGCTTAGACAAAGGAAATTAAGTCAGCATTTGAAATTACTGTTTGAACACTGATGCAATTGTAATATAACTGAAATGTGTAATATGAGAGTGTGAAATATGTAAATATGTTTGTTTCGCCTCACCTGTAACTTGGGAAGCTCTGTAAATTTCAAGGATTTCACTCTTTCACCATTACATATGTTGCAGTAAGAGAAAATCTTGAAATATTTCAGTATTTTTTGAATATGTACATTCGATTTAAATAGATGATCTGTCGTTTTCTTTGAAATTGCTTAAATCTGGTTCTCCCATATTTCTGAGAGTCTGAAAACGTTTCCCCTTTTAAAAGGAATCCTCAGCATTAACTGTTGCATTAAAAATATGCGCTGATGTGATCTTGGTGTTGGAGGAGCAGAACAAATCCTGGCTTAATATATTTTTGGTGGCGAATAAGGGTAAGCTGCATCACCTGTCCGACTTATTTTTGTTCAGCTTCGTTCAGCTGTTGTCTGAATTATGAACCTCTGTGTATTGATCCGAATTAATGTTGGTCTATTTCTTTTAACTCTCCTTGCATTTGTATAATATATTTTCACAGAGTAAAACATTCCCAGGTGTTTCAGAGAAACATTTGACATTGAACTACCAAAGAAGATAATTAAGACAGAGGCAGATTTTAATGTTGTTGTGGTTGTGTTCGCCGAGCTGGAAGTTTTTGTTGCAAACGTTTCGTCCCCTGGCTAGGCGACATCATCAGTGCTTGGGAGCCTCCTGCGAAGCGCTTCTTTGATGTTTCCTCCGGTGTTTATAGTGGTCTGTCCCTGCCGCTTCCGGTTGTCAGTTTCAGCTCTCCGCTGTAGTGGTTGGTATGTTGGGTCCAGGTCAATGTGTTTGTTGATGGAGTTTGTGGATGAATGCCATGCCTCTAGGAATTCCCTGGCTGTTCTCTGTCTGGCTTGCCCTATGATAGTAGTGTTGTCCCAGTCGAATTCATGTGCATCTTAAGAGAAGAAAGGGAGGTGGAGGGAGTTAGGGAGGGAATAGTGGACCTTGGGACCTAGACAGCTGACGATGGAGTAATTAAAATCTAATGGGTACAGAAGGTGCCAGTATTGAAGAGCCCAGAAATCACACTAGGTTGGAGGACCAGAGGAGGCGATAAGAATAGACTTAGCCAATGCTACGTAGGGATTTGAAGTCATGAATATGAATTTTATAATTATGGCTTTACTACTGAGAACTACCATATCTGAGTAAGTATGGGGATGAGGGATGAATCACATGTGGATGTTCCTGTTTGCCAATGCTGTGAAGATGAGAATGACATTAATGAAATCAATTTCTGCTCGTGTTCTGCCAGGAAATCTATGATGTGCCTTCTCAACATATACTAAATTCTCAGTAATGGCCATGAATGGAGTGGATGCTTCATTATCAAATGTCTGATTAATAACTCTTTTAATTTGACTTTAATCATTTCTGGAAAATAAAGTTTACTATCTTATTTATTTGGCTGCATGTGTTTGGCTCCAATGTATATTTCACAAGAAAAACAATAAAAGCAATGGAAATACTCAGCAGGTCTGTTCATGTGTGCGGGTAGAGAAACTGTGAACATTTCAGATATTGTGAGCCTTTGTTAGAACTAGAGAAATTTAGAAATCTGTTACAGTTCTAACTTTTCCCAGTTCTGGTGAGAGGTCATTGACCTGTTTAATATCAATGCTAGCTTTTTATCACTACAGATGACCGAAACATCTATCCGAAGTAATCTTGACAGAGCAGATTTGTAAAGGATATTTCCTTTCCTGGGAAAATCTGGAGCTATCTTTAAGATAGAGATGAAGGAAAAATATTCTGAGTGAAGAGTCTTTCTCAAATGGCAGTGAAAGCAGAATGCTTGAATAATTTTAAGGCAGAGGTAGATTCTTGACTATCAGGGATTAAAAGGTTATCTGAAGTAGGGGAATACGATGCAATCAGATCAGATATGACCTTATTGAATTGCACAGTAGATTCAAGGGGCTAATTCTTTTGTCCATATTCTGTAAGACCTGATGACTGTTTCCAGAATTTTCTATTTTATTGCATATTTTCAGCGTGTGTACATGTACGCATATATAAAAGACCTTCACTGTGCTTTCATTCTGCTCCCTACAATGCAGATCGTGGGCCGCACCAGATCCTGTACAACATCACCTCTGACATGGAGATTAAGATTCTTCCTGTTGCCTTCTACAGGTATTATGTGAAACTTTTTTTTAAATCATGAATTATTCCTGCTCAGCATAGGTTAGGAATGTATGCTGCCTCTAACCAGATTTAAATTGCACCATGTTTTTGATGCTAATATTTCATGGGATGTGAATCTCACAGGCAAGGCCAGCATTTATTGCCCATCCCTAACTGCTCTTGAATGTGTTGGTGAGCTGCCACTTTGAAATGTTGCAGTCCATCTAATGTGGGTACACTCATTGTACTGTTAGGAAGAGAGTTTCAATCAATGACAGTTGAAGAATAACAATGAACGTTTCACATTAGGATGGTTTGGAGAGAAATTTGCATTATCATTTGTTCTTATCCTTCCTGGTAGTAGAGGATGTAGGTTTGGAAGGTACTACTCAAGGGGCTAATTGAGTTGTAGTGCATCCTGTTTATGCTGCATATTGCCATCATGTACCGTCACACCAGAGGGAGTAAATGTTTAAGGTAGTGGTTGGCTGAGTGTTGCTGGAACTTCACTTATAGAGTTACTGGGGAGTAATCCATCAAAATCCTGACTGGTATCCTGTAGACAGCGGTTCAATGAAGGTTCAATGTCATTGAATTGCTAACCTCCTATTAACAGAATAGATACGAAATACCTTGAAGTTAAAGATAGCAAAGCAAATACATGTTCTGAACTAGTTAATGTATTAAAATCTGTAGATCCACATGGTGGGCCATGGAGAGGGCTGTAGTTCCCTGCTACTTGCCCCTCATTCATACTTATCCAGGAGCCTTTGTAGATGAAGCAAGTGTTCTCCAATAGCATACCTGAAGGTTTTAGAGGCTGTTGGATAATGGGGGTGGGATGCATTATTTTTCCCACAAAGTACATTTTAATTTGATTTGTCAGCTTTCTATTTAGGTAGTGCCTTGATGGTTTGTCTAAGTTCTTATTTAATTTGGTTCAATTTTGTTTGTTTGTTTTTACAGAAAAAGTATTTAAACCAGAACTTGGCAGAATTTTATAGTGTGCAGTTGCTTGAAATAAACTCTAAATTTAAGGCACATGTTTGGCCTTTAGAAATGCACTTGAGCAGTGAATAAAATGGTCATCAAGTGAATTTGGTTAGATTATTGTTCGTGATGTCATTACCTGGCACTTAAGATATTGCAACTGATATTTACTTTGCATTCCTACAAAGTAAATGTGGATTCCTACAAAGTAAATTTACATCCGTTGTCTAAATATGCTTTGAGATACATCTATTAGTATCTATCCTGAAATGATTGAGGGATTGGCCTACATTAATGAACAAACAATGCACAGTACAATGCTCTATTCTGAACTGGACTCTGAAACAAGAAAGGTTATCTTGAACTCCTTTTGGGAATACTGTGTAAAATTTGATTTTCCAGTAATGTGAAAACTTTATGCAAGAAATCAGGGCATTGATTTTGATTACATGTTTGTAATACATAACATTATCCACTGTTCAATCTTCATAACAATCTTCAACATTTGGCTCAATTGTTTAATAGTCTTATTCCTGGCCTGGATCCAAAGCTGCTTTCTTCCATCATCAAACGTTCAGATTTCCTCTCAGTCGCTATAATTCTGTACACTGGAATGGTCAAGCTCTTCCTTGATGGAGAAGATACAATGTTGGCCTCAAATCAGTGTGATCTACAAAGCTCCAAGCAGGTAAATGTGATTAATGCAGAATTTCATAGATAATTAATGGGAACTGTTTGACCCCTTCCTCGAGTTGTGATTTAGCATTCCTCCTTCAATACAAGTGGAAACAATGCACTTTTATTTTTCAAGACTAGTTAGTTTCATGATCATCTTAGACTTTATTTATCACAGTAGTGTTGTTTAACACTGAGAACAACATTTTCTTAGAGGCAATGGGAGGGAGGCTTGGATATATGCACGGAATGTTAATTTCTGTAAAGTGACATCCTGGAATCACCTCATTCTCCTCCCAGTTTTCATCCAGGCAGGTTTGAAGCGTGAAAGTTAGTGGGAACTTCTTATGGCTCAGTGGTTAGCACTGCTGCCTCACAGCACCAGGGTCTCAAGGTTCAATTCCAGCCTCTGGCGACTGTTTGGCTGGAGTTTGCACATTCTCCCCATGTCTGCGTGGGTTTCCTCCAGGTTCTCTGGTTTCCTCCCACAGCCCAAAGATGTGTAGGTCAGGTGAATTAGCCATGCTAAATTGCCCGTAGTGTTAGGTGCATTAGTCAGGGGTGGGTGGGTTGCTCTTTGGAGGGTTGGTGTGGACCTCTTGGGCTGAAGGGCCTATTTCCACACTGAAGGGAACCTAATCTAATCTAAGGCATTTTAGATACTAATTTTAGATTCCAGTCTCTTAATCACAGATTCTGGCTTTAACAGCCACGGTCTTATTTTCCAAGCTGTGAGCAACTTGCCAAGGTCATTGAGATCTGCTTTTTAAGGGAAACCAATAGATTGTAAAGCCTTTTGTCTGTAAGACTGAGGAACCAGATTGAGAGGCTGCGGCTCGTAGTGCTTTGACCTTAGATAGTGGTTAACTGATGAGTGCCAACTTCTTAGAAGTCACTTCACTCCATCTTTAGCTGCACTCCCCTGCCAAAAGCCTTCATGACAGCAAAGGAGCAGCTAATGAAGCTTCAACCTGCACTTCTGCTGAACAAGAGAGCCAGCGAATCCAGCAATCAATAGTATTTCAAAACAATCACAGGGATGGTTTCTACTGTGAACTATTTTGCCAAAGTCCAGGTGGATGTTTAAACAAAAGCATGGCTACTCTTTCAGTGTGAATGTGTCAAAGTACAGCAGCTATTTTATTTCATATGATAATAAAAAGCTAACATTTAGGGAAAGACGAATGTTTTGGAGGGTTGTGATGATGGTAGGATCTGCATAAAGCTACTGATTTTATATTAATCAATAATGAGTAAGTTTTGCTTCTGTTTCCAGCCTGACCCTTTGGGATTAATAACACGAGGCCGTCAGTTCCTCCTTCGTGCAATTCCAGTTTGTCCTGCACAAACATGTTTACAAAGCCAAGTAAGAGCTACTGACATAATGAATCAAACGTATGTAACCCTATAGCTAGCTACAAACCTGTCAATGTACACTTCACTTGATTATTATCAACTGTTTTACCTTGATCACTGTTAACATGTTTTGCACCTGAGAATACACAGTAGCTGTTTTGCTACTGCTTGTTCCATGTTAATAATGCAATGTTTCTAACATTGTAATAATTGAGAATAGTGTTCAGCAAAAAAAATCAGATGTAAACCATGACAATTGCATACCGTAAGAATATGGTAAAAAGGCAAAATAACTTCTCCACCTTTAACATGACTGTTGTGCTAAATTTTAGACATTTAGTTCATTTAGTCAAATCTTAAGTTAGAATCCAAGAACAGTTTGAGACATGGAAAAAAAAACTTACTGTTTCATTATTCTTTGGATTTGTTCATGTAAATTTTAATAAATAAACTTTTTTTATTGCTTCAAGCAATGTGGGTGACACTGGCTAGATCAACATTCATTGCCCACATCTAATTGTCCTTGAGGTGGTGTTGATGAGTCACTGCCTCGAACTGCTGCAGTCCTTTGTGTGTAGAACACCTGGAGGACTGTAAGGGATCAAATTCTAGGATCTTGACCCAGGAAAACTGAAGGAACAGTGATATATTTCCAAGTGGGAATGGTGAGTGGCTTTGAGAGGGGAGCTTATGTCCCATGCATTGTTATCCTTGTCCGTAATAAATGTTCAAGGATTTGGAAGATACAGTTAAAGGGACCTTGGTAGGCATCTCCATCCTGTATGGTCTGGAGCTTCAAGTGTTTTTGGAGCTGTGCCCATATGGACAAGTGGAGAGTATTCTGTCACACTTCTGAGTTGTCTTGTAGATGGTGAATAGGTATTGGGGAGACAGGAGGTGAGTCAGTCATCACAGAATCTCTAGCATCAGACCTGCTCTTGTGGCCCCAGAATTCATATAGCTAGGCCAATTCAGTTTCTGCTCAGTTGTAACTCTCAAGATGTTGAAAGTGATGGATTCAGTGATGGTAATCTCAGTGAACATCAAGGGGTTATGGTTAGATTCTCACTTGCTGGAGGGGACCTGTGCCTTCACTTATCTGATGTGAATTTTACATGCCTCTTGTCAGCCCACACTTGTATGTTGTCTAGGTCTTGCTATATATGAATATGGACTGGCTCAGTAAAGGAGAAGTCATGAATGCTGCTGACATTCTAAAATCATTGGCGAACATCCCTACTTCTGACCTTACAATGGAGGGAAGGTCATTGATTAAGCAACTGAAGATGGTTAGGCCACTACCCTGAGGAACTTCTGCAGAAATGCCTTGAAGCTGTAATGATGGACAGTTTTCAAAAACTGCTCCAAGCACTTATGCAACTTGAGCATCAAAACACAAAACAGAATTCAAAATTAAATAAACAGATTAAATATTTATGTACATTCAGCACAAAATGTTTCATAATAGCCTTCATAGTTTCAAAATAGTGATATAGCAAGATGCAATTAACTGAAACAGCTGGAAGTGGAGGAATGTAACAGATTTTAAAACATGCTTTTTCTTACCGCACTGACAGTTGTGTTTTAGTTGATCTGATAAAGTTTGCATGAACTCCAAAGAAAAATGGAATAAGGTACTTAAGTGCAAAAGAAAAATGATTAAATCAAGGTTTTATTGGCAATGTTCCAGAAGAAAACCAAGTCTGAATATTGGCCAATACACTAAAGTTTCTTTCCTGATCTTAACCCAAACCACAAGCTGAATCTGTCTTTGCTTTGTAAGGTATTATTACAAAGAACAGCTCATTAATAATGCAGCAATCTCCTTTATAGAACAGTGAGGGACCACTCTAGGTTATAGAGATTCAGACTGAAATACCTAGTATTTTGAGAATACTATGACCCTGATTTTTCTTGTAATTTATGCGTAGAAAACATTTACTTCCCTGCTACCAAGCAAAGCTCTGTATTAGAAAATTTTTACTTCCATGGGATTTGCAAGCACATCCATGGTGAGGTGGATTGCCTGCCCTGTAACAGATATAAGAATATAGCTAGTTGTTTGCAGGAGATGGGTAAAGATGTTTCTTCTTAATGTCCTTTTGAACAGACAAAATTAAACTAAGCCCCTTTTTAGTTAGCAGACAGGAACAAACAGCATCTCTAAATGTATTTATTTCCTAGCAACCATTGCAGACAGGGAGGGAGAGGGAAACCTCCTGCTAACTGTTCTTGGACAGGTGGTGGAACGTCTAGTCCGTTGAAGCTATTTCTTCTTCTTAAATACTAATCAGCATTAGATTGATTTTTGCATGAGGTTTCACACAGGATTAAAAATCAATTATATTTCACAAGGCTCTTGCTGATATTTGAAAGGCAAAACAGTATTTTTAATACTGCTGCCTCAATATTGGCATCTAGTAGCCACA
Organism: Chiloscyllium plagiosum; assembly: GCF_037043375.1. Classification (NCBI taxonomy): domain Eukaryota; kingdom Metazoa; phylum Chordata; class Chondrichthyes; order Orectolobiformes; family Hemiscylliidae; genus Chiloscyllium; species Chiloscyllium plagiosum. The sequence continues at coordinate 33,540,921 of NW_028270155.1, read as the reverse complement.
CATTTTGCAATAAGCAATTTACTGAGCTGTAAATTTAATGATATGTAATTTCTTTTTCTCCTTAGCTACAAGTTGCTTGGAAAGACATTGACCCAGAACTGAAAGCTGCACTTGGTCATCATCTGAACGTCTGCAATGGTGATGATCTATATTCTGAACCAACTATTCTATAAAGAATAAGGTGGACTGAAATTTTGCATGTTACCGGTTTTAAAAGATTATTCTGCAAGATGCTGAAAATGGGTAACCACTGGCTGGCTACATATTTCAGCATTCATGCAAAACCAAAAAGCCCTCTCTATTTAGTTACCTCTGACAATCAAAACATGTCCCAGTCTAAAACGTGTCAGATAGTTTGTGTACTGTAAATTGAATTACTTTCCAATGTAAATTTTTAATAGGAAATGTCAAGCTATATGATTTCTGAATTTAATAAGCACACAACAGCACAGGGAAATGTTCTTGAGCTTTGTTAGTGAGCTCTTTTTGGTTTTGTTTTGAATTAGCCAGATAACTTGTTCAGAGTACTTTGTCTTACAACATCAACCAATCATGAAATGATGTGTGGCTGCTTTATTAGACAGTGCCTCTTTAGAACTCAATGGAACATGTTGACTCTCAGTTCCATTGTTCTTGTAAAACTAAAAGTTGATCAGACAACTTCAGTTGCAAGACTTAGTGCATAAATTTATGAGAAGCAGGTTACTAGAGGTAACTCTGTATAGTCTGCAGAATTGTCAGTGTAATTTAATGAACAGGCACCTGATTAATCTCCAGCTTTGAGAAAGAGTAACTGAAGAGGATAATCTTACGTTCTACAACTAATTTTTTTTTTGATCTATGAACTAATTTAGTTCCTGGTGAGAATTTAAAATTGCAACAAACTATAAATAATAAAGAAGCTTCATGCAACAAGGCAATGGAATCAACTTTTTAATTAAATATAAAACTATTTCTGAACTCTTCAATAAGCTGGTTAGTACTGTTCATACAATAACTTTGGTTATATCATATCTTACAGAAGTTTGTTACTGTAATAATCACTTGTATATATTTTTGGTCTTAGCCAATTCAGCGACTGACTGGCTTAAAAACATAACAGGTCAATGTCTATTTTAAGCACAAACCTCTATTTGCAAACTTAAAACCTTTTATTGTTCATATTGACTGTAAAAGCTGTATATCTGCCAAAAGTATCATAGTGACCTGTAATTTCCAGAGCACCTCAAGCATTGTCTTATCTAAAAGTTTAAGGCAGGAACTCACGTTGTTATGGAAGATTCCACCAAGTATTTACTGTATTTAAGATATTATAAGTTTATCTTCTGCCAATTCATTTCTTTCAATAAATTGTTTAATTTTTTTTGACAGACTATATTGGGAATTATCAATTTATACCCATTAAAATCTAACAGTATTACACTGAGCTTACTATCATGGAATACTATGACTGTAGGGAGGCTCTATATATTACTTCTATAAATTAAATGAATAAATATATACATACACACACACACACAGTTGCTCAATGTAAACTGTTGTATAAAACTGTTTATAATGTACTAACTGGTAAGTGTTATACACATCAGAATGGTTGTATGAAAGCTATATTTTCAGATTCACGATAAAACCTCATTTTATTAAGCACTCCAATCTTATTTACAAGTTTAAGAGGAAAAGGAAGTTTTATTAGGTGAGATGGGTGTTCTTGGCTATTAAAGGTTTTAATTTTGGAGAAGTTGTTTTACAGAATTGCACTGACAAAATAGTTTCAGCTTGCATTCAATTTATAAAACATATCATTTTCCCTCTCCCTCATTAGAATTCAGTTACACAGTAACTTCCATGTTCAGCTTTCACAGCAGAGAAGGAGAACAACCAACCACCAGATTGTGGCCCAAACCTGAATGTCTCAATTTTTCTGAAATGTAATAATAGGTTTTGTGAAGATGAAATTTTATTTTGTTGCAAGCTCAAGGATTACTCTCAATTTGGAGGGAACTGGGTCATCTGTGGTTAGCAGTTTTGGGATTTTGGTGCACATTTAATATAGGTAGATTCTTTTTATTGTTTGGTGTATTTGAGAGCTTCTACTCAAATTTGCAAAACATCAGACAAACCCCAATACTCAAAAACCTATGAAAATAGTCTTTATTAAAATTTAATTAGCTATCAGCCAAACCACCTCACAGTACACGTGAAACATTTCAAGCTATACCATTGTTGATATTTGCTGATAATTTTACAGTTTCCCTTCCAATTATCTCACATTTGTCTGTTTAACAGTGCTCACTAGCTACACCACACTCAATATCAACATACAATTCAAAGTTGCATGATATAGTGAAACATTTGGCATTCTTTTTCAAGATTAAGGTAAAGAGGTGTGTATTAAGCTTCATTTAAAAGGAAAGCCATGTAACCAACCATCTAACACTGATGCAATTAAACCTCTGCTTGTTCCTTATCAAACAAAATGTTGCACTGATTCATAAGTTCTCTGTTCAGACGAAGAACTTGCTGTCACTGAAGACAAAAGGTGCAAATAGGTTCTAATCTTTTGATTCTGCTCACAGTTAAGTAGCTGAGTGTTAACTGGCTTCCCACTCAATGAACGTATCTGTGCTTAGCTGGTTTGGTTCTGTTTCAACATACTCAGCTGGTTTGCTTTTATCTGTGTTCTGGGTCAAGGGATGAACCATGGACATATGAACGTTCAAATTGTGGGCCTTCTCAAACCGCTTTCCACACTGGTTGCAAGCAAAATCCAGTTCAGCTTCTGCCTTGTGCTTAGTCATATGGTATTTCAAAGATGCTCTCTGTCGACACTGGAAACCACAAATTTCACACCTACAGGCAGAAGAGAAAAAAAAAGTCCTGTTATGGTCTTGAAAATATGTAAAAGTTCTTCAGCCAAAAGCAGGACTGACATTTAAATAATATCATAAGTCCTGCTGGAAACAGTGACTTTTTAAAAAATAAAAACCATCCTTGGTCTTCTGGTCAGAATTGTAAAAGCCATTTCTGTTATGACTGAACTTGGAAGCAGGAGAGCAAGGTTGTTTAATACATCATTCACACTCTCAAGATAGTCATTTAATTGATTGGCTCCTCTTGGACAAATGGTTTATGCACTGCTCTAACTTTTGTATTCTTTTGGCTATCTGCTTCTATTATCTAGAATCTCTTTCTAAAATGTTTCCACTTTATTTCCTCCCTTTCTGCTTCCAAAATCAAATGTAAGGCATCTTACATTTAAGATGAGGACGATATTTTTCTGAGGACTCAGTCTGCTTCTGCTCTTGTGTCGTATGGTCTGAAGTGTCACCCCACCTCCACTACTCAACTCAGAAGATTCTTTTAGCTATTGGTTAATCTTTGCATGTGCTGTTATCAGTCTTCAAATTGTCCTTCTACATTTTTACCAAGCTGTTTTGTAATTATTTTCAAACATTATAGAGACAGCCAAAGAAGGCAGTGTCATTAAATATTTCTAGGGCAGAAGTAGACTTTTGACCCCCTTGTTCATCAAGAATCTATTGAGGGTTGGCTGGAATGAGGAAATGAAGCCACAATCAGATCAACTGTGATCTTATTGGATGCTACTGCAGGCTTGAGGTACCAAATGGCCTGCTCCTGCTCCTAATTCATATCAGCTCTTCAGCCTCCTTCCCCAGTTCCCGTCTGTTCATTGTGATGCATGGAGGGGGCAAAATTGTATGGCCTGGCACAAAAGCTAAATGTGGAAAATGCCTGTAGTATTTTGTTCAGCCATCTATCATGCACACAGTCCTCCCAACAGAGCAGAGTCATGGAAATGTTTTCCATCTAAGTCTGGAGAGCTGAAACTACTTGTGTATGACTATATGTGTAATAACAAGAGTTAGAAATTCATGGGTGTGAAAAGAGGCAGATTGTGAAATCAGTAATTTTCTTGTTTAAAATGGTGAAGCAAAACATCTTTAGTGAGTATGCCGGGTTTTCAACCGGGGATGATAGACTCAGGATTTAAACTTTGGGCAGGTAGAGGTTTGTCTTGCATGGGCGATCTATTTGAGGGAGACTTAATGATACAGTTCGTACGGAAGTATGAGCTATCTAATAGAGACCTCTTTTGTTTTTTTCAAGTTAGGGATTTTATTCCAAAAAAGACCACACTTTTGCCTAATCCCTGCAAATCCGACAGAGAGGCGGGTGCTAAGAGTACACTCTCTGTCAGTACTTTATATCATCAATCGGGGCGGTGCCCCCTCAGATGAGTTTGATTGACTCTGCAAGATGTGGGAAAGAGAGCTGGGTGTTGAACTCTCCTCAGAGGCATGGGAGGATATTTGGGAGAATGCAACGACGATATCAATTTGCATTAGGACCCATGCTTTACAGTTGAAGATTCTCCACAGGGTCCACTTGACTCCAGACCAGTTGTCAAAATTTAAACCAGGGGTATCTTCAGCATGTCTGAAGTGCAGAGTCTGCACGGGTACTCTTACCCATTGCCTTTGGTCTTGCGATAGGCTTCAAACATAATGGAGCGCTGTGGCAGGCACAATGGAGAGGATTTTGGGTGTAAGGGTGGAGAAGGACCTATCTCTCTCCTTTTGGGCCTGCCCACTGTATTTCCTGCAGACATGCATAAGAAAAAAAACTTTTCAATATTCTCACGTTCTGTGCAAGAAAGAATATCTTGCTAGGTTGGATATCCGAAAAACCATCTCGGGCCTGTCAGGTTGGCGGAAGATTGTTATAGAGCATATTCCCCTGGAATTTCTCACAAATATGGTACACCACAAAACAAAGTTTTTACAAGACACGGCAGCCCTTTTTGGAATACCTTGATAGATTTATCTGCCACACTAACAAGGGCTTTTATATAGCCGCAATGATTGGGTTTTAAGAGTCCGATCCAGGCAGGAGGAACTGTGAACATATGAGCATTTTGTTTGGCTGGGCGGAGTTATTACTATTTATTAGTTTGTTGTTGGTTATTTTTTTTAAACTTTTTTATACATGTTTATACATGTGTACATTAGGGTGGGTTGGGAAATTTTTTGGGGTTTTTTGTACTGTTTGAATTGTATTGTTTTGTATTTGTATTATTAAAAAATCTATTTTTCAATAAAAATATATTTTAAAATAAGGTGAAGCAGTCTCGAAGGGCTGAATGACCTACTCCCGCTCATATTTTTCTGTGTAAACAAAAATAATATGTAGACAGACAGCAAAAGCTTCTTTAATTATGTAAGTGTCCATGTTGTAGATCTGGCCTGTTCTCACTTGAGGATAGAAAAATGAGATAGAACCTTATTGAAACATACCAGATTTTTAGGGGACTTGGCAGGTTTGATGGGGAAAGGTTGTTTCCCTTTGTGGGAGAATGGACCAGATGGCATAATCTCAGAAAAAGAAGGTGTCCTTTTAAGACAGATGCGGAATTTCTTCTCACAGGGGAGTGAATTTGTGGCAATATTTATCACAGAGGACTGTAGAGGCTGGGACATTAATGTATTTCTTTCTTGCAGTAAGAAAATGGGGGGTTATGGAGAAATGATATGAAAATACAGTGAGGATGATTGGTTCAGCTATGATGGGATAAATGGTCTGCTTCTGTTCTTGTGTCTTATGGTCTTAAGTGTCACCTCGCCTCCCATACCCAATTCAAAAGATTCTTTCAGCTATTGGTTACTCTTTGCATCTGCTGTTATCAGTCTTCAACTTGTCCTTCTACATTTCTACCAAACTACTTTATAATAATTTTCAAACAATATATAGAAAGATAGTTTCATTTATTTTCCTGTCAACTGTAATATTCTGAATTTCTCTGGGTTCTTACTGTAGAGGCTTTGCTCCAGAATGGCGCATCTGGTGAACTGACAGGTGCTTTCTCTGTTTGAAAGTTTGTCCACATTCGTCACAAATGTAGTTTCTTTCTTCTGCAATTTATTAAAAAAACATATTTTTTTGCACAATTTGAAACCACAACAGGATGTAAGAGTTCTGACATAAATGCTTAATTTCACAAAAATAAAAAGGCAGCTGCAGAAGTGTAAATATTTCTCAGGTAACATTGGACTACTTCATCCATTCACTTCAGTTTGCACAATTGTTGAACAATGCAAGTGGGTGTACTCTAAGATCAAAAATCATATAAAAGGAAGTTAGTACATTAGAGCATATATAACATTGTAAACATCTTTCATGCTTCTTTAGAGACTGGACAGATGTTCCACAGTGATATAGTGACATTATTTTTAGCTATCTGAGGAATTGAACTTTTGTTTTACAGGTAAAGGATGTTATTGAGGAGGCCCATTTAATTAATTCAGTCACAGAAACCTTCAGTTTCCCCATCTCATCATATGCCTTTTGGCTTTATTTGCTTCCACACCCCAGCTCAGAAGATCCTTTAACATACCAACCATTGCATGACCAATAGCAATTGATAGTGGAAGGTAGGAGAAAGTGAGGACGCTGGGGAATGGACTAGAGGGCATAATCTCAGAAAAAGAAGGTGTCCTTTTAAGACAGATGCGGAATTTCTTCTCACAGGGGAGTGAATTTGTGGCATTATTTATCACAGAGGACTGTAGAGACTGGGACATTAATGTATTTCTTTCTTTGAGTAGATGCTGGGGATCAGAGCTTAAAAATGTGTTGCTGGAAAAGCGCAGCAGGTCAGGCAGCATCAAAGGAGAAGGAGAATCGACGTTTCGGGCATAAGCCCTTCTTCAGGAATGAGGAGGGTGTGCCAAGCAGGCTCTATCACCCTCACCTTAACCTCCTTCCACCTATCGCATTCCCAACGCCCCTCCCCCAAGTCCCTCCTCCCTACCTTTTAACTTAGCCTGCTTGGCACACCCTCCTCATTCCTGAAGAAGGGCTTATGCCCGAACGTCGATTCTCCTTCTCCTTTGATGCTGCCTGACCTGCCGTGCTTTTCCAGCAACACATTTTTAAGCAATTGATAGTGGTACTAATATTAAATTACACGACATCTTGCTTTCTAATTATTTACCAAATGTGTGTAAAAAAAGGAAGAATAAAATTAGAATACAAGTTGGTCCCAACATATGCATTACAAGATTGTTAGTTATGACAACACTGTAAAAAACTGAAGGAGATTGGTTCTACCATTAGCAGAAGCAAGCATTCCTTTGGGATTTCCAACAACCTTCCCCGGAGTTACACGTACAGACTAAGAGAACCCTTTATAAATTTCTACTTATCTATTGAATTTGGCACTGGCTCAACTGGAGGTTCAGCAGCCATGTAAATGTTTTTTAAACTGTTTCTAGCCCCATAAAATATGCAACAGCAAAAAAAATCATTTGGCTTTCCCAGAACACCCATCAGATCACTGAACGTGGATGCAAAGGAACAGGGATTGAATGAAATATGGTGGAAATATAATTGAAAAGCTTATGTAACACGACTGTTGATCAGTTACATACTTACCTGTGTGAACCAATTTCACGTGGCGCTGCAGATAGCGATCAATCATAAACACTTTGTTACATCCTGGGTGGGGACAGGGACGCTCACGTACCTCCTCATGGCGTTCTTTCATATGTTTCTAATATTAAAACAGTTTGCTGATCAGGCTCGAGGTTAAACAAAAATAGATGCTCTACTCGAATACACTTAGCACTGGAAACAAAACAGATGAACTGATAAAAGACCAAAATATGATTGATTGCCACTACAAAGACAAGGTTGCAGAACAACATAGATTGAGACCTGAATATTGAAGGGTACGTGACATTCTCCATGGACAAGATGAGAGTGGTGCTGGAAAAGCACAGCACGTCAGGCAGCATCCGAGGAGCAGGAAAATTGACTTTTCGGGCCGGAGCCCTTCATCAGGAATTAGGCTGGGAGCCTCTGAGGTGGAGAGATAAATGGAGGAGAGTGGGGCTGAGGAAAAGGTAGCTAAGATTGCAATAGGTGGTTGGAGGTGGGTGGTGATAGGTCAGAGAGGAGGGTGGAGCAGATAGGTGGGAAGGAAGATTGGCAGGTAGGACAGGTCACGAGGATGATGCTGAGCTGGCAGGTTGGAACTGGCGTAAGGTGGGCAGAGGGGAAATGAGGAAACTGGTGAAATTCACATTGATGCTCTTGGGTTGAAGTGTTCCGAGACGTTTCTCCTCCAGGCGTCAGGCAGTGAGGGAGTGGTGGTGGAGGAGGCCCAGGACATGCAAGTCCTTCGCAGAATGGGAGATTGAGTTGAAATGTGGGGCGGTGGGGTTGATTGGTGCAGGTATCTCAGAGATGTTCCCTAAAGCACTTCTGGTAGGATCGCACAGTCCTGATGCTTGGCTAAACTATGTTAGCCGACAATTGATTATTCGGAATTCGATTAACCAAACGAAATACTCCTGCCCATGTCCTTTAGATAATCGAGGTTCCTCTGTATAGTACCCAAAGACAGAGCACCATTACCCTAAGAGTTGATATTGTAATTGAGTGTGCAGAACTTTACAAATTAGTGATCTTGATTTTGTCAGTGTAAATTTTTACAACTGAAAAAATCAGTATGCAATTTAGTGTTTAATTAAAAACTAAAGTGTCACTACATTATACACTCAGATCCTAGTGGAGTGTGTAAAATCATAGTCCTGCAATCAAGTAGTAAGTGAGCTCAGCTGATACTCAAAAAGCCTAAAATTTTAAATTTTGTGTGTGACCAACTAGCTTTGAGGATAACATCTTGGCCATAATTTTACCTTCAATCCATCAGCTCCTCTATATACTGCACAGCAGCCCTTGTATTGACATCGGTGCATGGTGGGAAAGTCTTCTCTGAAAAACACCAAATAAATGCTATAAGGTTACATGAATTCCATATCCAGTAACCATATAGGAAACTCTCTCAAAGTTGTGGTTGTGTTCCTAGGCACCCATTGAAATCAATGTTAAAGCCATGGTTAGGTTCCTTTGGACATTTCTAGCCCAGAAAAACCAAAGTACAAGTTGAAATCCTGTACCTAACATCTGCAGCACTGTGCAAATAACAAATACATTAGTAAATATCAAATAAATACACTATAAAATGTTTTCAAAAATTACATTCACCTCCAATAGGCTCCAACTACTGAAGTTGATCAGTGTAGCTAATTGCTGAGGTTCCTGTAGGGCTTGCACCAATCAACTATTATTAGGATAACCAATCAATTATTATTAGATGGAGGAAAGGAGTTCATTGTCAATTCGGAACAAGAGCCAGATGCTAGGAGCCAGAAGAGTAGTTTAAGAACAGTGTGGAAGATAGGGATTGGGGAATCTAGGGTGGGATGCAAGTGTGAAAGCAACAGAGGGAGTGAAGAGGGAATGACAGCAGGAGAGCATCACTATAGCAAAGGTCATATGCACAGGAAGAGTACAAAAGAGCAATTCTGTGGCAAATTGCATTAAAAATAAAACTAAATGCTAAATAGATACTACTTTATTAACAGTATTAATTGAAATTTAAGTGAGTCAACTATTAAACACATCCAGGGCTCTCACATTAAAAAAAAAATCAGATCAGTCAGAACTGACCTAGGGACGTTCCCTACATATTTGTCTCAGTTATATTTCTTGCAGCATATTGGAATAATTCGGAAACTAGTAGCTAATGATTGTTTTTATGGCTGCTGAACATAGATCATTACAGCGCAGTACAGGCCCTTCAGCCCTCGATGTTGTGCCAACCTATGAAACCAATCTGATGTCCATCTAACCTACACTATTCCACTGTCATCCATATGTTTATCCAATGACCATTTAAATGCCCTTCAAGTTGGCAAGTCTACAGGCAGGGTATTCCACACCCTTACTACTCTGAGTAAAGAACCTACCTTTGACATCTATTTTATATCTATCACCCCTCAATTTAAAGCTATGTCCCCTCCTGCTAGCCATCACCATCTGAGGTAAAAGGCTCTCACTATCCACCCTATCTGATCTTCTGACCATCCTGTATGTCTCTATTAAGTCACCTCTCAATCTTCCCTCCAACGGAAGCAGCCTCAACTCCCTCAGCCTTTCCTCTTGGCTCCAAAACTCAATCCCTCGACCAATAAAAGCTAACACACTGTACATCTTTTTAACAACCCTATCAACCTGGGTGGCAATTTTCAGGGATCTATGTACATGTCCACTGAAATCTCTCTGCTCATCCACACTACCAAGAACCTTACCATTAGCCCAGTATTCTGTATTCCTGTTACTCCTTTCAAAGTGAATCACCTCACATGTTTCTCCATTTGCCACCTCTCAGCTCAGTTCTAATCCCTCTATAACCTGCAACATCCTTCAGCACTGTTCACAACTCCACCGACGTTAGTTTCAGTAGCAAATTTACTAACTCGTCCTCCTATGCCCTCATCCAGGTAATTTATAAAAATGACCATCTGCAGTGGCCCCAAAACAGATCTTTGCGTTGTACCACTAGTAACTGAACTCCGGGATGAATATTTCCCATCATACACCACCCCCTGTCTTCTTTCAGCTAGCTAATTTCTGATCCAAACTGCTAAGTCACCATCAATCTCATGCCTTCATATTTTCTGCAATAGCCTACCATGGGGAACCTTACCAAATGCCTTACTGAAATCCATATACACCACATTGACCACTTTACTCTCTATTGCCTGTTTGGTCACCTTCTCAAAGAACTCAACAAGATTTGGGAGGCATGACTTACCCTTCATAAAACCATGTTGATTATCCCTAATCAAATTATTCCTTTCTAGATGATTATAAATTTTTCTTATAATCCTTTCCAACACTTTACCAACAACCGAAGTAAGGCTCACTGGTCTAGAATTACCAGGGTTGTCTCTACTCCCCTTCTTGAACAAGGGGACAACATTTGCTATCTTCCAGTCTTCTGGCACTATTCCTGTAGACAATGATGACATAACGATCAAAGCCAAAGGCTCTGCAATCTCCTCCCTAGCTTCCTGGAGAATCCTACGATAAATTCCATCCAGCCTAGATGACTTACCTATTTTCACACTTTCCAGAATTGCTAACACCTCCTCTTTATGAACCTCAATCCCATCTAGTCCAATAGCCCATATCTCAGTATTCTCCTCAATAACATTGTCTTTTTCCAGTGTGTATACTAGTTTAAGAAATATTTGAAACCTGTCTTGTTTTAACTTACTTACTCCTTCAAAACATAATGTTTGTTTTGGCTCCCAAAAACCAGAAAGCCACACAGTTTGAAGATAAATATTTCTAGTATGTGACTCAACATTGACCAACCTCAACATATCTTTCACAATTATTGTTACTGTAACAGATTAAAATAAATTACAACCCTAGAATTAATAAGTAATAATGAACATAAATTTATTTAAACCAACCAATTTCTTGCTTAATTCAACCACAGAGCAACCAAATTACATAAGATTCTTTTTTCACATAGCAAATAGAGACTGGTACACACTGCCTGGAGGTACGATGAAGATAGGTTTAATTGAGGCATACAAGAGGACATTAGACAATTATTTGAAGAGAAACTGAAGGGAAATATCAGGAGAATGGCACTGTAATGTCATGTAGACAAAATGAGACAATTGGTCTTCTTAGCTCCATAACAATTCTGTGAAGATTGCTGATACTTTTAAAAAAAAGACATTTACAGTGAAGCAGTACATTAAGTAACTACTTTTACTCTCCAGAAGAATTAGTGTAAGTACCTTTCACAGTTTGATTTTGATTTTTGTATACGCCTTTGTCCTGGAGTTTTCTTCACTTCTTTACTATCACATTTCAATGTTGGCAATTTACTGAAAAGGGAAAAAAAAAGGCTAATTTACTTTGATAGTTTGGAAAATGTAAAAATAAATCAAGCTTGTAAAGTTTGTAAGTTGACCACAAAGCTAAAATTTGAAAACAGGCACCTATGGGAGCTTCTACGTGTTACAAATAAGAAATTGGTTAAACACATTTAAAAAAAAAATAAGTCTTTGACACCTAATGTAAAGGTCATGTGGCATCAGGATCACTGCACACAAGTATACTGGCTGGGGCAAAACAATCTGCAGCAAATGAGAAAACGTCATCTTTAATTGTTGGCAAGCACTATCTTTGACATTGACTCCAAATTCGAACTTGAAGGTAACATGGCTCAGCCACAAGTATTCAACTTCTTGATAATGATATTCAAATTATACTGTCTGTGGCACAACCTAATGGAAATTCCATTACAGGAACCGATGTTTTCCAGACCATCTTAGCCCAACAGATATTGCTAAATTTGATTTCTTACAAAGACTCAGATACGTAATAATAACCTTGTCTGTCAGCTTTTGTAGAAATCCATATTTTGCTCAAATATAATCCAAACAATACAGTCCAGTGAAACCTACTGACTGTATTCAATTTTAAAACATTCTTTTACTTTTAATACAGCAGAACATAAAAACCAAAAACTCCAGCAAAGTTATAAGGATATAATTTCATTATAACTTCAACAAATTACAGAATATAATTTACACAAAAATAAATCTAGAAACAGAGGGTGTACTATTTAGCATTGCCTCACACTTGAATGAATGGTTTTCCTTTTGTATTTTTCATGGTAGAATCACTAATATAATTATATTGATGATATGCCCATCAAATCATTATTTATAAACACACTGTTACCATTTTTAATGTGAGTGAGCTCAGTGTTGGATCGCCTGTTTTCTAGGCAATAACTAAGATAGTGAAATCACACTAGAATAATTAGTGTATCAATTACTCAGAGCCAAAATGTTACAGGAGGCAAGAAAAGCTGAACTGGCATACTCTGCTCGGCTTTTTGGCCAGATCAAGTGGTTAAAAAAAGTGATAAATACAGTCTTTTTATGATTAACCAAACAAAACAGACGGTGCAGTTTGCTATCTGTACCAAATCTATAGAAGTGAGAGTGAGGTACAGGTTAAAAACACTTTATCCCAAATGAACAATTCTAACCAAGTAGAACTACGACAATCGATAGCGAAATAAAGCTACTATGTTCAAATTAAAGACAATTTGTTCCATTAAAAGAGAAAAATGCGATATTCGTTAGGACTCACTTCTTCTCCCAATATGGCTGAAAACACTCATCTGAAGAGCCATTCTTAACTTTTTCTTCCCCATCATCTTCACTTGACAAATACCTATAAAAATAGAAGATAGATTTATTAGCACCCTTAAAAGAATGTAGTTGACAGTATAAGGAAATATAAGAATGGCATTTATCATATTCCCCTCAAGGTTCAATGGGTAGCCATACTTATACATGTTGTTTCTTCAAGGTGCCCAAATGAGAACCGATCAAAACAGCCTTAACACTGGAACTTCTAATCACTGCTCAATTCATTAGGTCTCAGAACAGGGAAGTTGAACTTGTCGCATGGTAGTACAGAACTTGAGTTTTGTTGAAATAATAAGAGACAGACTGGTGAAGCTTTTCATTTCACACACATCAATAGTCACACAATTGTTATATTTCAAAGAGGGCAACAATTAATACTGAGAAACTGATGATGACTGGTTGGCAAGTTGACTCAGACTGGCCATGGGGAACATAGCAAGAGCTATTGTCCCCATTGTTTAATTCAAAAAACTACAATGACCAGACATGTTATTTTGTTGCCTGCATATCAATATATGTAGGTTCTAGCAAGCGTGAATCATGCTACAAATCTAAGCAAAGGCTCACTGTGCAAGCTTGATGTTGAAATAGGGCATATCAAGGATAATGGCTACCCCAACTCAGATCAGCACTTGCTAAATAGTGTACAAACTTACAATGGACCTTCTAGCCATTTCCAGACCTGAAAAGTGCTCAGTTTACCTCAAATTATGAAAGAGTAAAGTACAGAGGAACCTCAAATTATCAGAATATCAATTATCCGAACTTCGGATTATCTGAAGATGTCAAGGTCCCGATAAAAATATGACATGAAAAAGGTGCTTCCAACATTGACCACGTCTTTTGTTTACAACGATGAAAGGTGAAGACGGCTTACTGGAATGCTGCTGAGAACAGTCGCGGACATCAATGGGATCTCTCTCTCTCTCTCTCTCTCTCTCTGGAGTTCTACACAGGGTGTACCCTAAACTCCCTTCCCCAGATAATCTCTCCAACATTGTCCTCTTGCAAAGGTGGAACTTGTCAAAAAGTTGCAGTAAAAAGTTGTGTGTGTGTGTGCGCACGCGCTATTTTGAGACTCACCCCTCCTGTTGGGGGGGACCGGTCGGACATGGCTGCTGACAGGACCGGGGTTGGACAGGGGGTGGTGGTGGAGGCGGAGGCTCGTGCACAGTGTGCTGCTGCTTAGTCTCCTGAACGGGAAGCAGACTTAGCAAGTGCTCACTGTGTCAATCCCATCGAACTGATTGGGGAGGCTGGAGGGCTTCAGCAATGCTGCAGGTCCCTTACACATAAGTGTGTATCTGCTCAGAAATAAACTCTGAGACACAGAGAGGGAGCAAGGCAAGCAGAGCGAGGAAAAAAGAAAACTTCAGAAAAATCCGAGCCCCAGAGCAGAGGCATTGAATCATTTATTCAAATAATCAATTATCTGAATGAAATAGTGCCTGTCCACGCCGTTTGCATAATCGAAGTTCCTCGGTATCTCAAGACTTCAATCAATAGGCAAAGCCACACTGCTACCATGCAGTAGTGATACAAATGCTATTTTCCACTCACAAAATACTTTATTGCTGTCAAATGAAAAAAGACTTTCTCTTTACCACACAAATTAATAATATGCTATACAAATGTCAGTGCTGGTGTGTTGAAAATGTGTTGCTGGAAAAGCGCAGCAGGTCAGGCAGCATCCAAGGAGCAGGAGAATCGACGTTTCGGGCATAAGCCCTTCTTCAGGAATGAGGAAAGGAGTGCCAAGCGGGCTAAGATAAAAGATAGGGAGGAGGGACTTGAGGGAGGGGCGTTGGAACTGCGATAGGTGGAGGGAAGTTAAGGTGAGGGTGATAGGCCGGAGTGGGGATGGGGGCGGAGAGGTCAGGAAGAAGATTGCAAGTTAAGAAGGTGGTGCTGAGTTTGAGGGTTGGGACTGAGACAAGGTGGGGGGGAGGGGAAAATGAGGAAACTGGAGAAGTCTGAGTTCATCCCTTGTGGTTGGAGGGTTCCTAATGGAAGATGAGGTGCTCTTCCTCCAGCCGTCGTGTTGCTATGGTCTGGAGATGGAGGAGTCCAAGGACCTGCATGTCCTTGGTGGAGTGGGAGGGGGAGTTGAAGTGTTGAGCCACGGGGTGGTTGGGTTGGTTGGTCCGGGTGTCCTAGAGGTGTTCTCTGAAACGTTCCGCAAGTAGGCGGCCTGTCTCCCCAATATAAAGGAGGCCACATCGGGTGCAGCAGATGCAGTAAATGATGTGTGTAGAGGTGCAGGTGAATTTGTGGTGGATATGGAAGGATCCCTTGGAGCCTTGGAGGGAAGTGAGGGGGGAGATGTGGGCACGAGATGTGGGCGCAAGATGTGTTTGCATTTCTTGTGGTTGCAGGGGAAGGTGCCTGGAGTGGAGGTTGGGTTGGTGGGGGGTGTGGACCTGACGAGGGAGTCACAGAGGGAGTGGTCTTTTCGGAACACTGATAGGGGAGGGGAGGGAAATATATCCCTGGTGGTGGGGTCCGTTTGGAAGTGGCGGAAATGACGACGGATGATACGATGTTTATGGAGGTTGGTGGAGTGGTAGGTGGCAATTGGAGGGGCGGGGCTCCAGGGCAGAGGAGCGGGAAGTGGAGGAGATGCGGTGGAGAGCATCGCCGATCATGTCTGGGGGGAAATTGCGGTCTTTGAAGAAGGAGGCCATTTGGGTTGTACGGTATTGGAACTGGTCCTCCTGGGAGCAGATGTGGCGGAGACGAAGGAATTGGGAATATGGGATGGCGTTTTTACAGGGTGCAGGGTAGGAGGAGGTGTAGTCTACGTAGCTGTGGGAGTCAGTTGGTTTATAGTAAATGTCCGTGTTGATTTGCCAAGTACAAATGCTGTACATCCCAATGACTGCCAGATTGTATCAAATCTTAAATCCCTTCAGCTGTACAAAGAAGACAGAATAGTGACTATATTCAACCACCCTGTGCTTTCATAACTCAGAACATACTGATACAAATTCACAATTGAACAACACTTGCTGAACCACCCCAAACGGGTCATAAATTACACTAACAGCCAATTTAAGATTAATATGTAGGCTCACAACTTGGCTCACCAAAACTTTACAGAAACTGCATATCAGTAAGTAGGGAACTATCCTCTGAAGGATGAAACAACACACTGATGTATTACATCTTCTTTGAGTTAAAAGGACAGGACATTTGTTCCCTGGTGCATTTTTATGCCAGTGCCACGACCAAAATCCACTTGCCAACTAGTTAGCACCCTTTTCTCCTGCAGTATAAACAGTTGCTCCTTTTGAACACTGATATTCCTGCCTCTGTCCTAATGAGGGCAAGCTGAAAAACTTTGACAGCATGTCTCTATTCTGCAATACTGAAGCTCACGAATACGGAACGTCTAACTATCAAAATTCAGGAACAAAATAAAATGGCATCAATGAGCATTGGAGAGATAGAGAACGTCAAAAAGATTTTTAAACTACAGTGCAATGTAAACTAAAAGACAAAAGTCTGAGGACATAAAATGAAAAAGAATGTCATTAAAACATGTGAAATCCAACATAGTTTTCTTATTACTTCAAATCAAATAAGTACAATAATTTCACCTATCATATTGTAAATGCTATTATGAATCTGCTCCATTAAGGTAATGCAGATGTGCTATTTGGGCCATTTAACTTAAGAGGTCTAAATCAAGTCATGGAGTCATAGAACGTTTCAGCTATTAGCTGTCTTAAAAAGAAAGGTTTAACATTAATTTAAAATGTTTAAATAAAATCATATTATTCTAAAATGACCTAGAATTAAGTAATCTAGGAATACTGAATCACTTTCTGAGATTGTGCCATACTTCCTAATTGCAACAAATCACAAAGATAATTCTGGGGTTCTACCTGAAATATTTCAATTAAGCACTGAACTGCCATAAATACTAACAGCACTGACGGCAATGAAGGCCTACCTGTCAGAGAGGTCACTAGATTCTAATCCATCTGCAATATCATCCTTTATAGAACACGAAGCTTTGTTGCAGTCAATTTGATCTATTATATGAAAAGTGAAAAAAAGTGACAGGATGGGTATTCAATGATCACAGAACAGAATTAAATCAGCACAAACTATTTTCCCATTACGTATTTGGTCATGAAGTGACAATCATGTATTTGTTAGTAATAAAGTTATCTAGTCACCCTGTTTAATCATAATAACCTAAACATAGTAATACTTTCTCTCTTTTTAGTGATATCTTGAAACCATAGCAGCCAGCTTGTAGCCTTGGATCCTGTTCATATTTAAACCAGGCAGATGTCTTAGCATACTTCCTAGGCTACATTGTTCATTAAAACAAGGAATTGTGCTGCAGCTGTAACTAGTGACAGAAATTTTATTTCTGAAATTAGTTTCTTAAATGCAAGGAAGGTAGGTATTCTCTTATCCTTAAAGCTAATCTTGAGGCAATTCACTTCCACCACTTTGGCACAGATGACTGGAAAGGACTAACAATGTCATACAGTTTAAAGAAAACAATTTCATTCACCAAATTCCTTATTATATCATATCTGCCAAACTTCTATCATTTCCCCATCTCCCTGCCTATCATTTCTATCCAAATGTGCTCTATGTACTCTTGAATGCCTCAACTGACTGCCTCCACCACATTTCCAAGCAGTACATTCCATACCCGAACTATTCACTGTGTAGAAAAGTTTTGTTTTCCCATATCACCTTTGCTTCTTTTGCAGATCACTTTAAATCTAAATCCTCTCATTCTTTTTTTAATGAAAAGCTTCTCCCTATTTACTCTGTCCAGCCCTCTCATGATTTTGAGAACCTCTATCTCCACTTTCTTCTCTCCAAGGAGAACAGTCTGAACTTCTAAAACCTATCTTCACAAGTGAAACTTCTCAATCCTGGAATAGTCTAATGCAACCAGTCTTTTAGAAAGCCATATTGACTCTCAATAATTATACTTCTCCTTTTAAGAGTTCACTAACTTTGGCCAGTATTGTGGACCCTACTGCCTCAATTTTACATGATTTCAGTTTTGTTCATGACACAAAACAACCATTTATTATTTCTTAGTTATCCTAAAACAGACTCTGTCATAGATATTGCATAAGAGAAATTATTTTTTATGGTATCTTTATTTAATAGGGCTCCAATAAGTTCAAAATGCACAGGACAAGATGAATTAAGTTTGCGTTTTCCAATGAATTATTGGAATTCTGAACTGAATTTCCAAGTTTCTGAAAATTGTAGTGACATTTCCAGTTTAAAAATAAAATTGAATAATCACAAAACTGTTGACTTGTCCTCCCTATAGCATAGCAAGAATAGCACCTTACCTGAAACACAGGTTCTCAATAGTGCAGCAGTCCCAACATCTGCAAAGAACTACAGTGTGTTCTGATAGAACACTACCTCACGTTATAGAAAATCACACTGTAGAAAATTACTATACCCTTCAATAGAAAGTTTGCATTATCCAAACATTGGCCATAATTTGTCAATCGCGCTATAGCCAATTCAGGTTGATGAAAGATGGAATGCACTGTATTACCTAAAATCAATGGTCTTTAACTTTTCTACTTCTGAGGACACCACTGCATTGTAAGAGTCTAATTTAAATTATATAATAGCCCAAATATACAATTACATAATTTAACATTAAAAAATGTATCTTACCTTTTGAATTTAATACTTGCATAGCATCCTGTAACTGAACCTTTTCCCAAGAGGACTCAGTACTATCAGACTCTACGTGCAAAAACATATCTTTGCTGAGCAGGTATTCTGAATTGTCCACATCTACTGGTTGTGAGGCTACTCCACTGTATGTACAAGGATGAGAGTCAGATGACCATGGCGACACTGGAACTGGTTGAAGTTTACAGATTGAACCACTCTCACCATTTTCAGCATCTGTTCCATTTTGAGGTGGGAGGGAAATTACGTTTCCTACAGTTTTCTCTTTCATTGAATCATTAGTCTTACTGTGTGGGCATGGTATCTCGTTTAGTGCAACCTTTTGATTTGAATGCACATCCAAGATGTAACTGTGTCCTTCTGGACACCCCCATACAGCTCCCACTACTCCACGATACTCGGCAGATAAGACACTCTGTACATTCGGTAGCGACCCACAGCTGCTGCCATGTCGGTGAGCCCAAGTGACCAGAACTTGCAAACATTGTGGGCTTGCAGTTACTACACCGTCATTTAGCATCCATTTAAAATAATCTAAAAATAAATGAAATGAAAAGTCAATTTGCAGCAGAATGAAACTAGAAACATATTTCAATACACCATTTTTAATGATCGTGGTACATCGAGTTAAATATTCAAACGTCACTCTAATTGAACAAACATAATGGATATTGCTCCAAAATGCTCCATAAGATGAAGACATAAGTATAAGAAAATTACAGTTCATTCAGATTTCATTCTTGATGTGTATAAGTTATTGCAAGATTAATTAATTATCTCATAGTTAAAGCTCTCCAAGATAGCAGTGATCATAACATGATTTAATTCAACATTCAGTTTGAGGGAAAGGAGAGTGTTTCTAAGATTAGTGGTACATAACAGTTATGAGGGTATAAAGACAGAGCTAAAATGAAGTGGGACACTAAGTTAAGGGAGAGGTCAGTAGAGTTACAGAAGACAACATTTAGGAGAGCTGTCAGAATACTCAGAAAAGTATCACTCTAAGTAAAGGACTGGCCATGCAAGGCAAACTAAAGAAGTTAAAGATAGTATTAAACTTAAAGAAAAGGCAAAACATTCCACAAAAATGAGAGGCTGGTCAGAAGATTGGACAAAATTTAAGAACACAAAGAATGACTAAAATATTAATAAGGGGGAAGATAGTTTGGTATATAAAAAGACAGCAAAAGTCTCTCCAAATACTTAAAAAGGGAAAGCGCAACCAAAATATGTGTTGGTCCCCTAGAAATTAAAAGTGTAAAAATTAAAAGTGTAAAAAAAGGAAAATAGCAGAAGAATTTGAACGTATCTAGTAATTGGAAGCCTTTAACCAGCAGTGTACCACAGCGGTCAGAGTTGCAACTGTTGCTTTTTGTTATGTACATTAACGACTTGAATGTGAACGTGTAAAATTTAATTAGTAAGTTTGCAGATGACACGAAAATTGAGGGTATTATTGATAGTTAGGAAGATGGACTCAGGCTGCAGTCTAATATTGATCAGCTAGTAAATTGAGCAGTGCAATGGCATATAAAATTTAATCCTGATGAGTGTGAGGAGATGTATTTTGGGAGGTCTAATAAGGGAATGGTATACATTATGAATGGTAAGTCCCTAGAAAGTATTGAGGAACAAAGGAACCTTAGTGAACAAGTCCACAGATTCCTGAAGGTGTCAGCACAGATAGACAGGGTGCTGAAGGCATTCAGGATGTGTGCCTTCATTAGCTCAGGAGTAGAACATATGAGCAAGGAAGTCTTGTTACAACTTTAAATCATTGGTTAAGGCACAGTTGGTATACAGATGAAGGATGTGCAGTTCTGATTACCATAATATGCAAAGGATGAGATTTCACTGGACAGTCTGCAAAAGAGATTCACCAGAATGTTGCCTGAGGTGAAAGGTCTCAGTTAAGAGGAGAGACTGGATAGGCTGAATTGATTCTCCTTGGGGCAGAGGAGACTGAGGGAGATCTGATTGGGGCATACAAAATTAGAGAGGCATAAACACAATAGATCGTGAGAATCTCTTTTCCATGGCAGACATATCTCAGACCTGAAGGCATACAATTAAGGCAAGGAGCAAGTGTTCAGAGGAGATCTGCAAAAAATTCTGTTTCACCCAGTGAGTAGTAGATGTATGGACCATGCTGCCTGAGAGAATGGTGGAGGCAGGTACTCTTGCAACATTTAAGAAGCATCTGGATGAGTACTTATACTGCCTGGGCATTGTAGGCTATGGACCAAGTGCAGATGATGAATGATGATTATTGTTGTTTGATGTTTGCTGGTTAGCATTGACATGGTGGGCTGAAGGGTCTTTTTCTATGATGTTTTTCTCTGTGAGATATTCTGAGTCTGTCTTTACCCATACATGACACAGATAGCATATCAGGAATAACTGTGAATCAGAATGTAAAAAAAGTGAACAATTACAATCACTAGACAAAAGGTGCCAAGAAAATTATTATAACTAAAATCTGACAAATCCCTGGCCTAAATGCCCTAAAGAAGGTAGTGGTGAGCTGCCTTCCTAAACAGCTGCAGTCCTTGGGTGAAATAAATTGATAACACAATACTATCCATGTTTGTCTAAGCCTAGCCTGTACTAGAAGCATCTTTAGCAAAAGTGAAAGTAAACCAATTCCTGTGACCTTGGCAGGCAGTAACAGTTTACCTTGTTTGTCCTCAGAGAGACTGGCACTTTGCCTTACAAGTTGTAACTTTTTTTCACATCCTAACAATTGGAGACACAAAATCTCTCTTACTGTCTCTAAAGATGCGGCCTAAACTGATTGTTTCCAGCATTTAGTGGTTTCATTTGATTATTTCCAGCATCGGGAGAATCTTACTTTCATTTGCAGAGTCTGCCCTACGCTGTTTACACAAATTAATTCTGAGTACAACCAGTCAAGGGAATGAGAATTGGAAGAGAAAACAATGTCATCAGCAGACTAAACATGACAGAAAATTATCCATTCTTGCTAAAAGTCTCAAGTGTAGCACATGGGATTTTTGAAACATTAATATAAAAGGAAAAAGGCATATCACCTCTGCAATCGTGTTGACATTCAAGAAAAGCTGGGCAGAACCATAACAAATACTTTTTCAATCATGGTTGGGGAAGAGAAGGGATGGAGATAGTGATGGCTCAAATTATGAAGAAACATTCAACTATTCGAGATGTCTTGTCTTGAGTAATATATGCTGTTTCATCATACCAAACCTACAAGTAGTTTTAACATTCAGAAATGCACCTTCCAATACTTACAAGACAGAATCCAAAAGTAAAACATTCAAATTTCAATAGGATGGCTGCAGAAAACCTATACCTTTTAGTGGGGAAAATACAGAACAACAGGACATAATTATAAATTTAATGTTAGGCCATTCAGGAGTGAAATTAGGGAGCACTATTTTGCAAGAAAAACATCAAGAAATTTGGAACTCTCCCCCTAAAGACAATAAATACTGACTGACTTGACACTTTCAATTTTGAGACTGATGAATGTTTGATACTTAAGGATGCCAAGGCATATTGGGACATTGTACGGTGTTGAAAGTGCTATACAAATGCAAGTTGTTATTTAAATTTAAATTGTTTTATGCCCAGTAAACTGAATTAGAGTTGATACCACGATTCACTTACCAGAGACAGAATTGTCTAACGGAGATTGTGAAAGTGATGGCACTGATGATGATTTTGTTGATGCAGCACATCTACAATGATAAAGTAAAATAAAATAAAAGCATTATATCCAATTGCGATTGAAACAACAAACGTTACTCCCTCAAAACTGAAAGATATGGGACAACCAGTTTGGAGACTAGGAATACCTCTTTACATCATAGATGGATGTTCCTCTAGCACTCTGCCATTGTTTACAGCTGAACTGTCATGGCAAACCCCTGTTCAGTTTACAATATGTCAAGTTTTTTATACTTGAATAGTCCAAAAATTGTTAAAAATCACACAACACCAGGTTATAGTCCAGTCCAACAGGTTTAATTGGAAGCACTAGCTTTCGGAGCACTGCTCCTTCATCAGGTGGTTGTCACCTGATGAAGGAGCAGCACTCCGAAAGCTAGTGTTTCCAATTAAACTTGTCGGACTATAACCTGGTGTTGTGTGATTTTTAACTTTGTACACCCCTGTCCAACACCAGCATCTCCAAAGATGTTGGAAGATAACTGACTACACGATGTAAACAGTATAACTTGGAAATGCATATTCAGGTTTAGGGATATAAAATACTTTTCCTTGACCACTTTATGCTGCAATATAACTTTATGTCTGTCTATAATAATTTAAATATAATCTAAACAATGACTTTCATTTATATAATGCTTTTAACAAAGATACCATTTCAAGCTGTTTCACAGGAGGAAAACAAAAGCTTAATTGAAAACTAGTTTTGAGTAAAATCTGAAAGAGAATGAGGATCAGCATGGGAATCAGTGCTAGTGTTGAAATGGATGGTCTGAGAAAAGTGTGTTATAAAAAGAACAGAAATACACAAAAGGGGATAACGAATGGCAGAGACTGGAGAATGTTGTTGACACAAATTGAGGCAAAGCAATAAAGGATTTTATAACTGAGGATAAGGATTTTGAATGTGATGTATTGGAAATCAGGGGGTCAATTGAATGAAGTGATGACAAGACAGACTGACCAACTACATCATAACTTGGATGAGCAGGGATATGTTTTATTGTAATGATTTATCCATCAGAATCATAAAATACAGTCCTTCATAATAATATCAACTAAGGATCGACACATTGCTTCAGGCAGATATAAAAGATTCCATGGCAATATTCGCACGTTATACTCACTATCTGGGCCAACACTTGTTCCTCAACAATTACAATAATTTAGGCATTTAATTCTTAGCTTCTTGAACAACTGCATTAAGCACAAATTAATTGCTAAATTACCTTGCATTGTAACGCTTGAAAAAATACTTTATTGGCTGTAAAATGCAATGGGATACCCCAAGGTCACGAAAAGCACCCAGAGGACTCTCCAACTCTTTAATTCATGACAATGAATCTTTTACATCCATTTTACATGGAACAATGGCTTAACACAGTTGAAAGACAGTGCTCACATTTGTGCAGCACTCTCTCAGCACTGCACTGAAGTGTCAACTGAGATTATGTACCAGTCTCTCTAAGCATACTACCTACCCTAGACATAGTAGCAAGATTGCTGCCCACTGAGTCAAGGCTGACATAAATTA
Source organism: Chiloscyllium plagiosum (assembly GCF_037043375.1). Classification (NCBI taxonomy): domain Eukaryota; kingdom Metazoa; phylum Chordata; class Chondrichthyes; order Orectolobiformes; family Hemiscylliidae; genus Chiloscyllium; species Chiloscyllium plagiosum. The sequence goes on along the minus strand of NW_028270155.1, from coordinate 33,516,864 downwards.
GAAACAATAATAGTTCCTGCACCAATCCCTGGACTCAATAACTCACATGTTCCTTTTGTGAATTGCTCCAGGCAGTTCCTAAAGGTTTGTTCTTAAATCAAATACCAAAATTAATTAGTAAACTTTTGCACTTTTGAAGTCTATCCATACCAGTTCTATGGTTTTCTAAACTCACTTATGTAACATATTGGCATGAATTGAATATTAGCTAACAGGGAACAGAAAATAGACATAAATAGTCATTTTCTCTATAGCAAGATGTAGTCAGTGGCATGCCACAGGAATCAGTGTTGTGAATTCAACCTTTTATAATTTACATTAATGATTTGGGTAAAAAAAACTGAAGGTATGGTTGCTAAATTTGCTGATTAGACAAAAATATGAGAAAGTAAGTTGGGAAGAGGACATTGCGAGGCTAAAAAAGGATATAGGTAGGTTCAGTAAACAAATCTGGCAAAGTGTGTGATGTGGATACATGTGAAACTGTCCATTTCAGTGGAAAGAACAAAAAGGAAGTATATTATCTGTATGGTGATATGTAGAGTGATCTGGATGTCAAAGTGCATGTGAAGAAACAGTCAGTGTGCAGATGCAGTATATACTTACAAAGGCTAATAGAATGTTATTGCTTGCTGCATGAGAAATTGAATACAAAAACGGGGAGGTACATTTCCGCAATACACAGACAATATTTGAACCCTGTAGTAGTGTTAGTCACTTTATTTCAAGAAGCAGATAAATGCTTTGGAAGTAGATCAGAAGTTTAACAGACTAATACCTGGACTGGGGGTTGGATTGTTTTAGGAGAAGATGTTGAACAGGCTAGGTTTGTATCTATTAGAGCTCAAACGTGTAACAGGTGACTTAACTGTAACATATAGATTTTAAGGGGTCTTCACAGGGTGGCTGTGGAAAGAATGTTTCTTCTTGGAAATAATCTAGAATTAACGATCAATGTTTCAAAATAAGACATTATCCATTTCACACAGAGACGAGAATAATTCTTTTCTCAAACAGTTAAGAATTTTTGGAACTCTCTCCCTCAAAGGGCACTGGAAACAGGGGACTTGAATATTTTTAAGAATATAGAAGATATCAGAAGTAATTAGGTTAGATGCAATGGAGTGAAAGTTTATTGGGGGTAGATGGGAATGAGTGAACGCATCAGTCATGATATTACTGAATGATGGAGCAGATTTGAGGGGCAAGGGGCCCACTCCAGCTCCCAATTTGTACGTTCATAATGAAGGCTATTCAAGTATGACTTTCCCTTCAAAATCTATCTCAAAGAAGTAATGCAAAGGAAGACACAAGCTCTTGTGCCTCTAACATACCTTGCATGGATAAGCAAGGACAAAAACATTAAGGGTTCAATTTTTCAAGATATTGTAAAGTACAAAACCAGACAGATTTCTTTGCCATCTACATTAATGAAAAAGATGAATTAGTGTTGCTAAATAATACTCCTGGATCATTTTGATCATGCATTTATGCTTTGAATACAAAAATGGACTTGGTTGTATTGCGTTTGTAGTAAACAATACACACTTGGTAACATTAGACAGTACAGCACAATAATCACTCAATTAGGTACTTGAAATACCTGCTAGACTCTTGTCCACGTTGTGCAGAACCTACTGGTGAAGTATTCACTCTTTGAATGTAGTTTCTCAATATACTCCGACATTTATAAAACTGAGCATGACACTTCCTGCAGATATATTGTGGCAAAGACGGATCCTGCCTTACTACAACACCAACTAATTTCTGAAAATCAGTACAGAAAGTCTGCTGTGCTCTGCGCTGCCTTTCTGGATTCGCCTCGAGCAAAGGAACTTTTGCAAAAACATTACGTAGACTCCTGGAGGAAAACCTTCCATGACAAAGACGGCAGTAGCTGGTGGTTGCAACAAGAGGTGTAGCTAATGAGAAACAGGATACAAAGTATACAAGTCAGCATATATTATTCTGGGAGTCAAATATTCAAGTTTCTTTTAAACATTTCACAGCACTGCATGTAGCATAAAATCTCCATGAAATTTAATATGCTATCATCTGTTGTTACTCTAAGGAAAACTCATTAAAGTCGTGAGTTATTTTTAAAATAAAAACACTTAGCACTTATTTGTGAAGATATATTAATTAGAAGTAAACCAAACACAACTGATCTTGCCAGCAGTGATTAAAAACTGACACAGCACATCAAGAGAGGTTCGATAAAGGTAACCTTTGTGAATTCCTAATGACATCAAAATGGGAATATCTTGCATCAAGAGTAGGAATGAAAATATGGTAAGAACTTGGAACATACAACCAAAAGAAATGGTTGAAACAAATCGTACAATATCTTAAGGGGATACTAACCAAACACATAAGCAAGAATACGTGGTGACATTGGTACATTTATATGAAAAAACTTGAGAGGAGGCTGATGAGGGGCATCAACACTGGCATGAACTTGTTGGCTGAATGTGCTGTCCATCACTTATTGTGAGATGAGCAGATGGACAAGCAAGTTGATTGAAAGGACATATATCTTAAAATTTATGAAATATCTTTTCATGATCAGAATAGAATCGTGGCATTTGCTAATTAGTTGGCAATGATTTTCAGGTCTTATTTTAATGAATAATCCCAAAAAAGGAATTAAAGAATATGAAGCATTATTGATGTCTCCTAAAACAGAATTTGAAGTTTTACATAGTATGATCTATGTTTTGTTTATATTTCCACAATTGTTTTGTTGATCTCATTTGCTTCAGATTCAGTTTTAGCATTACAAAGATATCGCTTTCAAACACATATTACAAGGCATACCTCAAAAATCAGTTTTCAGTGTGATAAAATTTAACTAAACATATCTTCCTTCAAGTGACAATTGTTGTAGATCCTTTCGGCTTAACGTACAAGTTATTATCTCATACTTTACATATTCTTGTGGTATAGTACAACACATAAATATATAAACGATTGAAATTGGAAAAACTGAGTAACGCTCAAAAATTAAAAGATTACCAGAAACCATCAACATGCAATGAGAAAAGATATCCAAGACATAGAAAAGATACGTTAAATTAAAAGTATGTCAGCTGTTAAATTTATACATAGTGTGCACTGTCAATTGGAAAACAGAATATTTTAACTGAATCAATTGTGCTATTCCAGTGAGAAACTAGAGCTGTTCAGCTTCTCCAACCTTTTTCTAAAATGTGATGCCCAGAATTGGCCAATGGGCTGCTGCAGCCACTTATGGCCTCCCTCTTACTGTGGTAGTGAATTCCACAGTCTCACCAATCTCTAGGTGAACAAATTTCTCTTAATTGTGAAGATATATTAATTAGAAGTAAAGCAAAGACAACTGATCTTGCTAACAGTGACTAAAAGTTGGAATAGCACAGTGTGTGTTTGGAAAAAGGATCTCAGTTAATTCCTAATGACATCAAAATGGGAATATCTTTCACCAACAGTAGGAATGAAAATATGGTAAGAAATTAGAATTTGCTACCAACAGAAGTGGTTGAAACAAATTATATAATTTCTAAGGGGAAACAAATCAAGCAAAAAGTGAACAGGTTAGTGAATAACCTTAAAAGGTTTACCCATTAAAGTATAAACCCTGATTCTGGATCCAGAATTGGGAACACCCCCCCTGCACTAATATCTAGTCCTGTTAAATTTTTATAGATTTCTACGAGAACCCCTCATTCTTCTAAACTCCAGTGAATACAATCCTAACCGACTCAGTTATGTTCAGCCCAAAATGTTGATTCTCCTGCTCCTCGGATACTGCCTGACCTGCTGTGCTTTTCCAGCACCACACTCTCGACTCTGATCTCCAGCATCCGCAGTCCTCACTTTCTGCACATTCATACGTCAGTCCTATCATCCCAGGAATCAATGTGGTAAACTCTCACTGCACTGCTTCAATGATGTGACTATCTTTTCTCAGATAAGGAAACTGAATGTTCAAAAAATGCACGAAATATTCCAGGTGTGGCTTCCTGTACAGCTGCAGCAAAATATCCTTGATCCTGTAGTCGAATCCTCTTGCTATGAAGGCTAACATACACAGTTTTCCTTCTTTACTGTCTGTTAAATGTGCACGTTTACTTTCAATGACCGGTGCATGCGGACACCCAGGACTCATTGAACATTCCCCTACCTCATTTTACAGATGTTCAAATAATAACTTGCCCTCCTATTTTTGCTACCAAAGTGAATAGTCTCACATTTATCCACATTATACTACATCTGCCATGCATTTTCCCACTTACTCAGCCTGTCCAAATCACACTGCAACATCTCTGTATCCTCCTCAAAGCTCAGCTTTCCACCCAGCTTTGTCTCATCTGCAAATTTTGAAATATTACATTTAGCTTCCTCACCTAAATCATTAACATACATTGTGATTAGCTATGAAATCAGAGCACAAAAGCAAGTAAATTCTATCAAATCCTTTACAAAATGACTGATTAAGTGGCTGCAGCAGTCCATTGTCCAATTCTGGGCATCACATTTTAGAAAAAGCTTTGAAGCCTCAGAGAAGTACAAAGGAAATTTATGAAGTGGTATCAGCGATGAGCAATTTCGTTATATGCAAAAGGCAGAGGTCGTTCTTCAAACAGAGAAGGTGAAGGAGAATTTAAGTAGGATATAAAATTGAGGAATTTTGATACAGTAAACAAAAAATCATTTCTACAAACAGGAGGGTTGGAAATCAGAGGAAGTAATTTAAAATCAGTGCCAAAAGAACTAAAGAAGGTTTGAAAAAAATTATTTTAAGCAGTGAGTTACAATTATCTAGTCTTAAAGGTGGTGATACACAGTCTTAAGAGATGGTGGAAATAGATTGAAGTGTAATGTGCTCAAAGAGGGGAGAAAGTGCAGTATAATGAGTGCCTAATTGGATACTCTTTCAATGAAATGGCATAGGCACATTCAGACTGAACGGCCTCCTGTTCTGTATGATTCAGTTCAATCTCATTCTGTCAACTGTGAGGTATTTTACTACAACTACCTGTTTTTCTCCCTTTTAAAAGTCTCAACGTCACTCATTTATAAATAAGCTCTCAATCAATTAAAAACCCCATTATCTCTTCTTTCAGCTCCAGTTCTATTTTATTCCAGCTATTTATCAAATTTAGATCATTACATTCAGGGAAAAGCAATAAGAATGATTTGTATTATATTGCCCTCTTCATACAAGAGGATATTTCAAAATGCATTACGGGGAGACAGGTGAACATTAAGCATGAAATTAGGAATTTAAAAAGTTAAAGATATGATTATTTTTAACCACTGCCTTTGCCTGTGGTTTTCTAACTTTTCTATACAAGTGTCATCACACACATGGATGTATTCTAAGAGAAGTAGTCATGAATTCTGCTTGCTTCAGATAGCTGACACCATTGTCTTCTTTGTTATAGAGCAGACGTGTTGTAGTTTTAATAAATCCATAAATACGACTTAACAAACCCTTTAAAGGTTCTCTCAGATGACTAGTGTGAAAAAGATGAAGGTTTTTGCATTTATTGATAAATCAGGCTAAATCATTCCCATTATTGTTGAACAGTGAATCATCAGGCAGAATTTCTTTTTCTAATTTGTTTATGGGACTGAACATTGCTGGCTAGTCGAGCATTTATCTCCTATCCATAATTTCTCAGGAATAGAGGTCTTGCTCAGTTATTTCACAGGACAGTTAAGAGTCAACCACATTAGAGTCATATGCAGGACCGACCAGGTCAGGATAGCAGATTTCCTTCCCCAAAGGACATTAGTGAACCAAAGGGTTTCTTTCTGCCCCCCCCCCACCCCAATTGATAATGGGCACATGGTGGCCATTAGGCTAACTTTTAATTCTAGATTTTATGTCATTGAATTCACATCTTCAGTATATTCGCTTGGGGTTCTGGATTTCTAGTTCTGTAACACTACCAGGATGCTACTGTCTCCCCACCAAAACTAGGCCCTGATTGTTCACATGGATTTCTTCCAATTTCCTGCTGTAATTTCAGTGGCAGCCCAAGAGAAATGATTACTGCTAAAGGACTTCAGGGCTAGTTAATCTTCAAATGTGTTACTGTATTATAGTTTAAGCTTCAATAAACAAAATCTTCTGGAAGTCAGATATTTATTTGTTAATGAAATGTGGTCAACTAACGGACAAATTCTGCAAAACTGGGCAGTACCTGGAACATTAAAAATACGCTGTACTGAAACACCAACCTGTACTCTCAGGGAAAATGGACCACCTTGCAGATTAAATGCAAAACTACATTTCAGATTTATTGTGGCATATGAAAAGATGCAACATGATTGACCAAAATGTCTTGCAAGATGTGATATTCAAGTAATATTATAGATCATAAAATGCTACTGCACAGAAAGAAGTCCATCATGTCCATACTAGCAATCACGTACCTATCTATGCTAATCCCATTTCCCACCACTTGCCCCACAGCCTTGTTTTCTATGGCATTTGAAAAGTTCATCTAAATAGTTCTGAAGTGTTGTAATGCTTCCTGCCTCCACCACCCATTAAGACAGTGAATTCTGAATACCCATCAACCTCAGGGTGGATTTTTTTTAAATTTCCCCTCAAAATCTCTTGCGCCTTTCCTTAATTCCATTCGCCTTAGTAAATATTCCCATCTAGTATGGGAAATGTATTTATCCCTATTGACAGTATCTATACTCTACATACTTTTGTGGATCACAATCAGGTCTCTCTTCAGCCTTTTCTGCTCCAAATAAATCAAGCCCAGCCTATCTAGTCTCTTCTAAGTGAAACACTTCAGCTTTGGCAGCAGCCTAGGGAGCCCTCTGCAAACTCTCTGGCTGAATCTTATCTCTTCTATACTGTAATGATCAAAACTGTACACAGTACGCTAGATGTGGTCTAACTAACATTTTATACAGTTCCAACATAATCCTCTCACCTTAAAAATATGCCCCCTAGTTTTAAACTCCACCTCTCTAGAGAAAAGACCCATGTTATTCACTTTATCTATGTCCCTCATGATTTCATAAATATCAAACAAATCACCCCTCAACCTCCCATGCTCCCATGAAAAAATGCCCAACCTTTCCAGTCTATTTTCATATCTCAAACCCTCCATTCCTGGAGTTTAAGGGTTTCCTCCACAACCATAAAAACAATCTTCAACCTACTGTCACTAAGACAATTTTGGATCCCATTTGTCATGAATCAAAGGACTCTTGCCTTCTTGACCAGTCTACCATGTGACACCTTGTCAAAAGCCTTACTAAAATCATTGTAGATTATATCATCTGCATTAGCCTTATCTACACACCTAGTCAACTTCTCAAAAAACTCAATCAAACCTGCCAGACATGATCTTCCCCTAACAAAGCCTATGCTTGAATAATCTTTCTCTCTGTAAATGGAGATAAATTCTGTCCCTCAAAGTTTCTTCCAGAAGACTCCCTATCACTGATGTTGGGCTCGTTGGGCTATTGTTCCCTGGTTTAGCCCTAGCACCCTTCTTGAATTAGCTGTCTTAAAATCCTCTGGCACCTCCCATAGCAGCTTAGGATGCATCAAATCTAGGCTTAGGGATTTATCCAATTTTAAGTCTGTTAAAACCACGGAATACCTCCTCCCTCTAAATGCTAATTTACTCAAATTTATCACAGTTTCCCCTAATTTCAATATTTACATTTTCGATAGTGAATACAAGGTAATCAATTAAAACCTTACGTACTTTTTCTGGCTCCATTCAGATTGCCACTTTGGACCTTAATAGGTTTGACTCTTTGTGTGGTTATTCTCTTATCTCTAACATACTTACAAAATGCCTTTGGATTATCCTTTATTTTACCTACTTGTGTTTTCTATACTCCTTTAGGGCTTCAACACCTGCTGATTTTAGCCGTCAATATCAACCTTATGCAATTATGTATGATCCTTGACATCCTGGACACATTTTCACCATCGGCCTCCCCCACCCTCACCTTTATAGGAACTATTTATTTTAAATGCCTCTCACGGGTCTGATGGAGATTTTCCTAATGTCGCTGCCCCCAGTTTACTTTGACCAGAACCCATCATACCATTTTAAAACTTTGCTTTCCCTCAATTCAGAACCTTTATATCTTCACCAACTTTATTCTTTTCCATATGTACCTTAAACTTTGCAGAATTACATAACTATCACCAAAACTGTCCCCCAATGACACTTCTAATCAATCCAAAAAAGGAGTTCCTGCACTGTCCTCTCTCTTGTAGGGCTTCTGACACACTGGCATAAATGGCTCTTCTGGCCCCTCTCAGCCTTTTAGACTGTGTCTGCCCCAATTAATTTTGGGGAAGTTGAAATCCCCTATTATTATTACTCTGTTATTTTTACACTTCTCAGATATTTATTTATATAATTGTCATTCTAATCTCTCTTTCTGACTGCCCTTTTGTTTTTAAATTCTACTTGTATGGCTTCAATCAAGGAACTTTCTAATATATAAGACTTACATTTTGCAGTAATTGATTCCTTGATCAATAGTGCACCATCTCCTGCACAATTCTGACGAAGGATCACTGGAATCAAAGTGTTAACTTGTTTTTTCCTCTCTATAAATGTTGCTAGACCTGTGTTTCTCCAGCATTATGTCCCTTGTGCCTTAACTTGACTATATATGGTCTACCTTCCAGCTGACTTGATTTTTCTTTTACGTTTGCCTGTGCATTACTCCTTATTTCACCTGTATTATCATTCACCTGCCAAATTTGTTTAAACCCCTACTAATAGTACTGGCAAACCGCCTAAAAGGATGTTGGTCCCACTACTATTCAGATGTAAACTGCCTGGACATGTACACCTTCCTCAGAAATGGAAACAGTGATTCAGGAATCTAAAGCACTCCCTCCTGTACCAATTCTTCAGCCACGTATTAATCTGCTCTATCTGCCAATTCCTTTACTCACTAACATGTGGCAAGGAGTAATCCCCAGAGATTACAACTTTTAAGGACCTGCTTTTCAGTCTGCTATCAAGATCCCTAAATTCTTGCTGCCTCTGTCATTGGTATCAATGTGAATCACAACCTTTAAATGTTTACTTTCCCCCTTCAGAATGTCCTGCAGCCAGTGATATTTTTGACCCTGGCTACTGGAAGACAACACTATCCTAGAGTTACATCTGTAGCCAGAGAAAGGTTGTCTGTCCCCCTCACTATCAAGTCTCCTCCAACTATCGCTGCGCATCTTGACAGACCAAATGAAAGATTCAATTATATATAAAAGGACATAAAATTAAAAAAGAATGTGATTGTCAACCAGCAAAGAAAGCATGTTTCAATAACAATATTTCCTCTTATTGGAAGGTCTGTTTCCATGCTGTACATCTCTATGACTCTAAATATCTGGCTGGGTATGTGAATAGGAAGGGTTTAGAGGGACATAGACTAAATCCTGGCAAATTGGATGAGATAAATTTAGGATATCTGGTTGGCATGGAAGAGTTGGACCAAAAGGTCTGTGTCCATGCTGTACATCTCTATGACTCTAAATAAAAGGTTCTGTTAATAAAAGCCTCAAAAGATCTGAAAAAAAGAAAATTCCAGACATTTCAAATCAATACAGACCATGCAGGAATATTAGCATATCTTGATCAGAAAACATAAACTCAGATACATGTTTAATCAGTGTCAACTTGAAGTTGAATAGGTGTTACCATCCAAGACCACATTTTGTAAAACAAAATGAGATCCAGCAAAGACAGACCCACCATATGTACCATTCTAGAAGCTGATTGTATCCCAATTAAAAAATCTGACACTTCTATGATTGGGTCGGAGCAATAATCTTGACCCCACAATATACTTCCCATTTGTTTTAAAGAAATTATTTTGATATATTAGGTGCTAAAATCAATGTTTTAAAATTTTTGTCAACATGTCCTGCAAAACATTACTGCATTTAATAAATGATAAACTGAATTGCTTGAGAAAAATAAAAGCCACACTCTAATTATTTAGTGATGGAAGTTTGACTATAAAGGAATATGAGAGGTTTCTGAAGGCCAAATTACTATCCATGTTTTTCTGAATATTTCAGTATTAGCAGCATAGATAAGAATGTTGATTCCATATACTAATAAAACTGATCCACAATGGTAGCACTTTCCTTTATGGACCTAACAGCCATTTTTTATAAGTTAATGAGAAATTTGCAGAATTTTGTTCATGCTTGCAGAGAAGCTCAAATAAAAAAAATTATGGCAAGCACAAAAAAATTAGGGCAGCATGGTGGCTCAGGGTTAGCACTGCTGCCTCACAGCACCAGGGAACCAGGTTCGATTCCCACCTTGGGCGTGGAGTTGCACATTCTCCCTATGTCTGTGTGGGTTTCCTCTGGGTGTTCTGGTTTCCTCCCAAAATCCAAAGATGTGCATCAGGTGAAATGGCTATTCTAAATTGTCCATAGTGTTAGATGCATTAGTCACGGATAAATGTAAGGTCTGGGTCTGGGTGGGTTACTCTTCGGAGGGTCGGTGTGGACTTGTTGGACTGAAGGGCCTGTTTCTATACTGTAGGCAATCTAATCTAATCTAATCACTGTGTTATTGGATTTCTGATTCAACTATGCCTGCTAACCAAATGCAAATAGTCATGCAGACCTCTAACAAATTTGAATCCATTACAACTACTGCTTAGTGTTTTAGAAGGTATGTAGGTCACACCTTTGAAGTTTTTTTTTAAGTGTATTAAAAATACAGTGAGGGGAACGTAAAAGAAAATATAAAAAGTCAGAAGAATGATGTCTTCAGTTGGCAGGTAGGACTAAAAGAAACTGCAAAGGTATAGATCAGCATATCAATGGAGAAGCTTACAGATACGGGCCAGACTAGGATGTTGATTAATACATTGGAACAACTGAATTTTATTCAAGCATCAGTTTATGCAGCTTAAGTGTTGGAACAGTTAAGGAAGTGAAAGTAATTTTTGAAGACTTTTGTGTCAGCCTCGCTTTAGGGGTCAAAAGAGTTTTTGAAATATTAAACCATTTATTTGAAATAAGGAGGGGAAGATCAAAACTAAGATGCAGTTTAACAGTCAATACAGTTGCAAAACCTTCAAAATCTCAATAAAAGATTAATTGGAAAAGTTGCCTTAAAAGGCTCCAAGACTCAGGATACTTTTGTAATAGATTTAAGAAGGAAGGAATAGTGAATTTTCTAATGCTGAATGAACAGAGACTCTATACTATAACAGTTGCAAATCTGACTCCTATTTTTGAAAAATTGGCAATATCACATAATTAAGTGAAGAAGGAACACATCTAGCCCATTGTGTCTGCACCAGGTCTTCAAATGAGAACAATTTCCTGCATAATTCTGTACATTCATTTTCAGATAACATTTTAATTTCCTTTAGAATGCTTCAGTTCAACCTGCCTCCACCACGTTATCAGACAGTGCATTCCAGACACTGCCCACTTGTTGCATGAAAATGTTTTTCCCTTGTCACTTTTTTTTCTTTTACTAATGACTTTAAATTTGTGTCCTGTCATTCTCGCGCATTTCATAACAGGTGTAGCTCTAGCTATCTGATCTTCCCAGGAGCTTCACGATGTTGAATCTCATAGTCTTCTCTTCTATAAGGAAAATATTCTCAATTTCTCCATCTATCTTCATAACTGAAGATTTTAACCTGGGAATAGTTCTCCTGGATATTTTTCTGCACCCTCTCCAATGCCTTCACATGCAAAAGTGTAGCACCCAAGATTTGATGCAATACACCAGGCAAGACTGAACCAGAGTCCTATACAAACTCAACATAACCTCCACGTTCTTGTACTCTATACCCCTATTAATAAAGCATAGGATACAATATACTTTATTTATCTCTATATTATCCAGTCCTGTCACCTTCAATCCATCCAGAATTTTCTACTCCTGCACCCCTTTCTGAATGGTGTCTTTTGTATTATCCTCCTTCCAAAAGTGATCAAATTTTTCTGCAGTGAACTTTAGCTGTCACCTACTCCACCACCTTGTCTCAGTCAGTCATACAGCATGAAAACAGACCCTTTGGTCCAACTAGTTCACACCAAACATAATCCCAAAATAAACTAGTCCCATTTGCCTGCTCCTGGTCCATATCCCTCCAAACCTCTCTTATTCCTTTATCTCTTCATGTGTCTTTTTTTTTCAAAAAGGCTCTACACAATCCTCAACACAGTTCACAATCTTTCAAAGTTTTGTATTTTCAGCAAACATTGAAGTTACACCCTGTATACCAAAGTGCAGGTGATTAATATAGATTAAAATCTGTCTATATCGTAGACAGCACTACATGAGCATTACATGAGTTTCAGAGGAAGCTGTGCCGTATGTTAAATGATGTGCTGTGGGAATCAGTGTTTATTAGTTCTTTAAAGAACGTAATTATGCCAGCTAAATTTACAGCTGACGCTACACTGGTAGCAGGGGCAAATAATATTCAATGTGCACAAAATTAAAAGGAGGTGGCAAATATAACTTAATAGGATGTAGCTTTGAGAGATCTGGCAGAAAACCATATGACCATAAACCCTTGAAACTCAAGCACTTGTATCAAGTCTCTTTTCAAGAGAGGAAAAAATCGTAGGATAACTAGTTTCCTTAATTCTGAAACTAATTTAGTAGATCGCACCGAGATGGTACATTGCGGACAGTCTGGACATTGCTAATGCTCAAAAGTAACTTTCGAAGTCTGGCTATGGTTGCTCTGAAAACCAACATGGACATAAAAGAGCTGCAGATACTAATGTTGTAAAGTGTTAGAGAAGTGACAAGTTTAGGAAGGCAGCCTTGCCAGGGTCACAGGACAGCTAATCCGCCTACTTTTCTTGAAACTGTGCTACCAGAATCGGTAGACAGTAGTTCCCGTAGTTAATATCTCATCAGACAGTCGGTGCCTCTAACAATGTTGCACTAACCCCAGAGTAAACCCGAGCTCCTGGAGTAAAGGGGAGTTGTTCACTCACTCACTGAGCGGGTGTTAACTGAGTCAAGGTGAGGGCAGGCTTTGGATAATCCCAGGCCAAACAGCTGCAGCTTTTTAAAGGGCGACGAATGACGGTCATTCAAAGGCGGCCCAGGCCGGGGGCAGTAACCTGACTCCACACCGGCCTCAGGCCCGGGGGCCTCATCACCCCGCGGCGGAACTCCGGACTCGGACTGAGGCCCCGGCCGCTCGGGGCGGATCCACCGCTGCCGCTGAACCTCAGACAGCCTTTTCATTTTCTGCACCATCGACACCGAAACGAAGCGGCCCCGTTTGTTCCGCTTCATTTCTTTTCAGCAAAAAGTTTTTTTTAAAAAAAAGCTGCCACCCGGGCAAACGGTAAACAACCGGAAACGGAGTGGAAAGGGACCGGCATGAAATGACCCTCCGGACTGCACATTCACACCGCTACAACAGTTCCGGGGTGAGAAATCTGAGAGTTACAAATCAATAAAATATTGGTCACACTCATGCCCAATATTTTTGAACCCCTTGTTTAACATTAAAATTTAATTTTCGATCCAAAATATCATTCACTTGTCACAGCAAATGTCCCCGGTGCAGTAATGTATATAATTAAAAGTGTTTCTATATTCCTCAGGTCCCCATCAATTTACAGACACAGTGAACAATGGTTTGAGAAAGCGGTAATATTCAGTACCGACCTTTCAAATTAAAGATGTTATTCCCCACCCCCAAGGTGAAGTTAATTTCTGGAAGATTTCGGTGATGGGGGGGAGGTCGGCTCTGTGTAGTTGCCCCGGTTACGGTCAGTTCCGGTTCCGGTTGAGCGCGTGGCTCTGGAGATGCGGCCGTTAACGGACGAGGAGACCCGGCTCCTTTTTGAGAAACTCTCCAAATAGTGAGGCTGGCGCGGCGCTGTACCGTATCCGAGTGTCCCGGTGCTGTTGGGAATGGCTGTGTTGTTTCTGGGTGTCTCTCTCTGTCTCGGTGAAGCTGAGGGCGGCAGGTGGTGGAGGGTCAGACTCTGGGTCTCTCTGTCTCTCGGAGCCTGTTACAGGTTTTGGGGGTGGGGTGGGAGCAGCGTCGGTAAACGGCAATTGGTTGGAGCCAGAAAGGCTGCCTGTTGGGCCTAGTCTTCCAGAGTCTGTATAAATGTAGTTATTATCTACACACACACAGAACTCATAGTGCAGTCATGTCCAATTCTGAATCGCTTTTGGAATTTTAACAACGTAGCTAAGAATTTGGGTCCAAGACAAACTGGGTGGGCAGAAGGCAAAATCAAAACTTAGTTATCAGGCTTGGACTTAAATGATACCATTTATTATACTTTCATACTAAATGTGGCTGTAGGTAAATCTAGATTTAGACTCTGATCTTACAGCAAGGATTAATCTAACTTCATGTGCTCCCAAGAGTCATTCTAGTAGTAGTTTCAGTTTTAACTTTCCCTACTCTGTGTTATTTGTAGTTGGTGATGTACAGCTCTTTGACATCATTGTCAGGTTGCTGTAAGGTCATGCAGCTCTTTATGTAAAATAAACTTGCATTTCTGGTTTATTATATATTTATTGTTATGGCACTTTTTTTTAGTTGGGACTGAGGCACATTGGTTGGGCAGTGTAGAGATATTTATGCTCTATCTAACCACGGTATCTGATCTCGGAGTAGCTAATTTTGAAAATCTTGAAATAAGAAAACAGTTCCTGTCACAGGGCCAAGATGCATTCATGTTGATGAACAGATCACTTAATTTGAAACGTGATAGTAACATTGAATGTTACTTGGAAATCCTGTCCATGTGCCCAATATAATTTGGTGCTCTCTGCTTCTCAACTGGAAGCACTAAGCCTTGAATTAAACACTTGACTGCAGTATTGTTTTGGATTGGAATTGGTGTGTGCTTTTCTAAATCTTTCCCAACTTAAAAGTTATTAATGGTTTTCTTTAGCATGATTCCATTGGTTCTAAGTTGCTTGTAGTTATTAGTGAGAAAGCTTGCAAGTTCTTGGTAACTTAATCACTTTACAAGGCAGCTAAATTTCAGGACAAAATGTTAGTTATCATATTATCATCTTTGGTATGTAGAAACTGGAAAATTTCACAAGGTCAGGCAACATTTGTGGAGAGAAATAAAGTTAAAGTATCGGATCAAGTGACGTTTCATCAGGTTTTTAATGCAGTCTGACCCAGTGAGTTTTTATTTCAGATTTCTAGCATCTCCATTGTTTTGCTTTTATATTAATCTTCTAAGTACTGTTTGTTAAATTGAACACCAACTTTGGGACACATAAGTAAGAAATCATTTCAAGCTCTACCCTTATTTTATGCATGTAGGTTTGTTCGCTGAGCTGGAAGGTTCATTTTCAGATGTTTCGTCACCATACTGGTAACATCTTTAGTGAGCCTTCAGATGAAGCACTGCTGATAATTCCTGCTTTCTGTTTATATGTTTGGGTTTCTCTGGGTTGGTGATAACATTTCCTGTGGTGATGTCATTTCTTATTCTTTTTCTCAGAGGGTGGTAAATCGGGTCCAAGTCAAATGTGTTTGTTGATAGAGTTTCGGTTGGAATGCCATGCTTCTAAGAATTCATGTGCATGTCTCTGTTTTGCTTGTCCTAGGATGGCTGTGTTGTCCCAGTCGAAGTGGTGTCCTTCCTCATCTCTACGTAAGGATACTAGTGAGGGAAGATTATGTCGTTTTGTGGCTAGTTGATGTTCATGCATCCTGGTGACTAGTTTTTTGCCTGTTGTCCAATGTAGTGTTTTGTTACAGTCCTTGCACGGTACTTTGCTTCTTGTCTGTATAGGGTCTTTCAAGTTCATTAGCTGCTGTTTTAGTGTGTTGGTGGGTTTGTGGGCTACCATGATGCCAAGGGGTCTGAGTAGTCTGGCAGTCATTTCAGAGATGCCTTTGATGCAGGGGAGAGTGGCTAGGGTTTCTGGATGCATTTTGTCTGCTTGTTTGGGTTTGTTGCTGAGAAATCTGTGTTCATTGGGTACCCATTCTTTTTGAATACACTGTATAGATGATTTTCTTCTGTTCTGCGTAGTTCCTTTGTGCTACATTGTGTGGTGGCTCATTGGAATAATGTTCTGATGCAGCTTCGTTTGTGGATGTTGGGATGATTGCTTCTGTAGTTCAATATTTGGTCCATATGTGTTGTTTTCCTGTAGGCGCTGGTTTGAAGTTCCCCACTGACTGTTCGCTCTACTGTGACATCTAGGAATGGCAGCTTGTTGTTGTTTTCCTCCACTTTGGTGAATTTTATGCCAGAAAAGGTATTACTACTAGTCTTGAAGGTTTCCTCTAATTTGTTTCGTTTAGTGATGACATTACTAAACGAGTCTCTGCATTACTCTCTCTGCCAAGAGCCCTGATATCGAACAAATAGCTCTGACAACCATCCAACCCAAACTTTGGGTCCGCTATGTGGATGCCACTTTGGCATCACTAAATGAAACAAATTAGAGGAAACATTCAAGACTATCAGTAATACCCTTATTGGCATAAAATTCACTAAAATTCAACAACAAACTGACATTTCTAAATGTTACAGTAGAGCAAACAGCCAATGGGGAACTTCAAACCAGTGTCTACAGGAAAACACCACATACGGACCAACTATTGAACTACAGAAGCAATCACCCCAACATCCACAAATGAAGCTGCATCAGAACATTATTCCAATGAACCACCACACACTAGCGCAGAGGATCTAGGCAGAGCAGAAGAAAATCATCTATGCAGTGTATTCAAAAAGAATGAGTACCCAATAAACACAGTTTTCACAGATTTCTCAGCAACAAATCCAAACAAGCAGACAAAACGTGTCCAGAAATCCTAGCCACTCTCCTCTACATCAAAGGCATCTCTGAAATGACTGCCAGACTACTCTGACCCCTTGGCAACGTGGTAGCCCACAAACCCACCAACACACTAAAACAGCAGCTAATGAACTTGAAAGACCCTATACAGACAACAAACAAAACAAATGTCATTTACAAAATACCGTGCAAGAACTGTAACAAACATACATTGGACAACAGGCAAAAAACTAGCCACCAGGATGCATGAACATCAACTATCCACAAAACCACATGACCCTCTCTCACTAGTATCCTTACGTAAAGGTGAGGAAGGACATCACTCTGACTGCGACAACACATCCATCCTCGGACAAGCCAAACAAAGCCACGCACGAGAATTCCTAGAAGCATGGCATTCCTCCGGAACTCTATCAGCAAAGACACTGAATTGTATCTGATTTACCACCCCCTGATAAAAAGAACAGGGAATGACTTCACAGGAAATGACATCACCAACCTAAAGAAACCCAAACATATAAATAGAAAGCAGGAATCATCAGCAGTGCTTCGTCTAGAGGCCCACTGAAGGTATTACCTAGTGAGGTGTCGAAACATCTGAAAATGAATCTTCCAGCTCAACGAGCAAACCTACATCCAGAACCTCAATCTGAACTACAAATTGTCTCAAAACTCGCTAACCCTTATTTTATCTTTTACTATTTTTAGTATTGGAGAGAATATAAAGTTACTGGTGGATCGGCCTGATGGAACCTACTGCTTCCGTTTACACAATGATCGTGTATATTACGTAAGGTAAGAAAGGCAACAAGTTTTTAAACCTATACTCTGGTTTTGAATAAGGCAAAAACTTCATCTGAAGTATACTGAAGGTTGAGGAAGTTCGGGAAAATTCTTCTTAGTATGAAGGGAGGATTAAAGAATTTGAGTGAGTTTTGTGAAAGTGTATTACATAATAGCTATGATTAAGTGTCGTAAAGTTTTTTGTACACTAACTGGAAATGGCATTGTTATAAAATATTACATTTGATATGGCTGAAATTTGTTTTACTGTATCTTGTAGTGAAAAAATCCTGAAGTTGGCAACAAACATTTCTCGAGAGAAACTTGTTTCATTCGGAACCTGCTTTGGAAAATTCACTAAAACTTTAAAATTCCGACTTCACATTACAGCACTTGACTATCTTGCTCCTTATGCCAAGGTAGGTGATATATTGTTCAATGAACTGGTAGGTATGTCACCATGACTGAATTTAATGCTCTTTTATTATGGATAAGGTTGGATCTATATTTCCTAAATATTAGAATGTGTCTTCAAAGTTAACTTGTGTAGTTTTTTTAATATTCAGATATATAAGGTAATAAATTTTTTAAAATTTCAGTACAAAGTGTGGGTGAAACCTGGAACAGAACAATCTTTTCTTTATGGAAATCATATATTGAAATCTGGCTTGGGCCGAATTACTGAAAATACAACCCAGTACCAAGGTGTAGTGGTTTACTCCATGGCAGACATTCCTTTGGTAAGTGAAAGGATTGTTTGCTCTTTATTAACTGTTGAGACATAACCATTCTGCTGGAAGGGATAAATTAGACAAAGAGGTGGTCTTGAGGGACTGCTGGAGGCATCCATGTTTCTGAGCCAGAAATTCTGGATTTTAAACAGGATGGGCAACAGCTTGCTGGGCATCTGTGGATTAGATTTGAATCAGGAGCACGTGGTTTGATCCCTGTTTTGCTTGAGGTGATTTGAAGCCTCCCTTCATGACTTTGGAGGTTCTGTCACTGTAGGCAGACATGTATTTGGACATAGAGCTTAACTAGACAAATTCTGACCATGATAGACCAAGTTTTAGTCTATTTTGACAGATGTAATGACATTTAACATTAATTTTCAAATATTTAGTTTGCAAATTAAAATCTGGCAATTTACATCTGTTATGAGTAGGCTTCATTATAGCTGCCCTATCCCATATGACCTGAAATCAATTTTTGTTGTTCTAATTTATCCCTTCAGGTTTAACAGATTGTAACATAACAACACTGAGAAAAATATTTTACACAAAGATAGCAAGCCAAACTAAATCTAACTCACTCACTAAATTCATAACAGAGTGAACTTTAAACATTCAATGACCCTCAAAATTGCTCAGGTGTTTCCAAGTAGACTTTACACATAATGGATTGTGTATATCAATTTTTAACTTACATACTTAATAATAAATTGTTAATTTGTATTTAATTCTAGCAGAACACAAACTGTGATACTCTAATTAATATCTCCAGTCTAGAGATCTCGGTCAATGCAAACAGCTTCAGTAGTCTTCCAAAATTATTCAGCCACCTCATGCAAGCTGGGATTCTCTCTCAAGTTGATAATGGGATTGAAATCAAAGAGAGATTGTAATAAAAGCACCTTCTGGAAGCTGTTCAAAACCTAGGCAGAGCCAGTTTAATCTTAGTTTACTATTTTTTTTGTTCAATATTTTCTATGTTAGAACCTCCCTTGATTGACCAACAACCAACCAGCTATGAATCTGACCATTGCAACACCTATGTCGAATCATCTATAGTGTCCTTTGAGCAGTAATTAATCTGCATTATCTTTCCAGGCCAGTTCCACATATTAAAATCTGTGTTCTTTTTCAAAAAACAGCTTCTGTTCAAAGTTCAATTCTCAATTTCAATTCTCAGAATTGAAATGAAATATCATAAAAATAAAAGAAAAATAGTAATGGTCTCAATAATACTTTTAATACGTTTAATACTTTTTGTAATGCAAATTGTCTTCAAGACTGTATTATGAATCAAAATGTTGACATTTGTTGTTTATCTTTTGTTCTGGTTTTTTAAGGATTCTGAAGATACGGTTAAGTTATATAATGCACAGCTTTTAAAACATTCTTGACTTATTTCTGAAGGGCTTTGGAGTTGCTGCAAAATCAACACAGGATTGCCGGAGAGTAGACCCTATGGCAATTGTTGTATTTCACCAGGCTGATGTTGGCGAATATCTTCGGAACGAGGACACTCTAACATAACTCATTTTGTCAATCATATTAAAGACAATTGTTCTCAAACTGAGAGGATTAGTAACGTGGATCGCTCTTTACTAACCAGATTCCTGTGATACCTTCACAAGGAAATGCACAACACCCAGTTTTGATGAGGAACTTAAATGAATTCAACGAGGTTTCATGGAACAGGATGCTTGCAAGGTGGTATCATTTGTAAACCTAGCAGATTATTGGTTCAGAGTTGTAACAATTGTAAACAGGAGCACTTTCTTTTGAAAATGCTACTGAGGAGTGAGCCTGTTCCTTTGCTTTTAAATTATAATGAAGTTTCAGACAATAGGGTAATTTAATAGATTTGACTGTTGAAAATCCCGAAATCCAATTTGTTTACATCTGGAGACAGGATTATCTGCAGGAATCTCTATGAGGTTCATTCATAGGTAATTTGCATATTTCAATTGGAGGGCATTGAACCCCATTTTGTTATGTTTGAATTACTGTAATTAAAAAAAAACTGCCATCAGGTTGTCTTTACATAAATTGTTAACTATAATTTTGTTGACTGCTTTCTTCTTTTCACAATGGAGATACTAAGTTCAGTTGATTAAAGGAAGTAATTAAATTTAGTCCAATCCAGAGGAGCAGGTTAACTGGACTTTTAATATATTTTGCTACGTTACATCTTGCTGGGGTACTGTGGTGGAAATGAAGCTTTGCTATTCCTGAAGATATTACAAAAGCTGAACATCTTTTAAAATATAAAGAATTCTCCAATTTACCTGTCACAACCACAAACCAATTCATTACTTGTCGATTGAAGCTGCATTTGTAATCAACCCTTTTGGCTCCAGTTTGTCCGCAACCACTGCAATAAGCCACAGCTATGCAAACCATGAGTATCATAATGGGTATCAATTTACTTTCAAGCCAGACAGCAATCCTTACCATTCCTACTTTTAAAACAGTTCTTAACTTATTTCAATCCACAATTTAAAACTGTACAAATAATAGGGATGTCTTTACAAGAAATTATTGTCAACAATGATAACGTGTTGCAAATATAAACTTGTCCTGTAATTAAAGCTCTCTACTGATATGTGTTGCAATGCTTAGTTTTGCATAAAACGATTTTTTAACTTTTACTGCTGAAACTTATGTTCAACTATTTTCTTTCCAAATTTCTCAGTTTTGTTATTTAATACAAAACAGCTCTTCTCTCTCATTCAGTTTTTCTTCTATACTGGCCTGCTATCCATTATTTCCTTGTTTACCTATCCTTTTCATATCTGTCTGTCTCTGGGCTCCTTTTCCATCTCTCCACTCACCCACTTCCTCCCCCTGCCCCCACCCCCACTAACCTCAGCATAAAACCAGCTCTTCTTAGCAATTGACAGTTCTGATGAAGAGTTACTGGACTTAAAAAGGTAACTGCTTTCTTCCTACAGATGCTACTAGACCTGCTGAGTTTCTCCAGCAATTTGTTTTTATTATTAAAAACAATTTGCTGTTATATAAATTTTATATCGACATGTACTGCTGGTGAATCTTTTCAAATGCTGATTTCACATTTATAATGAGCACAGCTTTGAGCCCATCACCATTTATTGATGCTGTCTTACCAATGAGGCACTCCAGAAATATCTCTTGCAAAGGTTCTGTCAGTATAATACACAATATTGTATCATCACTATTGGTTGTCCCTTTAGTTGCCTTGACCTTAAGCTCTGTAGTCTCCTAACTACCATTAATTTTCAAGATACTGCTTAAAATCTTGCCCTTTGATCAAGTGTTTGGTCACTTGCACTAATATTTCCTTCTATGGTTTAGTGGCAAATTTTGCTAGCTTCTGTGTAATCCTATGGGAAATATGACTGCCTTAAAGGCATGTTTTTAATAATAAACATGGATCTGAATTTGTTCTAAAGTAAACAATATAAACAATCACCTCTTATTAGCTTGAAAAGTTGTACTTTAGTGAAACTAAATTTACACTGCTAACTCTTGAGTTTTTTTTTGTGTATGAAGCAGCTTTGAATTAATATCAGTCGACAGTGAGTGGCTTTGAGATCCATTAAAAAGGGATGAGAGTCATTAACATCTTGCTAAAGATTACTGTGTTTTAAATTTCACAATATTTCAGAGATGCAGAGCTTGGAACAATAAGGAGCATAATTAGTGTGAGGAGATTTTGCCATATAAAACAGAAGTTCAATGAATATATCCTGGAATTTGGTTGCAAGGAGGAAATGTGCAGAGGGGGAAATGGATACTTTAAGTAACACTTACTGTAAATAGTAAACTTTGCAGAGTAATAGGTGAGAAAGGTTAAAAGGTGTGGATCAAAAGACCTATGTGCAATGAGATCAGGTGTGCAGTGGAATCACAAACCACAACATGACATGAGTGCAGGGAAAACAGTTGATTGGTGTGTGTTTCCAGCCTTTAAAGTAAAGGTAAGGTTTTTGGTTTATGCTTAGGTGGCTAGACCTTATTTATGTTACTTAAAGGTAGCATGTTAAATATAAGATTGATATATGTAAGAAAGGCTGGCAATTGTTTTGTGTAAGCTGCAGGGATACATCAGTAATTAATAAATAAAATACTGGCAGGACAGGTTATATCGACTGTATGTCAGAACTACTGGACACCAAGTTGAGCCAGAGCAAACATTTGCAGCAAGTGTTTGCAACTTGAGGAACTTAGGATCTGAGCTGGAATCCAAACTGAAGACATTGTGCCTTATCAGGAAGGGGGCTGTTGCCTGGACACTTTGGTCCAGGTTTCCATCTTACTGCTCAGATTACATGATGTAAATTTCTTCTGTAATCAGGGAGGAAGATATGACTGCAGTTGAAGCAGGTATGCAAACTCATGGGGTAACTTTTGAGGAGCCTTGGCCACCTCCAGTTCTGAAATTATATGGTTCTTGCAAGCTGTGTGAATGAGTGAACTGACCACAGCACTGTTGTACAGAGCCAGACAAATGAGGTGGAGGAAATCGGTATACCACAATATACAATATACTATAATTAGGGGGATAGATACTGTTCACTGAAGCAGTGAGTGAGTCCCAACCGCTGTGTTGCCTGCCCAAGCATCAGGTTAAGGGTTTCTCATTGGGGCTGAGAAACCGTGGTGAGAGGGGAGAGATTTAGTTGGCATCCACATTAGTATCAATGACACTGATAAGACTAGAAAGCAGGTTCTGTGAAAATAGCTATGGTTAAGAGCTAAATTAAAAAGGAGGAACTTCAAAATAAGAATTTTGTGATTACTGAACCATGGGAAAGTTAGGCTAAACATAGTAAGGAGATAAATGCATGGCTGAAAGATTGGTGTGGATGCAATGACTTTTGTTTATGGGAACTGATACTGGGAAGCTGTTCTAATGGGAAGGGCTCAAACTGTGCTGGGGTCAGTGCATAGGCCAATCAAATAAACAGGGCTGTAGAGGGGTTGCAAGATGGTGATGACCCAGTAGGTATGCCCTGCTCAGCTCTGCACCAGAACCCAAAGTGGTGCACTCATCCTACCTTATTACCCATTGTCGTAGAAATTGTTAGTTTTTGACTCCTCCCCCCAAGAATTGTTCTGTGTTAGTTTAAAGTAGTTAGAAAAATGACCATGAGGATCACTCCCCTGCAGCAATGGATATGCCCGCAGCCACAGCGTCGGCCCCCACAAACGCCCATGGGGAATTACCTATGGAGCAGAGCCTGGTCTCAGAGTTTGTGAAACTCCGAGAGATCAATTCAGTAATGGAGGAGACCTGGGCCAGGCTGGAACTGATCTTGGTCGTGCTACAGCAGCATAACTAGGACATCCAGTGTCTCGGGCAGCTTGTCATGGAGGTGGAGCAGCGGACCGCGGCCTCCCAAGCTACGGCATAATCTTCGGCGGGTTGGGTCCAGACCCTGGAGCAGCAGGTACAGGCCTTGGAAAAACTGGTTGACGACCTCGAAAATAGAGGCCGTTGGATGAACATCCATCTGTGGGGCATCTGGAATGGGAGGAAGAAGGCCAGCTAATCAGCTTCTTGGAGAAATGGCTCCCGAGAATTTTGAAGCTGGAAGTTGAGTTAGGCCAGGTGCGGATCAAGCAGGCCCACTGGGTCGCAGTGGGCAGGCCTGGGTCGGACCAGCGCCCCTGCCTGGTCCTAATGCGACTCCAGCACTACAGAGATAAGCAAATGGTGCTGGAAGCCTCTTGAGCACTGGGGAAGGATCCAAAGGCTCTGATATACAAAGCATCATGAATTATGCTTTTCTAAGACTTTTCTGTGCTCATGATTCGCAAGAGGAAGGCCTTTGGTGAGATAAAAAGGCAGCTGAGGGACTTGAATGTCCAGTATTCCATAAGATATCTAGCAATATTACATTTCAGCCATGGAGGGTCGCTGTTTAATTTTGACTCACCAGAAAAGGCAAAGGGCTTCCTGGATACTTTAAAATAGACTGGCTGGCTTGAATAATATGGACAATAATATTTACTTTTTTTTCTCTGTAATTTGCCTAGTTTACCTGGTTGTCATGGTTTTTACTTAAATTGAATTTATTGTCATGTGTACTGAGGCACAGTGAAAAGCTTTGTCTTGCGAACAATACAGGCAGATCACATAGTTAAGTAGCATAGATAAGTAAATAGGTAAACAGCGACAAAACAAAAACATAGGTATAGGCAAATGCTAAGTGTTTGAGAGTCCATTCAGTATTCTAACAGTAGGGTAGTAACTCTTTCGAAACCGGCTGGTGTGTGTGTTCAGGCTTTTGTATCTTCTTCCCGATGGTAGAGGTTAGAGAAAAACATTGTCAGGGTGGGATGGATCTTTGAGAATGCTGGCGGCCTTTCCTTGACAGCGGGCCTGGTAGATGGACTCTATGGATGGGAGGTTGGCCTTTGTGATTGACCTTGCTGAGTTCACCACTCACTATAACCGTCTCTGATCTTGAAGATTGGATATATGTGGGGGTCCTAATTGTTTTTCTTTCTTTTTCTGTTTCTCTGTCTTCTCCCTTCTCTCTCCCCTCCCATTATCCTTTTGTTCTTTTTTCTCATCGTTTCCTTTTTGTTTTTCTCCTTGGTATGGGACGGGGCTTGGGGATGGTTATATGTCTTTTCTACCAGGACTGCCGAGAGTTAAAGCATGGATGGGATGGGTTGGGTGCCAACTTTTAACTTTCTTGTTATAAGATGTGTGTGACTTTTTCTTACTTTGTGTTGTCTGGGGCTAGGGCACAGCTTCAGCTAGGAGGAGCCATGGAGGGGTTAGTGGGTAGGATGAGCGCGCCCTATGGGCAAGGGGGAAAGTCTCTCATTTGTGTTATATGTTGGTCTGTTGGAGAAGTAGTTGTTAGAATTCCCGGGACACTCAAGATGACGTAGATTATTTATGGAGCGCATCCCTCTGGACTTCCTTACGGTATGGTGCACCAGAAAACAGAACTGTCTTATAGAATGTGGCGGCCCTTTCTGAATTATGTAGACGCAGACTTATCGGCTATATTGGTTAGGACCTTTGTGTAGTCATGAGGGCTATGTCTGGTGATCCCGCGGCTCCTGAGAGGAAAAATCCTGAACAAATACGGGTTTGCCTACTGATGTTCCCAGTGGTGAGGAACTTTGGTGGGATTATGCTGAGTGCTGTAACTTAACTGAAAGTAATTTAATTTACCTTGGTTTAACTTGGTAACTTGGTCTAATGTTTTGTTTTTAGTTATTTATTGAATTGTAAGTTTTTTCTCCTCAGTGGTTTTTGGAGTAGTAGTTTGTTTACTTTTATTGTCGTTATAAGGTTGTTATATTGTTTTGTAGTGATTTTGTAATTTTGTAAAAAAATTAAAGATTTTTCTCAATAAAAATATTTACAAAAGAACAGGGCTGTGGAGAGCATTTGAAACTAATTAGAATGGAGAAGGATTCTGAAGAGGTGATTGGATTGCTGTGTTCTTCCAGTATCCTGCCTGTCTTCTTTGGATTCTAGCATCTGCAGTTTTTTTTTTGTCTCTAACCAAAGGAAAAGGACATGGTAGCATTGCAGGACAGTTATGTAGATGATGATCCACAACGTGGAACAGGCAGGGACAAATTGTACAAACATTAGAAAAGGAGGGAAGCAATGGCTTAGTGGTATTAATCCAGAGACACAGGTAATGTTCTGGAGACCCAGGTTCAAATCCTGCCACAGCAGATGTTGGAATTTGAATTGTAAAAAATCTGGAATTAAAAGTAATTATGACCATGAAACCATTGTCAGGAAAAGCCCATTTGGTTCACCAGTGTCCTTTAGGGAAGGAAACTACCATCCAGACCCACAGCAATGTGGTTGACTCTTAACTGCTCTCTTGGTAATTAGGAATGGACAATAAATGCTGGTATAACCAGCGATGCCTTCATCCTGTGAAAGAATAAAAAAAAGCAAGCAGGGTAAAATGGAAAAATAATGATAACATGCTTCTTTAATGAAATGCACTTGTTCCAAATATTAAATGAATTAATGGAACAAACAGATCTTATAGTCAGCATGGCGATGTGGTTACAAACTGAACATTTTTCAGGAATATTACTTTTTGGATATACAGGAAGGAAAGTGTGGCAGGATATCTTTGTTAGCAAGGGATGTAATAAGTATAACAAGAAATTATCTTGATTGAAGGATGTAGAATCTGTGTTTAGAGGAAAGGAATAACAAGGGGAAGAAGACATTGATGGGAGTAGTCTATTAGCCACCCAGAACCAAGGCAACTGCAAGTGTGCGAGCCCCATTCTCCCCTGCCTTTTTTGTGTGTTGCATAGACATTTTTGCCAAATTCATCAGGAAGGATGATAAATTCCACCCTTAATCAGGTAATAGCCAAGCTGGATTGTGAAGCTTAACTTTTAGGGGTCTTATTTTGGTTGCTATGTGCAGTTATGTTTAAGTAATTGTTTCAGTATTTGATTGTCAGATTTCTTAATGAATAGCTAAATTTAAGGCAGCTTGTGGTAATTTACTCTCAACAATTAGCAATAGAAGGAAAGAACATACCCAACACTGCCCTCAGCCTGATGGTCACCTTTGCGTGTGGCTGCGTCAAGCTGTGTGTAGACCCTCAGTGTGCAAATACCAAGTGTCACTGTACTGAAGGATGGGCCTGCCTTGTTGCCATTGAACATTCCAAGTAGTTGTACTGTTCTGTATTGTCTGTTGCTTGTGGAAAAATTTGCAAAGAATATACCTTTGACCACAAATCCATCAGACAATAGTCAGCACGTAACATCTTTAAGACCCTGTGGGAAA
This sequence comes from Chiloscyllium plagiosum, assembly GCF_037043375.1. NCBI lineage: Eukaryota > Metazoa > Chordata > Chondrichthyes > Orectolobiformes > Hemiscylliidae > Chiloscyllium > Chiloscyllium plagiosum. Next base: position 33,489,769 of record NW_028270155.1, on the reverse strand, counting down.
AGGAGAGCCTGGTTCTTGTTCGATGGTTCCCTGAGCAAAGTCAGCTACTGCACACTGCCTTCGAAGGAGTCACCCAACTTCTTCTGGAATGCGTCTTTGCAAAGGTCTGGAGAAAGATGCAGTGATTTTGTCAAGATTTATCCCAGGCAGCTCTCTGGCACAAGATTCTGCTCTACAACTGTTCCATGGGATGCACACCAAAACAAGCATCGACTACATCCGGAGGACAATCAACTCAACGAAAGACACTTTTTGACATGCCTGAAACTTGTTGATATTTCAGTGTAAAGTGTTGACCTCAACCGAGTGTTGCAGACGGCACCTTCCATTCAGGACTACATCAGATAGTTGCCAAAAACACGGTGCGGAAAGACACAGAGGTCTTTTGGCCAAAGTATAATGAGGCCCCATTCAGTTCTCAGACCCCCATTGCCTCAAAGCATATGGAAATATTTCCCCTGAATGAGGTAATAATGCCTTTATTTTTGCAACTACACAATAGCTCTGTGGGATGTCAAATTTCAATATGTCTTGTGTACTTTTTTCTCACAAAGACAGGATAGAACGGATTGAAACCCATTGCATAAAATCACAGGAGGCCATTTGACCCATTGTGCCAGTACTGGCTCCCAAAAGAGTTACTCAACTCGTCCCACTTTCCAGTCCTATCTCTGTAGCCCTTTAACTTCATCACTTTCAAATATATGTATTTTGAAATCTCCTATGGAATCCACTTCCACCACTCTCCCAGGCAGTGCATTTCCAAATCCTAACAACTCTCTTGAGTAGTTTCTCCTCATCTCACTCATCACTCTCTTGCTGACAATCTTGAAATTATAACCCCTAGTTGCTGATATCCCTAGTGTCTACTTATAGATAATTTCTTTAATGAATAATGCATATTTTTGCAATAAAAAAGAGTAACTATATAGATAGGGGTGCACTGGTAATAATTTCCCAGAATCCAGAAATTCTGAAAAGGTCCAAGAGGATTTGAAAAAAACTACCAGCATAAAACCCTATTCAAAAGGGAGTGAGACAAAAACATAGGGAACCACAGGCCTCTTAGCTTAATATCTAGTGTTTTAGAGACTATTAGAAAGGATGTTTTGGCAGAGCATTTAGAAACACATAGTATTATTAAGTAGAGTCACCATGAATTTGTGACCAGGAGATCATGCCTGTCAGATTTATCAAAATTCTCAAAGAGGTAACAAGTAGGACAGAGAAAGGTGTTTTGGGGGGTGAGGGGGTGGCGGGGTTGGGGTTGCAGTAATTGTTATATATTTGGGTTTCCAACAGATGTTCTTTAAGCTACTGCATATATAAGGCAATTTAATAAGAAGAGACTGTAGTGTTATGTTAGCATGGATTGGCGAACTGATCAAGGGATTAGGATTATAGTGGCATTATTGGATGGCAATCTGTAACTAGTGGAGTGCCATCAGTGCTGGAGCCACAATTATTTACAATACATATTAATGATTGGATGACAGAAATAAATTGCCAAGTTTTAGGATGACATATATAGATGGGAAGACACATGGTGAGGATAATGCAAAGTCTACAGAGGAATATAGTCAGATTAGTGAAAGTACAAAAACTTGGCAGTTGGAATACAATGTGGGAAGATGGAAATTTTGCATTTTGGCAGGTAGAATAGAGGAGCTTGATATTATTTAACAGGAAAAACTGCAGAAAGCTGCAGCACAGAGGAATCTTTGTGCATAAATTACAAAACAATAGCATACAATTTCAAAGTTAAAAGTAATTTGCAAACAGAATGTTGGCCTTATTTTCAAAGGAAATGGAGTATAAAAAGGAGATCTTGCTAAAACTATACACAGTGCTAGTTGGATGACACCTAGAATATTGTGAGCAGTCTTGGTCCCCTATTGAAGGGAAGATAGATTGGCATTGGAGGAAGACAAAACAATCCACAAGGCTGATCCTGGGTATGGAGGGATGTTCTTTGATGAGAGGTTGGGCCTGTACTCATTGAAGTTTAGAAGAATAAAGCCACTCTTAAAACAAATACATATGATTGTGTGGGGATTGTTTCTCTTCGTAGGAGAACCGAGGACCAGAGGGCATAATCTCGGATTAATGGATTCCTCATTTGTCTCTCAGAAGATAATGTTGGTATTGTTATGTATTTTCAAGGCTCTAATGCACAGAGTTTTACTCATTAAATTAATCGAGGGTAATGGGGAAAAGATAGGACTGTGGAGTTAAAGATTATCAGATAAACTGTAATTTCATTGATTGACAGAGCAGGCATGATGGGTTGAATAGTCTATTTCTGCTACCACATCTTATACAATTATTTGAGCTGCAGGCAGTTTCTGAGTTATGAATAGATTCCATTCCTAAATAGGAGAAAGTGAGGACTGCAGATGCTGGAGATCAGAGCTGAAAAATGTGTTGCTGGAAAAGCGCAGCAGGTCAGGCAGCATCCAAGGAGCAGGAGAATCAACATTTTGGGCATAAGCCCTTCTTCAGGAATCCTGAATAAAATGACGGTTCATAATTATGAGCAAATGTTTGCATGTCAGATCTTTAAAATTAATATGGGATCTCATTCTTAAGTACAAGCTTTCATAACTTGGAAATTTTTGTAAATCGCCACCTTCTGTATATTTAAAATAAAAATATTGTGCAATCTTTTGCCACCTGAGGGCTCCAAACTGCTTTTGCAAACTTGAGCACTTTACAGCAGTATTGTAGTCTGAACAAATTAACAGCACACAATAATGCAATAAAAGCTGAAATGACTCAATAGTTCAGGCAGCATGTATGGTTAGGAACAGAGTTAATGTTTCAGGTCAATAGCCTTTCATCCTGATAAAGGATGAAAGGCTATTGACCTGAAACATCGATTCTCCTGCTCCTCAGATGCTGCCTGGCCTGCTGTCCTTTTCCAGTAGCACACTCAGCCTTCCTTCAGAGCTGAAGAGAAATAGAAACGTAAAGGTTTTATTGACGTATATGGCAGGGGATCTGGCAGGAAGAACAAAGAAAAGTCTGTGATAGGATGGAGGTCAGGGCAGATTAAATAAACAAAAGATTTCATGATGCAAAAGCCAAATTAAATGATATTGATGTAGTGAAGAAACAAAGGCTGGGTTCAAATGAGACATAAATTGCTACACCTAGCCAACCAGATGCAACACAAGGCAATTGAAAAAAGAAACAAAATGAAGATCAACTCTGTTACAAGAGTCCTTACTGCATGTTCGGGTTTTACTTGAAGGGGAATGTGGTTCCATTAGAGGCAATTCAGCAGAGATTCACAAGATTGAGTCCAGCAACGAGGGATTTGTTTTATGAAAAGAGAATGAGTAGTTTAGGTCTGTGCTCTCTGCAGTTTAGATGAATGAGAAAAGATCTAGTTGAGGTTTTTAGATGCTAAAGGGATTGACCAATTAAGTATTGAAAGGGTGTTTCCTCATGTGGGCAACCTAAAACAAGAGGTCATAGTTTTAGGATAAGGGCTAGCAGATTTATAACAAAGGTAAGTAGAAATTTTATGAATCTGTGGAATTCAGAGTGTAGTGGGATATTGAATACATTTATGGAGGAGACAGACCAATTTCTAATTGGTGATGGGTTAAAGGAAAATAAAGAGTGGACTGGAAGGTGGAGCTGAGGCCAAGATGAGAACCCCCTAAGACTAATATAAATATCGGGAAATGGACTATAAAATATTAAAGTCACCTCTGCATCTCTAAGTATTAGGTTCTGAGGAAGGGTCACTTGACCCAAAACGTTAACTCTGGTTCCTCTCCACAGATGCTGCCAGACTTGCTGAGCTTTCCCAGCAGTTTTATTTTTGTTTCTAAGTATTATAGTTGTACTCATGGAACAAGTTTTCTTTTATACAGAAACTGTGTAGTATGTTAATTTTGTTAGCAATTGAAACAGATCATGTTAGTGTTTAAGAATAGATCAAGTGGACAGTTGAAGAAAAAGGGGATAGAAGTATTAACATAGACTGGTTCAAACAGCCTGTTTGAATATTGCTCTTCTTACATAATTATCAAGTCATGAAATAATTCTTTCTTTGAAGCAATATTTTTGGCTAAACTTTAGAGAGACATTTACACAACATGAAATGACACTATCTTCAGACCTACAGACAAACCAATGGAACACCCATGGGATCTCCGATATCAGGGTTCTTAGCAGAGACAGTAATGTAGAGACTCGAACAAATAGCTCTGCCGACCATCCAACCCAAACTTTGGGTCCGCAACGTGGATGACACCTATGTCATCACTAAACAAAACAAATTTGAGAAAACCTTCAAGACCATCAATAATACCCTTACTGGCATAAAATTCACTAAAAAGGAGGAAAACAATAACAAACTGACATTCTTAAATGTCACAGTAGAGCAAACAGCCAATGGGGAACTTCAAACCAGCGTCTACAGGAAAACACCAAATACGGACCAAATATTGAACTACAGAAGCAATCATCCCAACATCCACAAATGAAGCTGTATCAGAACATTATTCCAATGAGCCACCACACACTGCAGCACAGAGGAACTACACAGAGCAGAGGAAAATCACCTATACAGTGTATTCAAAAAGAACAGGTATCTAATGAACACGTCCGCAGATTTCTCAGCAACAAACCCAAACAAGCAGACAAAACACACCCAGAAACCCTAGCCACTCTCCCCTGCATCAAAGACATCCCAGAAATGACTGCCAGACTACTCAGACCCCTTGGCATCATGGTAGCCCACAAACCCACTAACACACTAAAACAGCAGCTAATGAACTTGAAAGACCCTATACAGACAACAAGCAAAACTAATGTCATTTACAAAATACGGTGCAAAGACTGTAACATACATTACATTGGATAAACAGGCAAAACACTAGCCACCAGGATGCATGAACATCAACTAGCCACAAAACAACATGACCCTCTCTCACTAATATCCTTAGATATGGATGGGGAAAGACACCACTTCGACTGGGACAACATATCCATCCTAGGACAAGCCAAACAGAGACATGCACAAGAATTCATAGAAGCAACTGGAACTCTGTCAACAAACACATTGACTTGTACCTGATTTACCACCCCTGATAAAAAGAACAGGAAATGACATCACCACAGGAAATTGCATCACCAACCCAAAGAAACCTAAACATATAAATAGAAAGCAGAAATCATCAGCAATGCTTCGTCCAGAGGCTCACTGAAGATGTGGTGACGAAATATCTGAAAATGAACCTTCCAGCTCAGCGAGCAAATCTACATCCAGAATCTCAACCTTGATTTTAATGTTGGAATTCAGGTTCTGTTGCAACATTTCAGTTCATACACTAATGTCCAAAAGAGAGGGAAAGATGCATCACTGAAATTGTTCTTGTCCTCCATGAGTACAACTATAATACTTAGAAACAAAATTAGAAATTGTTGGAAATCTGTGGAGAGAAGCCAGAGTTAACATTTTAGGTCAAGTGACCCTTCCTCAGAACCTAATACTTAGAGGTTACCAGTAAAGCTTTGTGTGGGTAGAAATGGCCAGATTGTCTGGTTGCTGTGAAGAAATTATGGGTGTGTGTTAATTAGAGATATAGTGTTGCACAATGGAACTTATACGTTTCACTCATTACAACATCTAGAGTAACTACGAGATATGGCCGGCCAAAAATAAAACATGTTTTATACAAATCAGTCTTTGAAAGTATTCAGATAATGGAAAATACATTAAAATTGTCTAAAAGATGGACATTTCTTAGGGAAATAAACTGAAATGACATCCATCTTTATTAATACATGTTTTTGCACAATTTCTGGCAATACTACAGTGAGTGATTGGAAAAAGGCCCATGAAAATTCTGCTTCTATTTTTTCTTTGTATTCAAATTTTTTTGGGGGAAGCTGCAATATTTAAGGGTTAATGTGGTACATACATTCTTTATTTAACTCTTATACTAATATATAATATGCTAGGCAAGCTAATGAGATAACTGGAGGAAATAACACTAGTGGGGTTCCATTATTTCGATAGCCATAGCCAGTTCTACATTCATTCTGAATCTGTTCATAAGGAATGGGCTCATCAGCACCAGAAGAGTTGGATTTAATCTAGAAAACAAGCAGAAACATATATATATATGTTAACACAAATAGTCGATTATCATTTAGAGCTTGAACATTGCTGATGGAAACATTATATTAAAACTTTTCATCTTTCACAGATCATGACTGAAATGTAAGAAAAACAACTTTTGAAAGGAAACACTTCAAATGGCATGGGAAAGGGCAGCTATTGGTTGGACTATAGTTGACACAGTTAAAATTCTTGCTGCATCTCTTTTGGTAAGATCATGGCAGATCTGATTGAAACCTCATATCTGTATTCCTGCATATTCAGTATACGTTTACTCCCATGCTTGACAAGAATCTGCCTTAAAAATACTTAAGAACTCTGCTTCCACCACTTTTTCAGAAAGTAAGTTTCAAAGACGTATGACTCTAAAAAGGAAAAAAAAAGCCTAATCTCAGTTTGATTTTGATTTTTAATTAGTGACCCCCTAGTTCTACGTTCTCCCATAAAAGGAAACATCTACCCTATCAAGACTCCTGAGGATCTTATTTAATCAAGACAACTCTTACTCTTCTAAGGGCCTGTTTCCACACTATAATGTAATCTAATCTAATCTAATCTAAACTCCATCAGTTACAAGCCTACAAGTAAACCTTCTGTGAACTGCCTCCAGTCCATTTACATGCTTCCTTAATATAAGGTGGCCAATGCTATGCTTTGTACTCCAGATATGGTGTCACAAATGCCCTGTATAACTGGAGCAGAAACACCCTACTTCTGTATTGAATCTCCCTCTCAATAAATAAGAACTTTCCATTCACTTTCCAAATTACTTGCTGTAACTGCACACTAACCTTTTTGATGCCTGTGTGAAGACACCTCCGATCCCTTTTTATCTCACAGCTCTGGATCTTTCAGTATTTAGATAATATATTTCTTTTATATTTTCATGCCAACATGGACAACTTCACATTCTCCCCACATTATAATTTATTTGACACATTTTTGTCTTCTCATCCCGAGCCATATCTTTTCATAGCCTCCTTATGTACTTTTCTTAACTTACATTTCTACCTATTTTTGTGCTATCAGAAAATGTGTAAACCAATTTTCTGCCCCTTCATCAAATCATTATATGCATTGTAATTAGGATCCCAACAAAGAGCCATGTGGCACACCACTCATTATATCCTGTCGATCCAAAAAAGTCCCATTTATGCTTATTGTCTGCGCCCTGTTAACCAGCCAATCTTCCATCTATGCCACAATAACCTTTGACTTGACTCTTTGTAGTCTTTGTATAAGTCTTTAGAAAAAATGAATCTACACACTATCATCTTCCCAAACATTAAGTTTCCTCTTCATCAACAAATCAAGAATATATTGCAAGAAACTTAAGATGTCATTGTTCTGCTATTGCAGCCAAATTGTGATCCTCCCCAGCTCTTTTTCCATGGTGCAAGTTCAATAATTAGTCTTTCATTATCAGATCATTTTTTCACCAGAAATTTATTATGAATAAGATTAAATTAACTAGTATCAATCATGTAGCTGTGATACCATGTGGATCAGCATCTGTCTTCATCCTGATGTGGCATTCCACCGGTAACCTTTCTTTTCAGTGGTATGGGTTTTGGGATACTGTTACTAATATTACTCTTTTCATTTAATCTGGTAGCAGTTTGGTTCCAGACAGCTTTCCTGCCTGTCATTGCCCTCCTAGACCAATTCAAATGTCTAACTGAGTGAGACTTGCAAACTTTGAATTTGTGAACAGTCGACCTTTTCGGCAGATGACAGGGTTGAAAATATATACAGTCTTGAAGTTAATACTTCTGGCTAAGTGTTTCTGCTAATAATGTTGGGAAATATTTTAATTAATAATATTGGAAATTGTAAAGACATTTGTTGCGGATCAGGTGGTCAGATATAGAGATAGGGCTTAATGAAGCTGAGACTCTGAAGTAAGCTGTGTTATCACTATGAACTCAGTAGTCATGTATTAGTGTTATATGAAGAAGTTGGACTGTGCAGTATGGAATGTAATGCTCTATAGCTAGAACATCATTTAGAGTTTTAAAACAGTGTTTACCATTAACTAAGCAGTCTGATCTGAGCTTGTATCAGACCTGAAGAGCTCACATTAGAACCTAATGCAACAAGAGCCACTTGATTCCTAACCTTGTCATAGTTTTGATCCAGACATTGACATTAAGTTAATTGTCATAGCAAAGGTGGGAGTTGTTGTCCTCAAGGCACTATTTGACCACTTAATGAAACTGACATTTATGAGAGTCAAGGGAAAAATCCACCAGCTGTTGGAGTTGATGTCACAGGAAATGAAAAACGCCGTTTTTTTAACTTCATCTCAATTAATCCCAGCATTCCATCTCACAGCTATAGGATGAACAGGTGCTCATTCATCATTCTATTCCTAATTTATCTCTTTCATTGTAACATTTAACTTTGTTGCTAATTATTTTGGTGTATGCACAAATTGATTTTAATGGTACGTGAGTCAAAGTGATCTACTGGATTGCTATAAGAAAACAATGCATCAACTGCTAATGCTTCTAAATTTTTGGCACAAATTTCTGTCCAAAAGAGCAGCAGTGATGAAAATAGCATGTTTGCTGTTATATAGATCTGTAGGTTAGATTCACCACACGCTGACTCAACTTGTGGAAGCTGTTGTACCACATTGTCAATAAAATGACTGCAGAGTGTGAAAGTTATTTTGGTTCCCACACTGGGGTCAGTGTGGGAGGTGGTCAGTCAGTTAAGTCTGATGCTGAGCTCCAGCTGGTCAACATAAATGGCAGGTTATTTTAAAGATAGATTTCTCAAAATAAGGTCATGAAGACTTTTTTTGAAATAATATATGCTCACCTTTTCCACTTGCTCAAAGACTCGTAGGAAATTTCCTCCAAGTGCAGCTTTCACATCTTTATCAGTCCAATTTCTTCTCAATAGTTCAGCTACTAAGTCTGGATAGAAGGACACATCTTCCAAACCTGCAGGAAGTCTTCAAGTGTTCAGGAAAAAAAAACTGTAAGCCAGTTACTTAATGGTGTGGTAATTCAATCAGGTCTGACTTGATGTTGACGTGCATGCATATTTTCCAATTAGGGTTAAAAGTTTCTGGCTGATTTTCCCCCTACCTAACCTAGGGCCATGAACACCGTCTGCAATGTTGCTGTTGGTTACCACATTCCGAAATTGGATTGTTCTCTTCATGTCTCAGTACCACTTGAGAGTGTACCCATATGCTCCTTTCAATGGGAGAGCTGAACACTAATCAATTCAATAATTACATTTTTCGACAATATTTTGAATAATTTAGTCGCAAGAAAGAACTTATTATTTATTCCAACCAAAGTTTAGGAAAGTGACATAAGGCAGGTTTAAGAAAATCTCTCAGAGTAAAAGATCCATGAGGAAACAGTGACCATAATATGGTAGAATTTAACATTTAGTTTGAGAGTGTGAAATCTGGATTGAAACAACTGTGCTGACATTAAGTAAAGGTAAATCCATAAAAGTGGAGGCAAAATTAGCAGGAGTGAACAGGAAAGGAATTTTGCAGAAAATTGGGTGAGGAAAAGTAGCAGGCATTTAAGAAAATAGTCAAGTTTCACAATGAAGACTGATGTAATGATAAAAGTCCACAAAATTATAAGGGATATAAATTTTTCTCTTTAATAGAGGGATCAATTACTATGGATTAAAGATAAGGGCAGCAGGTTCAGAAGGGATTTATGGAGAATTTCTTTCACCCAGAGTGTGGTGGGTATCTAGAAATCACTACCTTAAAGGGTAATAGAGGTGGGAACTATTACAAAATTTAAGTACTTTGATGAACACTTGAAACATCATAGCATAAAAGGCTACGGGCCAAGTGCTGGAAAATGGAATGAGTTGATGCGGTGCTTGATGACTAGCACAGATATGATAGATTAAAGGGACTCTTTCTGTGTTGTAACACTATTACTCTATAAGGATTCTAGAAAGTGGATAGTGGTTGATCAATTAAGTTAAGGATAGTGCCAAATAAAAAATAAAATAATCAAAAAAGATAGCCAGAACTTCTTTAATTGTATTAAAAGGAAGAGAGAAGTCAAAGTGAATATAGAGCCCTTAGAGAAAGAGATTTGAGAAATAATCATGGGGAAACACAAAATGGCACTGTGGCTCAGTGGTTAGCGTACATTTTCAAGATAGCAACCTGTAACTATTTGAATGGCTCAATGATCAGTGCTGGGGTTGTGTTTACTTACAATGGTTTGCTTGGAGAAAGTGAATATACTATAGCCCACGCTGACACAAAAATAAGTGGAAAGGCTAGTGGTGAGTTACTCCTTATGGAGTGTCCAGCGGAATATAGACATGTTGAATGAATGTGCTAAAACTGGCAGATGGAATACAATGTGAGGAAATGTTAAGTTAGGAACTTTGGCAGGAGATGACTGCAGAAAGCTATAGCACAATGGGATTTGTGAGTCATCATGAATAACTCACAAAAAGCTAGCACACAAGTTCAGTGGATAAGAGGGAAGGCAAATGGGATATTGGCCTTTATTTCAAAGGGAATGGATAATAAAAAACAGAGAGGTCTTGTTAAACTCTAGAAGGCATTAGCTAGCTTAAATACTGTGAGCAGTTTTGGTCCCATTATCTGAACCAAGATATACTACAATGGAGGTAGTCTGGAGAAGGTTCATACATTGATCTTGCATGTAGCACGAACAGCCAAGTTTCTGGTATCAAGACTGGGTCCAACACAATGGGGCGTACGTCGGCTTCAAAGAGATCAATTGTGTGAGGGGAGCATCTAGTCCGAGGCACAGACAAACGTTTCTGTGGCCAGCAGTGAAAGATCAGAATAGTGTGTTGCCTCCCTGGTGCCAAGATCAAGGATATCTCAGAGTGGGTGCAGAATGTTTCAAGGGAGAGAGGGACCAGCAGGAGGTCATTGTATACATTGGAACAAATTACATAGGAATGGAAAAGGATGAGATTCTAAAGGGAGAATATAGAGAGTTAGGCTGGAATTCAAGAGTAATAATATCTAGATTACTCCCGGTGCTGCGGGTTGTGAGGGTAGGAACAGGAGGATAGAGCAGATGAATGTGTGGCTGAGGAGCTGGTGTATCGGAGAAGGGGTCAATTTTTCGATCATTGGAGTCTCTTCTGGGGTAGAAGTTACCTGTACAAGAAGGATGGATTGCACTTGAATGGGAAGGGGACTAATATACTGGCAGGAAGATTTTCTAGAGCTGTTCAGGAGGATTTAAACTCGTAAGGTGGGTGAGTGGGACCCAGGGAAATAGTAAGGAAAGAGATCAAGCTGAGACTGGCACAGTTGAGAACGGAAGTGAGTCAAACAATCAAGGCAGGCAAGGACAAATCAGAGAATAAGGTAAGACTGATAAACTAAACTGCATTTATTTGAATGCAAGAGGCCTAACAGGGAAGGCAGATGAACACAGGGCATAGTTAGAAACATGGGACTGGGATATCATAACAATTACAGAAACGTGGCTCAGGGATGGGCAGGACTGACAGCTTAATGTTCCAGGATACAAATGCTACACGAAGGACAAAAAGGGAGGCAAGAGAGGAGGGGGTGTGACGTTTTTGATAAGGGATAGAATTACAGCTGTACTGAGGGAGGATATTCCCGGAAATACGTCCAGGGAAGCTATTTGGGTTGCACTGAGAAGTAAGAAAGGGATGATCACCTTATTGGGACTGTATTATACACCCCCTAATAGTCAGAGGGAAATTGAGAAACAAACTTGTAAGGAGATCTGTTATCTGTAAGAATCTGCTGCCTCACAGCGCCAGAGACCCGGGTTCAATTCCTGACTCAGGTGACTGACTGTGTGGAGTTTGCACATTCTCCCCGTGTCTGCGTGGGTTTCCTCCGGGTGCTCCGGTTTCCTCCCACAGTCCAAAGATGTGCAGGTCAGGTGATTTGGCCATGCTAAATTGCCCGTAGTGTTAGGTAAAGGGGTAAATGTAGGGGAATGGGTGGGTTGCGCTTTGGCGGGTCGGTGTGGACTTGTCGGGCCGAAGGGCCTGATTCCACACTGTAAGTAATCTAATCTAATCTAAAATAGTAAGGTGGTTATGGTAGGGGATTTTAACTTTCCAAACAAAGACTATTACTGCCATAGTGTTAAGGGTTTAGATGAAGAGGAATTTGTTAAGTGTGTACAAGAAAAAATTTTGATTCAATATGTCGATGTAGAGAAAGTGCAAAACTTGACCTACTCTTGGGAAATATGGCAAGGCAGGTGACTGAGGTGTCAGTGGGGGAGCACTTTGGGGCCAGAAACTATAATGCTATTAGTTTTGAATTAGTGATGGAAAAGGATAGACGAGATCTAAAAGTTGAGGTTCTAAATTGGAGAAAGGCTAATTTTGACTGTATTAGGCAAGAACTTTCAAAAGCTGATTGGAGGCAGATGTTCACAGGCTGGAAAATGGGAAGCCTTCAGAAATGAGGTAATGAGAGTCCGGAGAAACTATATTCCTGTTAGGGTGAAAGGAAAGGCTGGTAGGTATAGGGAATGATGGATGACTAAAGAAATTGAGGGTTTGTTTAAGAAAAAGTAGGAAGCATATGTCAGGTATAGACAGGATAGATTGAGTGAATCCTTAGAAGAATATGAAGGTATACCTACCAGGGAAATCAGGAGGGCAAAAAGAGGACATGAAATAGCTTTAGCAGAAAGAGTTAAGGAGAATCTAAAGGGTTCTTACAAATACATTAAGAACAAAAGAGTAAGTAGAGAGAGAATAGGGTCCCTCAAAGATCAGCAAGGCAGCCTTTGTGTGGAGCCACAGGAAATGGGGAAGATACTAAACGAGTATTTTGCATCAGTGCTTACTATGGAGAAGGACATAGAAGATATAGAGGGGAATTATGTAGGGAAATAGATGGTGACACCTTGAAAAATGTCCAGATTACAGAGGAGCAAGTACTGGATGTCTTGAAACTCATAAAAGTGGATAAGTTCCTGATCTGGTGTACCCTAGAACCCTGTGGTAAGCTAGAGAAGTGATTGCTGGGCCTCTTGCTGAGATATTTGTATCATCGATAGTCACAGGTGAGGTATTGGAAGACTGGAGGTTGGCTAATGTGGTCCCACTATTTAAGAAAGGTGGTAAAGAAAAGCCAGGGAACTATAGACCAGTGAGCCTGATGTTGGTAGTGGGCAAGTTGTTGGCGGGAATCCTGAGGAACAGGATGTACATGTATTCAGAAAGACAAGGGCTGATTAGGGGTAGTCAACATGGCTTTGTGCATGGGAAATCATGTCTCACAAACTTGATTGAGTTTTTTTTTAAGAAGTAACAAGGAGGATTGATAAGGGCAGAGTGGTGGACTTCAGTAAGGTGTTTTCCCCATGGGAGACTGATTAGCAAGGTTAGATCTCATGGAATACAAGGAGAACTAGCCATTTGGATACAGAACTGGCTCAAAGGAAGAAGACAGAGGGTGGTGGTGGAGGGTTGTTTTTCAGACTGGAGGCCTGTGACCAGTGGAGTGCCACAAGGATCGGTGCTGGGTCCACTACTTTTCATCATTTATATAAATGATTTGGATGTGAGCATAGGAGGTACAGTTAGTAAGTTTGCAGATAACATCAAAATTGGAGGTGCAGTGGACAGCGAAGAGGGTTACCTTGGATTATAACAGGATCTTGATCAGGTGGACCAATGGGCTAAGAAGTGGCATGTGGAGTTTAATTGAGGTAAATGTGAGGTGCTGCATTTTGGGATAGCTAATCTTAGCAGGACTTATACACTGAATGGTAAGGTAGTAGGGAGTGTTGCTGAACAAAGAGCCCTTGGAGTGCAGATTCATAGCTCCTTAAAAGTGGAGACGTGGGTAAATAGGATAGTGAAGAAGACATTTGGTATGTTTTTTTTATTGGTCAGGGTATTGAGTACAGGAGTTGGGAGGTCATGTTGCGGCTGTACCGGACATTGGTTAGACCCCTTTTGGAATACTGTGTGCAGTTCTGGTCTCCTTCCTATCGGAAGGATGTTGTGAACTTGAAAGTGTTCAGAAAAGATTTACAAGGATGTTGCCTGGGTTGGAGGATTTGAGCTATAGGGAGAGATTGAATAGGCTGGGGCTGTTTTTGCTGGAGTGTCGGAGGCTGAGGGGTAACCTTATAGAGGCTTATAAAATCAGAGGGGCATGGATAGGATAAATAGACGAAGTCTACTGGTGGAGTCTAGAAGTAGAGGTTAGAGGTTTAGGGTGAGAGGGGAAAGATATAAAAGAGACCTAAAGGCAATGTTTTCACACACAAGGTGTTACGTGTATGGAATAAGCTGCCAGAGAAAGTGGTGGAGGAGGTACAATTGGAACATTTGAAAGGCATCTGGATGGATATATGAATAGGAAGGGTTTGGAGGGATATGGACCGGGTGCTGGCAAGTGGGACTAGATTGGGTTGGGATATCTGGTCGGCATGATGAGTTGGACTGAAGGGTCCGTTTCTGGGCTGTAAATCTCTATGACTCTTTCTGGAGGGATTTTCTTTGATGAGAGGTTGATTAGGTTGGGCTGGTGCATATTGAAGTTCAGAAGAATGAGACATGATCTAATTGAAACATCAGATTGTTTTGGGACTTGACATGGTAGATGTGGAGAGGTTTTTTTCCCCTTTTGGGAGTCTAGGACCACAGGATAGAATTCAAGACTAAGGGTTCACCCATTTAAGACAGAGATAAGGAGGAATTTCCTCTTTCAGAGAGTGATGAAATTGGCATTCTTTACTGCAGAAGGCTGTCATAGCTGGGTCACTAAGTAGACTCAAGGTTGTGACAGACAGATTTTTAATCAGTAAGGAAATCAATGGTTACATAGATAAATCCAGAAAGGCAAGTTGCAGATAATTAGATCAGCCATGATCTCATTGAATGGAAGGATGGATTCAATGGCCTACTTCTACTCCTATGTCTTCTGGTCTTTTTCTCTACTTGCTTCATAGGAGCAGTTCACACAAGGCCAATCATACTGTGACACATAGGCTAATCATTCCAAGCACCAATGGATACAGTTTCAAATTATCTATCTTTCCTTGTATGATAAAGCCCATATTCCCGGCTTCAGTTGAGTAAATCTACCCTAAACTGCTTATGATACAACTATATCCTTCTTATATAATAAACCAAAACTCTACCCACTACACTAGGCATGGCCTTGTAAATCAGTTGAAAAACATCACTACTCTTATATTTCCCTTGCAGCAGATGACAACTTTCCACTTACCTTCCTGATCACTGTTGTTCTTGATTGTTAAATTTTGGTGTTTCATGTACCAGGACCCTCAAGTCCCTATGCACTTGAGAATTCTGCAATCTCTTTCTATTTACATAATGTGTTGATTTTCTATTCTTCATGCCAAAGTGGACAAGTTCACATTTTTACACATTATTATCCATTTGTCAACATTTTGTTGTCAATTAACCTGTTTCCCTTTGAAGGTTTCTTATGTGCTCTTCAAAACTTACTTGCCTACTTATCCCTGTGTCATCAGCAATTATAACTTTGGACCCTTCAACTAAGTCATTCATGTACATTGCAAATAGTTTAGGCAGATGCAAATGAATTTCCGATGAGCAGAAGCATAGTAGCTAGATTGATATCAAGTATTACCTCGATACCCCATCGTAATCACCACCAAATCCTACAGTCTGGTAACCAGCAATCTTTTTGATGTGGTCAAAATGATCTAGAGAAATAATTTAAATGTCATGTCTTTTTTTTAGCAATGTTTGAATTGCATTACAATAAATGTAACTGTTGAATTCAAAATTTGAGAAAATTGATTGTGATGTCTTCGAACTTCTTGCCAGAAATTGCTGGTAGATTCTCTGCCTGAGTAATAGCACTGTGGAAGCACTATCACTACATAGACCTCAGCAGAAGAATATAATAGGACCAAATTAGAAAAGTAATAAGAAATTTAACCAAATAAAAGCACATACAAATGATAAAAAAATTGCGCCAGTAAACAAATATTTATGTTAAAAGAGAACAATTGACACAAAATTGCAACAATATCGAAACTGTTTTATCTGTATCATGACACCATTATTACAATAGAAAATGAGGTGAAATATTAGAATGTTTTTGACTTTATTCACTTAAAATTCAAACAGGCCCAATGTCTCTCTTGTGCTGGTTTAAGATATTTTAATTTACAAAATTTTCATTTTATGAAACTGTGGGACAAAACTGGGCATAATTATGTCTATTAAGTTAAAATTTTTAAAATGCTTCACTTTATGGTGACTGAAGCAATCCCTTTCAGGGGACTGGTTAGTTTACAGAGAAACGAAAGTGAAAAATCGCTGCCTGCTTGGCCAAATTTCAAAATGGTGTCATGACACATAAAGTTAGCATATACAATGGAGGTGATGCGTCTTCCAGACAGCCTGTATGGTTACCTCTTTATCTGCGATAAATGGTGTCAGATATACATTAGGCAGGATTTGGGCATGGAATCAAGATTGGAGTTTGATGTGCTGTTTGATTTGCAAAAACGCAGATATGACGGGGTTCAGTTTCACCCCCACTGTCATAATAATCATAATAGTGTAGCAAATCACTCTTCAGTGATTGATTGAACTTCATGAATTAGTTTATTTAAAACTGCAAAATACATTGCAAATTATGAAGCTGACATTGCAGCAAACCAACTGTTTTTTTCTGCTGAGGGTGGGTCAACTCAACTTGAAACGTTAACTCTGATTTCTCTCCATAGCTGCAACCAGACCTGTTGAGCTTTTCCAGCAACTTTTTTTTTTGGTTCTTGTTCCTCTGCTGCTTGCAGACCCAAAGCATACTAATTGCAAAACAGAACCAGAATATTGTATATGCAAGCACTTGGATTCCTTAAAGATGAGCAGTCTTAAAAGCAAAACACACATTTTACATTTCCCTCCTTTCTAAAAGAAAGATGCTCTATTTACAATAAAAAATTAGGAGAAAGTGAGGACTGCAGATGCTGGAGATCAGAGCTGAAAAATGTGTTGCTGTAAAAGCGCAGCAGGTCAGGCAGCATCCAAGGAGTAGGAGAATCGATGTTTCGGGACACCACCCCGCCCTCCACCTCCTCTATGATTTTCGCTTCCCCAGTCCCCAACGCCTTACCTTCACCATGGACATCCAGTCCCTGTACACCTCCATTCCCCCATCACGAAGGACTCAAAGCCCTCCGCTTCTTCCTTTCCTGCCGTACCAACCAGTACCCTTCCACTGATACCCTCCTTCGACTGACTGAATTGGTCCTCACCCTGAACAACTTCTCTTTCCAATCCTCCCACTTCCTCCAAACCAAAGGAGTAGCCATGGGCACCCGCATGGGCCCCAGCTATGCCTGCCTCTTCGTAGGATATGTGGAACAGTCCATCTTCTGCAGCTACACTGGCACCACCCCCCACCTTTTCCTCCGCTACATCGATGACTGTATCAGCGCTGCCTCGTGCTCCCACGAGGAGGTTGAACAGTTCATCCACTTTACCAAAACCTTCCACCCCGACCTCAAATTTACCTGGACCATCTCAGACTCCTCCCTCCCCTTCCTAGACCTTTCCATTTCTATCTCGGGCGACCGAATCAACACGGACATTTACTATAAACCGACCGACTCCCACAGCTACCTAGACTACACCTCCTCCCACCGTGCCCCCTGTAAAAATGCCATCCCATATTCCCAATTCCTTCGTCTCCGCCGCATCTGCTCCCAGGAGGACCAGTTCCAAAAGCGTACAACCCAGATGGCCTCCTTCTTCAAAGACCGCAATTTCCCCCCAGACGTGATCGACGATGCTCTCCACCGCATCTCCTCCACTTCCTGCTCCTCCGTCCTTGAGCCCCGCTCCTCCAATCACCATCAGGACAGAACCCCACTGGTCCTCACCTACCACCCCACCAACCTCCAAATACATCGGATCATCCGTCATAATTTCCGCCACCTCCAAACGGACCCCACCACCAGGGATATATTTCCCTCTCCTCCCCTATCAGCGTTCCGAAAAGTCCACTTCCTCCGTGACTCCCTTGTCAGGTCCACACCCCCCACCAACCCAACCTCCACTCCCGGCACCTTCCTCTGCAACCGCAAGAAATGCAAAACGTGCGCCTACACCTCCCCCCTTACTTCCCTCCAAGGCCCCAAGAGATCCTTCCATATCTGCCACAAATTCACCTGCACCTCCACACACATCATTTACTGCATCCGCTGCACCCGATGTGGCCTACTCTATATTGGGGAGACAGGCCGCCTACTTGTGGAATGTTTCAGAGAACATCTCTGGGAGACCCGGACCAACCAACCCAACCACCTCGTGGCTCAACACTTCAACTCCCCCTCCCACTCCACCAAGGACATGCAGGTCTTTGGACTCCTCCATTGCCAGACCATAGCAACACGACGGCTGGAGGAAGAGCACCTCATCTTCCGCCTAGGAACCCTCCAACCACAAGGGATGAACTCAGATTTCTCCAATTTCCTCATTTCCCCTCCCCCCCCCCACCTTGTCTCAGTCCCAACCCTCGAACTCAGCACCACATTCCTAACCTCCAATCTTCTTCCTGACCTCTCCGCGCCCACCCCCACTCCGGCCTATCACCCTCACCTTAACCTCCTTCCACCTATCGCATTTCCAACACCCCTCCCCCAAGTCCCTCCTCCCTACCTTTTATCTTAGCCTGCTGGACACACTTTCCTCATTCCTGAAGAAGGGCTCATGCCCAAAACATCGATTCACCTGCTCCTTGGATGCTGCCTGACCTGCTGCGCTTTTCCAGCAACACATTTTCAGCTATCATTACTGCTTGTCTTGTCAAGTTTTTCTTTCATGGACTGCAGTTGCTGTTCACTGACTGATCTAATTCCCCTTCAAGCTGCTTGAATGGTTCAGATATTTTTGGCATTTACCGTATTATTCTGTAAGAAATGTCAACTCATTTTAAAGCTTCTGGTTTTACACTCTGCATTTTTCTAACTTGGTCAAAGTTTTACTCTTCTGTTGATGTGATACATTTTTATTAATAACCTGTTGCAATGACTGCCCAGCCTTTTCAACTTTTTTTTTGTTTTCTTTGCTGTCTAGACCTATTCAACTTGTTGCTTCAGGTTGTTTTTGGTTTTCTCTGTGGCGGTTTATGTTTTTTCATAAGACCATCATTACTAGCATTTATTTCTGAAAAGACTGTCTCATGTACGGTTTGCAGCTCCTTATTGTATGTACTGATTTTGAGGGTCTATCATTTTGTCCAGCATTGCTTTGAATCCAAGTCAGTGTTTCTGGAGCTATTCTTGCTGAGACAGTTCATTGAAAGTGTGCGCATGTCCTGTCTTCTTGTAAACCAGTAATGTTTGCTGATACATTCTAATTCATCCTGCCCCCTTCCTTTCTCTTCAATCATTTTTTTGAGCTGATCAGAGATATCCCCTAAAGACTTCATTATTTTGGAAACAGTATTTTCCATTTTGGATTTATCCTGAGCAAATTGTTCAGTTTCTTCCTTATTGTATTTTCATATATGTCACCACAGCATCTATTGAGATCTAAGCCTGACCACATTAGTAGAACATAGAACAGTACAGCGCAGAACAGGCCCTTCGGCCCTCGATGTTGAGCTGACCTGTGAACTATTCTCAGCTTGTCCCCCTATACTATCCCAAAATCATCCATGTGCTTATCTAAGGATTGTTTAAATCTCCCTAATGTGGCTGAGTTGGCTACATTAGCAGGCAGGGCATTCCACGCCTTTACCACTCTCTGCGTAAAGAAAGTGAAGTGATCCTTGCTACTTCCATATTTATTCTACCTATGTGATAACGTTGATATTTTCTGCAAGACGGTGTGTAACACTTATTAACTACTCTTTGTCTTAAGTCCTAATCATCAGATTCTGGTTTGTTAATTACTCCATGTAGACACCTCTGATGGGATACAAAATGTTCTTTATTGTAGTTTGAATGTACTCATTGTGCACAGCTTGTTTGGGTCCATACATGGCTCATTGTTCGATTGGATTGGCTCTGCCAATGGACTTTTCTGCCACATACCACCCCTTCCACATGCCTTCCTCTAGTTGAATGTTCTAGCAATTGTGCCAACTGTCAGGTTTGTACTTTGGACCAAAAGCTTGGTTGACTTGAATACATGCTTACATCCAAACTTCAAGTAGTACTTTGATGCTATGAGTTCTGGAATTGTTTAGTAAATCTTCCTTGAAAGCCTCCATGGAGGAGTCAATGGGAGAGATGTAATAGAACATAGAACATTACAGCGCAGTAGAGGCCCTTCGGCCCTCGATGTTGTGCCGCCCTGTCATCCTAATCTGAAGCCCATCCCACCTACACTATTCCATGTACGTCCATATGCCTGTCCAATGACGACTTAAATGCACTTAAACTTGGCAAATCTACTACTGTTGCAGGCAAAGCATTCCATACCCTTACTACTCTGAGTAAAGAAACTACCTCTGACATCTGTCTTATACCTATCTCCCTTCACTTTAAAGTTGTGTCCCCTCGTGTTTGCCATTCCCATACTTGGAAAAAGGCTCTCCCTGTCCACTCTATCTAACCTTCTGATTATCTTGTATGTCTCTATTAAGTCACCTCTCAACCATCTTCTCTCTAACGAAAACAGCCTCAAGTTCCTCAGCCTTTCCTCATAAGACATTCCTTTCATACCAGGCAACATCCTAGTAAATCTCCTCTGCACCCTTTCCAAAGCTTCCACACCTTTCTTATAATGCGGTGACCAGAACTGTACACAATACTCCAAGTGTGGCTGTATCAGAGCTTTGTAAAGCTGCAGCATAACCTCCTGGTTCTGGAACTTAATCCCTCTATTAATAAAGGCCAAAACACTGTATGCCTTCTTAACAACCCCTGTCAATCTGGGTGGCAACTTTCAAGGATCTGTATACATGGACACCGAGATCTCTCTGCTCATCTACACTCCCAAGAATCTTACCATTAGCCCAGTACTTTGCATTCCGGTTACTCCGTCCAAAGTGTGTCACCTCACACTTGTCCACATTAAACTCCATTTGCCACCTCTCAGCCCAGCTCTGCATCCTATCCATGTCTCTCTGCAACCTACTACATCCTTCGTCACTATCCACAACTCCACCGACCTTAGTGTCGTCCGCAAATTTACTAACCTACCCTTCTAAGCCCTCGTCCAGGTCATTTATAAAAATTACGAACAGCAGTGGACCCAACACCGACTCTTGCGGTACGCCGCTAATAACTGGACACCAAGATGAACATGTTCCATCAACTACAACCCTCTGTTTTCTTTCAGCAAGCCAATTACTGATCCAAACTGCTATGTCTCCCACAATCCTATTCCTCTGCATTTTGTATAATAGCCTACTGTGGGGAACCTTATCGAACGCCTTGCTGAAATCCATATACACCACATCAACCGGTTTACTCTCATCTACCTGTTTGGTCACTTTGTCAAAAAACTCAATAAGATTCGTTAGGCATGACCTACCCTTCACAAAACCGTGCTGACTGTCCCTGATCAGATTATTCTTTTCTAGATGGTTATAAATCCTATCTCTTATAACCTTTTCCAACACTTTACCAACAACTGAAGTGAGACTCACTGGTCTATAATTACCAGGGTTGTCTCTACTACCCTTTTTGAACAAGGGAACCACATTTGCTATCCTCTAGTTCTCAGGCACTATTCCTGTAGACAATGATGATTTGAAGATCAATGCCAAAGGCTCGGCAATCTCTTCCCTTGCTTCCCAGAAGATCCTAAGATAGATCCCATCTGGCCCAGGGGACTTGTCTATTTTCACACTCTGCAGTATTTCTAATACCTCTTCCTTGTGAACCTCAATCTCTTCTAATCGAGATGCAAGTATCTCTGTATCTTCCTTGCCAACATTTTCATTTTCTATAGTGAACACGGTCGAAAAATATTTATTTAGTGCTTCCCCTATCTCCTCTGACTCCACACACAACTTCCCACTATTATCTTTGATTGGCCCTAATTTAACTCTCGTCATTCTTTTATTCCTTACATACCTATGGAAAGCCTTAGGGTTAACCCTGATCCTATCCACCAACAACTTCTCATGTCTCCTCCTGGCTCTTCTGAGCTCTCTTTTTAGGTCTTTCCTGACTTCCTTATAACCCTCAAGTGCCCTAACTGAGTTTTCACATTTTGTCCTAACATAAGCCTTCTTCTTCTTCTTGACCAGGGATTCCACTTCCTTAGTAAACCACGGCTCACGCGTTCTATATCTTCCTCCCTGCCTGACAGGTATATACTTATCTAGGACACACAGGAGTTTTTCCTTGAATAAGCTCAACATTTTTAATGTGCTCATCCCCTGCAGTTTCCTTCCCCATTCTAAGCTTCCTAAATCTTTCCTAATTGCATCGTAATTTCCCTTCCCCAGCTGTAACTCTTGCTCGATGGAGTACACCTATCCCTTTCCATCACTAAAGTAAACCTGACAGAATTGTGATCGCTGTCTCCAAAGTGCTCACCTACTTCCAAATCTAACACCTGGCCAGGCTCGTTACCCAGTACTAAATCTAAAGTGGCTTCGCCCCTTGTAGGCCTGTCTACATATTGTGTCAGAAAGCCCTCCTGTACACACTGGACAAAAACTGACCCATCTATAGTACTCGTACTGTAGTGATCCCAGTCAATATTTGGATAGTTGAAGTCCCCCATGACAACTACCCTGCCTTTCTCACTCCTATCGAGAATCATCTTTGCTATCCTTTCCTCAACATCTCTGGGACTATTCAGAGGCCTATAGAAAACTCCCAGCACGGTGACTTCTCCTTTCCTGTTTCTAACCTCAGCCCATACTACCTCAGTTAACAAGTCCCCAAACGTCCTTTCTACAACTGTAATGTTGTCCCTGATCAACAATGCCACACCTCCCCTTCTTTTACCATCTTCTTGTTCTTACTGAAACATCTGAATCCCAGAACCTGCAACAGCCATTCCTGTCCCTGCTCTATCCATGTCTCCGTAATGGCC
Organism: Chiloscyllium plagiosum; assembly: GCF_037043375.1. Lineage (NCBI taxonomy): Eukaryota > Metazoa > Chordata > Chondrichthyes > Orectolobiformes > Hemiscylliidae > Chiloscyllium > Chiloscyllium plagiosum. The sequence goes on along the minus strand of NW_028270155.1, from coordinate 33,466,620 downwards.
ACAACATCGAAGTCCCAGGTACCAACCCACGCTGCCAGTTCACCCACTTTATTTTGGGTGCTCCTCACGTTGAAGTACACACACTTCAATCTAGGTTCTAGCTTGCCAGTATCAGATACTTGATTTTGGAACTCCCTACTCTCATCCTCTTCTTTACCTGTCCTACAATTTTGGTTCCCAACCCCCTGCTGTATTAGTTTAAATCCACCTTAATAGCTTTAGCGAATTTCCCACTCAGGATATTGGTACCCCTCTGGTTTAGATGAAGATCATCCTGCTTGTAGAGGTCCCACCTACCCCAGAAAGAGCCCCAATTATTCAAAAACCCGAAACTCTCCCTCCTGCACCATCCCTGTAGCTACGTGTTCAACTCCTTTCTCTCCCTATTCCTCACCTCATCAGTACGTGGCACGGGCAGCAAACCAGAGAAAACAACTCTGTTTGTCCTAGCTCTAAGCTTCCATCCTAGCTCCCTGAATTTCTGCCTCAAGTCCCCATCTCTCTTCTGACCTATGTAGTTGGTGCCAATGTGGACCACGACTTGGGGCTGCTCTCCCTCCCCCCGAAGGATCCCAAAAACACGATCAGAGACATCATGGACCCTGGCACCCGGGAGGCAACACACCAACCGTGAGTCTCTCTCGTCCCCACAGAACCTCCTATCTGTCCCCCTAACTATCAAGTCCCCAATGACTACTGCTCTGCTCCTCTTCCCCCTTCCCTTCTGAGCAGCAGGTGCCCACTGCTTTCCCCTGGTAAGTTCCCCCCCCCCCCCCCCCCCCCCCAACAGTATCCAAAATGGTATACTTATTGTTGAGGGGAATGGCCACAGGGGATCCCTGCACTGCCTGCTGGTTCCCTTTCTGTCCCCTAACTGTCACTCATCTGTCTTTTTCTTTTATCTGAGGAGTGACTACCTCTCTGTAAGTCCTGTCAATAACCCCTTCTGCCTCCCGAATGATCCGAAGTTCATCCAACTCCAGCTCCAGTTCCCTAACGCGGTTTTCGAGGAGCTGGTGTTGGGTGCACTTCCCACAAGTGATGACCCTTACTTCCCACATTCCCACTGCCCTACACTCCATTCCCATTATTCTAACTCCCAAAGTGACTACTGAAAAAAAGGATTAGGAAATAAACTAATTACCTTACCTTGTCAATCTGGCTCCCACAACCAGCTCAATTCTGTTTACAAGCTCTCCATGTGAAAAATCACATAATGAGCCATTTTCTCTTGACCTGCTTATGAAGTTGTGCATGGATTTTGTAGGCTTTTATATAAAAGGAATGAATTCTATTCAACGGGAAGTTTAATATGACTCTGCATTTGTCTTCTCATGCAGATCATATCTTTACAGAGTTATAGAGTCATAGGGACAATGCCCATTGCATCCACGCTGATCAAGAAAAACTACCTAACTATTCTAATCCCATTTTTTCCAGCACTTGGACAATAGCCCTGTATGCCTTGGCATCAAAGTACAGATGTAAATACTTCGGAGGTGTTATGAGGGTTTCTGCCTCTATTTTACAGGCAGTGATTTTCAGATTCCCTCTGGGTGTAATAAGGTTTTCCTCACCTCTCATCTAAAGGTGAGTTCCTTAAAGGTAAAATGTCTTAAAGGCAATATATACATACAACACATAACTAGTCTGTTTCTATAGTCTCACACAAAAGCACATTTAGATTTTGCTGTTCAGGAAGTGGCATTGTCAGCCCAAGTCACTGTAATTTCCTGATAGATACTCAGATGAGAGCAAGTATGCTCTGAAAATCGTTATTAAAAAGGAAAAAAATACTTTTAGAGTGGTCTTTTGAATTTTGTTCTAAATTATGGATTGGAACACATTTTGTTTTTTGGTATTTTTTCTCATTTCACCTTTATCTTTCAAATTTCAGCACCATTCTTTCCCAAAAAATGTTTGCCACTTGAAGTAACCTTTCCACAAAATTAAAGAGACTTGATATTGTACCTATCCCAGCAATATATTATCGTTAATACAGAAGAAAAATATTACAAACATTGGAAACTCAAAATGAAAGTAAAACATTTCTAGAAATTCTCATAGAGTCAAACAGCAGCTATGGAGAAAGAAACAACATTAACTTTTCAAATCATAGCTTTTAATCAGAACCCCTGAAACATGATTTTTTTTTTGCTTATTCAGAAAACAGCACAAACACAACAGATCAAATTGCCTCCTCTGTACTGTAGTCCTAAGTGTTAGAAGAGCAGAGTTCTCTCTCACAGAAAGCAAGGAATAAATTGAGATGTAACCATTTTAAGTTTGAAATGGATAGACTTTTACTAGTCAAGGGTATTAATAGATAAAGATCTAAGGTAGGTTAGTGGAACTGAAACCAATCAAGCATGATCACTTTCAATGAAAGAAAAGATCTGAGGGGCTGTGCAGCCATTGCCTGGTCCTACGGTTCTATGTTAAACTCTTATACAATAAAGCAGTGATTTGCTTTAAAAAAGATAATTTAACTTGAGAGCATAATGTAACTACTGACCTGCCACATCGGAAAGTTTAGCTGCATCGTTACAGGTAACGTATTCATTGTAGAAATTTACCATCACAATGCCTCCCTTTTCACTCTGTAAAGTGAATTCACACACATATTGAATAGCTTGAATTATGTGCACACCATTTCTTGTCCAAAGAAAAGAAAATGCATTGAGAATTCAATGTTGCAGGAGTCAAAAACCTTGAAGCTCATACCTTGAAGCTCATACCCAAAAGCATCAATGGAGCACCTTAACCATTTGACTGCAGTAGTGAAAAAATGCAACTCACTGCTGTCTTCTCTAGGCTGACTAGGGATAGGTAACAAATTCTGGTCTAGAGTGTAGGTTTGCTCGCTGAGCTGTAGGTTTGATATCCAGACGTTTCATTACCTGGCTAGGTAACATCATCAGTGGTGATCTCCAAGTGAAGCGAAGCTGTTGTCTCCTGCTTTCTATTTATATGTTTGTCCTGGATGGGGTTCCTGGAGTTTGTGGTGATGTCATTTCCTGTTCGCTTTCTGAGGGGTTGATAGATGGTATCTAGATCTATGTGTTTGTTTATGGCGTTGTGGTTGGAGTGCCAGGCCTCTAGGAATTCTCTGGCATGTCTTTACTTAACCTGTCCCAGGATAGATGTGTTGTCCCAGTCGAAATGGTGGGTTTTTTCATCCATATGTAGGGCTACGAGGGAGAGAGGGTCGTGTCTTTTTGTGGCTAGCTGGTGTTCGTGTATCCTGGTGGCTAACTTTCTTCCTGTTTGTCCTACGTAGTGTTTGTGGCAGTCCTTGCATGGAATTTTATGGATGACGTTGGTTTAGTCCATGGGTTGTACTGGGTCTTTTAAGTTTGTTAGTTTTTGTTTGAGAGTGTTGATGGGTTTGTGTGCTATTAGGATTCAGAAGGGTCTTAGTAGTCTGGCTGTCATTTCTGAAACTTCTTTGATATTTGGTAAGGTGGTTAGGGTTTCTGGCTGTGTTTGGACCAAACACAGCCGAAACCCTAATCACCTTACCATACCATACCTTGGAATCCTAATAGCACACAAACCCATCAACACTCTCAAACAAAAACTAACAAACTTAAAAGACCCAGTACAACCCATGGACTAAACCAACGTCATCTGCAAAATTCCATGCAAGGACTGCCACAAACACTACGTAGGACAAACAGGAAGAAAGTTAGCCAATAGGATACACGAACACCAGCTAGCCACAAAAAGACACGACCCTCTCTCCCTCACAGCCCTACATATGGATGAAAAAAACCATTTCGACTGGGACAACACATCTATCCTGGGACAGGCTAAGCAAAGACATGCCAGAGAATTCCTAGAGGCCTGGCACTCCAACCACAACGCCATAAACAAACACACAGATCTCGATACCATCTATCAATCCCTCAGAAAACGAACAGGAAATGACATCACCACAAACTCCAGGAACCCCACCCAGGACAAACATATAAATAGAAAGCAGGAGACAACAGCTTCGCTTCACTTGGAGGTCGCCACTGATTATGTTACCTAGCCAGGTAATGAAACGTCTGGATATCAAACCTACAGCTCAGCGAGTAAACCTACACTCTAAACCTCAACCTGAGCAACAAACTTTCACAAACCTTGCAAATTCTGGTCTTTTTGTGATTATCAGATCCTAAGAGTGCATTTTTCAAAAGGTGGTGAAAGTGTGCTGTCAAATGGACTTAGAACTTATTGTAGATATCCAGAGAGTGGAAAATTTCATGGCATTTTACATTTCCAAAGTAGGATATTTTTAAAATTATGTTTCAACCATGGCTCATTTGGCAGCACGCTGATTTCTGAGTCAGGAGGTTCAAGTCTTACTCCAGAGTTCTGAGCACAAATAAATGCAGGTTAACCCTGCAGGGTTATTCCAGAGGAGGCATCTTTAGATAAGATGTTAAACTGAAGCCCTGTTGCCTGCCTCAGATGAATATGAACATTCCCTGACAGCAGTTTGAAAAAAGGCAAGGAAATTATCCTGGAGTTCAATCCAAAAGTATCCCTCATTCAATGTGACTAAAACAAATTGTCTGTTCATTATCACATTGTTGATAATGGGATCTTGACTTAGATAGATTGGCTGCCAGGTTTCCTACAACAGTGAGTTCAAAGTTCTTAATTAACTGTAAGTTAACTGGTAACGTTCTGAGGTTGTGAAAGGCACTATATAAATACAAATCTTCTTTCTTGATGTTTGGGTCTTTTTGACTCACAAACATTTAATTGAAATATAGGAGGCCTTCACTGATGCCAATTTAACACTTGGGTTGGGACTTGAGCATATGTAAACTCTGGCAAGTCTCATTTTGAGTTTATTATCATCTCTGTAGGAAAGTACCTGACCTCCATGTTGCATCTGTCTATGCTGCACACAATCAAGACTCTAGCATGTTTTAGAATAAGATCACCATACATTACATTATCGTTTGGTGATATAGCTTTTCAGAGCAATCAAATACAATTGTCTCTTATTTTGAATAAAACAAGAAATATGTTTAGTATCAATGTTAAAATTACACAGGTACATTCGCCGATGTAATAGTTTTTTTGCAAATTAGCCTTCAGCTTAACTCTTCTGAACATTGGTTCAGTTATTAGCACTGCTACCTCACAGCACCAGGGACTTAGGTTTGGTTCCTACCTCAGGCGACTGTCTGTGTGGAGTTTGCTCATTTTCCCTGTGTCTGTGTGAGTTTCCTCCGGGTGCTCCGGTTTCCTCCCACAGTCCAAAGATGTGCAGGTTAGGTGAATTGGCCATGCTAAATTGCCCATAGTGCTCATGGATGTGTAGGTTAGATGCATTAGTCAGGGGAAATGTAGAGTAATAGGGTAGGGGAATGGGTCTGGATGGGATACTCTTCAGAGAGTCAGTGTGGACTTGCTGGGCCAAATGGCCTGTTTCCACATTGTAGGGATTCTATGAATTCTATGAATGAGTTTGCTGTTAAAAGAATATAGGGACAGGACTAGACCAATGCACTCTTGTTTTACTGTTCAATTGGATCATGGCTGTTTTGTAACTCAATTCCATTTACCCAAATCCAGTGAGCTGTGGACAACTGTTGAACCCTCCCCTAGGAAATTGTGAGGAGGCGTAAAAATAGCAGTTAAGAGAGGAGTCCATGTGCCTGCAGAAAGGAGATGTTGAGGTGGTAGATGGGAATAGATAGAATAATGATAATGAGGGTATCACGGTGCTAGTAGGAAAGGGAGAGTATCAGTGATAGATAGAGGAGGATTGGGATAACAGTGTTGTAACAGTAAAGAGGAAATTTGAGGCAGCATTCAAAAGCGGGAGTAAATGTAGCTGTGGAATGGGTTCAAGATGTGAGAGTGAAGAGGGTCGAAGCAGCATTGTGTTGTGGTCAAGGCAATATTGAAGGGTATGGTAGTATTTTCAAGAGAGTAGTAGAGAAATGAATTAAAGTGGTCAAGGAGTCAGCTAGTAGCAATGGACAGCAGAGTCATGGTAATGGTAGAGGTGATCAAAATGATGGTAGAGTAGATGAATTTAAGATGAGCAGTGACCAACAATAATGTGTTGTTTTACTGTGAAGTTAGAAGGAACACTGCTGCTTCCCCTGACTGCACATTGGGGTGAAGGTCAGTATATATTGGCAAACATAATTTTGTAGTCATTGCCTGCATGCTTTAAGGCTCGGGTTAAGTCTGGAATTCTTGAATATAGCTATGTAGTGAAGGAACTCCACTTTGACATAAATCCACTTCATAAATCCCATGTCTCCTTTGATTGACCTCTTATTCATGTGGTATTTTTTTTTATGTTTTATCAATGCTTTTTCAAGGTCTTTTGGTCCTCTTACTACTCGGGGCACCTTATACTGGAAATGGAGAGGAGTAGTGTTTGGACTTATTCCCTTGAAAGAGTAAACTTACTCTTACAACACCTATTGCACAGGTTTGAGAGTTAATACCAATAACTACACATTCACCTTTAAAATTTTGTACAGTTGCAACCTCTGCAAATGTCATGCTTTTTATTAACTAGTGAAAAATTTTGCATTCATGAAAGCATTTACAAAACTTAAATGCTTTATTTTATCAAGCAATGGTGGATGTTTAAAGACACTTAATAAATAAATAAGATGCTTGTTGAAATTTATGTGTACCTTTTCTATTAAATGGAAGTTTTTGTTATAGTTATTTAGTGGTATTATAAAAGTATTTTCAAAAATGGTATGGATGCTTTCAAAATTTCAACAATATCTGATCAAAAAGAGAAGTATGAATTTATGATAGGATTTCTTACCACTTTCTTCAGAATTTCATCTGGTACATTGCGTCTATTGTTACATAGGGCATAGGCAGATGAGTGGCTAAATATGACAGGGGCCTTTGAAAGCTGCAGTACATCATTCATTGTCTTCATTGAAGTGTGAGCTAAATCGATGATCATTCCCAAGCGGTTCATCTCTTGTATGATTTTCTTAGATTCAAAAAAAAGAGAATAACAATTAAATTGTTTCACTCAAAGTATGGTGAACCTTATTTGTCAGATCATGTTTGAATAGATTTCATTCTGACTATTTGCAATCTTAGTTCCAGTCTTACTGTCTGCCACTAAACTGGAAGTACAGGCCATTTGGTTATAATGTGCATTTCGTTAACATAAATTTGTTGTAACGTGATTGATGAATTGGGGACACTGTTTCTAAAGTGCAAACTTTTAAAATGTGTGTTGGCTGTAATGCAATTACATTGCCAACACTTTAAGTGCTGTACCTAAAGCATGATTTTTCTATAATACAGTTGAAACTTTATTGCTGGAACAGCACAGCAGGTCAGGCAGCATCCAGGGAACAGGAGATTCGACGTTTCGGGCACAGGCCCTCTCTCTACAAACTCTCCTGTTCCCTGGATGTTGCCTGACCTGCTGTGCTGTTCCAGCAATAAAGTTTCAACTTTGATCTCCAGCATCTGCAGACCTCACTTTCTCCTTTTCTATAATACAGGCTTGCACAAGAGGTACCTGTAGATTCTTGTTCATTGAATGTTTTTTCTACTTGTTATGGACTAGGTCACACCACTCAAAACATTCTTAAGGCGGCAGCCCCAGACCATAATTTTGCAATTTGTTTCAGTAAGTGTGCAGTAAAAATTACCTGGAGTAAGATAGCTAGGTTGACTACTAGATTTTAAAACAGACAAAAGTTTATTCACAAAATTACACAATGAACCACAAAGAACAGAATAAAGAATCCCTACAGAACTCAGCCTATCCAAACTAAACTTAATTATGCTATTCTGAATATACACAGCAGTCCAATAAGCAAACTCCCTTTAAAAACCAGTATAAATGGAACACATGTTTACAGGTTGAAGTTGAAGGGCAGAAAAAGAGAGAGAGAGGTTCCACACAGCTCTGTGTTGAACTTCTCACCAGCTCAGACTGAACTAAAAACTGCTCAGCTCAGCTAAAGAGCTAGGAGACATTGAGGTCTGCAGATGCTGCAGATCAGAGTTGAGAGTGTGTTGCTGGAAAAGCACAGCAGGTCAGGCAGCATTTGAGGTGCAGAAAAATCGACATTTCGGGCCAGAGCACTTCATCAGGAAGGGCTGATGAAGGGCTCCATCCTGAAATGGCGATTTTCCTGCTTGTCAGTTGCTGCCTGACCTGCTGTGCTTTTCCAGCAACACACTCTCAACTCAGCTAGAGAGCTGACCAGGTCACTTCTAAAACATGGCCACTTTGGCCTGAAGTCTCATCTGTTTACATATAAACAAAAGGCCTCTTGTGAGAGGTAATTTCGGTTTAAACTTTAAGATGTGCCTGGACCACAGACTGATCTATAATAAAAGACAAAACTTTTGTTTCTTTTCTAACAACCATTTTATATACTCAAAAGTAGAATAGTTTAAATTGTGCAGAATGCTGACAATTTGTGAGCGATAGTAAAAACAAGCAGGATCTTGATTGATGAAGCCATTCACACAGCAGGGAAGGATAAGTCCTTGACTGATAAGACTCCAGGATGGGAGAACGACTTGAGACATCTGTTTCAAATTAAAGCCTTTGACTGATAAGACTACAGGGTGAGAAAAACAACAAACTTTGGAGACTCTGGAGCCTTTTGTTGCAGACTTTGTGATAAAAATAATGATGTTTTTAAGAATGTGAACCTCATGGCTTGTTGGAGCCAAGGAGAGGAGGGACTTGTGCTATATATAATGGAGACTTTGTAAGCCTCAGCGCGCCTTTTCTTTAAGGGTGCCCGACTCTGCAGACTTGACTTGTTAATAAAACTTTGTTTTCCTGAATTTGTCTAGAGCGATTATTGAGAAGCGATTTACGTTTCTAACAACTTGGGGGCTCGTCATCCGGGATCAACACTCCAGCCGCAAGGGGAGTTGAGGAAGGATATCGGAGAAGGTGCACCCTGCTGAGTTCAGCAGTCCCTGATTCCTTGCTTGTCGCCCCGCGCGGTTTGAGCGAGTGATATCCGGGAGGCTCAGGAAAACAAAGGAGGGGTGTACCCGAGGCAGTGGGGACGGTTAACGATCGAGTAATTTCGGTGCACCGAACCCAGGTAAGAAAAAACTTGCGGGGACCGTGTTTCCGGAGGACTGGGTACCTACGGGGTGCCTGTGGATTTTTTCTACAGAGACGTGGGACTCAGGAATCTAGAGACCGGGGCTCGCCTGTGAGGGATTTTGCAGAGACCGTGTTTGAGGAGGAACGTGTACCTACGGGGTGCCTGTGATTTGTGTCACAGAGACGTAGGACACAGGAATCCAAAGACCGGGGGTGCCTGCAAAGGAACCTGGGCGATCACGGGACTGAAGGTCCGGGAATTGGCTACATTGTGATAGATTATCACAGGAAAAATACGAAGTCCTCGGAAATGGGAAATAAGGGATCTAAGGTGATTAAGGGAAAGGTAGGCTTAAACAGGGACAATGACACATACCCTGGGGTACCTGACGATAGTCCGTTAGGGAAAATGCTAAATAATTGGGATCAGGGTGGAAGAAAGGGAAAATCTAAAAGGAAGATGGTAAAATACTGTCAAAAGTGGTCCTAGAAACCTATTCAGGGCGACTCAGTGTGGTGGCCTAGATTCGGTACTGACGAAGACTGGGTCCGGCAAGCCCTCATTTTATATGTCAATTCAAAACCTGATGTTAATCTGGAAGAAAGTGATTATGCCCTTTGTTGGCTGCCGGTTACGATATCTTGCCAAATGCAGGTAACTAATAAAGACTCGAAAGGGCAGAAAGAATGGGACCCTTTAGATCACTTACCGCCGCCCTACGTGACCCCGTCTGCCCCACAGAATGTTCCTTCGGGTGACGACGATTCAGGGGAAGGGGAAGAAAATGGGGAGGAACCACCAGGTGCCTCAGGAGTACAGACTAGATCTCAAGCTGAAAAGAGTCACAGACGGAACTCTGTCCCGATTGCAAGAATGAATCCACTCCGGGAAGTGCCCATGGGAGGCGAGGAAGGAAGGACGGGATATGTGAACGTTCCCTTGACGAGTACTGAAGTACGGAATTTCAGGAGGGAGATGAAGGGTCTACTAGAGGACCCCATGGGACTTGCTGAACAATTGGATCAGTTCCTGGGTCCGAATACTTACACGTGGGAAGAGATGTGTTCCATCATGAAAACATTGTTCTCTAGCCAGGAGCGTCAGATGATACGACAAGCTGCGCTCTTGGTCTGGGAGAGAGAGGGGGGAGAAGGAGGGGAGCAGAAGTTTCCCCTCACCGACCCTGAGTGGGATAAGAACACGGAGGGAGGACGGCGCAACATGAGAGACATGCGGGAATATTGGATAAAAGGAATAAGACACGCAGCCCTGAAGGGGCACAATTTTACCAAGGCCTTTGGTAATCATCAAAACCCGGAGGAAACCCCTACGGACTTCCTAGACAGGATTAGGAAGAATTTGCAGCAGTTTGCTGGGGTGGACCCTGAGACGGACGTGGGGCAACAACTCATACGGGTAGAGTTTGTATCAAAAGCCTGGCCGGACATACGAAAGAAGTTAGAGAAAATGGATGATTGGGATAGTAAATCTTTAAGTGAATTACTACGGGAGGCGCAAAAGGTGTTTGTGAGAAGGGACGATGAGAAGCAAAAGAAGGCGACAAAGATAATGATGCAAACGGTGCAACAAATGACAGCTGGAAGAAAGGAAAAGGGAGAGCCGTGGCAGAAACAGGAAAGGGGAAAGTCGTGGCAAGAGCAGAGGAAAAGAGAACCATGGCCGGAACAAAGGAAGAGTGGAGGAACGCGAGACCGCGACAGGGAAACGAAGAGGACACTCAGATGTTACTATTGTAATGAAAAGGGACATTTTAAACGGGAGTGCTCCCGCTACAAGCAGGAGGTGAGGTCGTACGCCCTGATGGAGGAAGATTAGGGAGGTCGGGGGTTCCTACCCTTGGGGCAAAAGGACTATCGACAGGAACCCCTGGTAAACTTGAAAGTAGGGCCCCAAGGATCGGAGATCACATTTATGGTGGACTCGGGAGCCGAAAGATCAAGTATAATCCAAATACCCCCCGGCACCCGAGCAGGAGGAAAAGTTATGGGGGTATCTGGAATTGGAGGACAGAAATTACAAGTCCCAGTGGTGGAGGACGTGGAAATTGGATATGAAAACAGAACTACTAAACGAGACCTCCTTCTACTGCCATCGGCGGGGTAAAATTTGTTAGGAAGAGACTTGCAGGTCAAACTAGGGATCGGAACGGTACCAAGTAACGGGGAAATGGTGGTAAGGTTGTTCGCCCTCACCGAAGAAGATGATTAACAAATAGACCCGGAAGTTTGGTACCGAGAGGGGAACAGAGGGGGTCTAAACATCAAACCTCTCCAAATCACCATGTTACCAGGAAGAGGCCCGGTAAGAAGGAAACAATACCCGATTGCTATGGAAGGACGGGAGGGGTTACAACCTGTGATAGAAAGATTAATCACAGATGGACTACTGGAGGAATGCATGTCCCCTTTCAATACTCCAATACTCCCTGTGAGGAAGCCGGATGGGACATATAGGCTGGTGCAAGACCTGCGGGGGTTGAATGAAGTAGTCCAGGCTAGATACCAGGTGGTACCTAATCCCTACACGTTAATGAGTAAAATTCCCCCCGAACATGAATGGTTCAGCGTAATAGATCTGAAGGATGCTTTCTGGAGTTGCCCCCTTGACGAAGAAAGTCAGAACCTTTTTGCCTTTGAATGGGAGAATCCCTTCACAGGACGAAAGCGACAGTTAAGATGGACGGTCTTGCCGCAGGGATTCACGGAGTCACCCAATTTGTTTGGACAAATACTGGAGCAGATCTTAGGAGGATTTCAGTGTAACGCGGAGAATCAATTGCTCCAATATGTCGATGATCTCTTACTCTCAGGACCAAGAGAAGAGGAGGTACGAGCAGACACCGTTGCCCTGTTGAACTTCCTGGGGAAACAGGGTCTACGCGTCTCCAGGACAAAACTCCAGTTTGTGGAGCGAGAAGTAAGATATCTGGGCCATCAAGTCAGTAAGGGGCACCGCCGTATCACGCCAGAACGAATATCAGGAATTACGGGTATGCCAATACCCAGGACGAAGAAGGAAGTCAGACAATTCCTGGGACTAGTAGGGTATTGCCGGATATGGATTGAAAGTTACACCACTTTAGTAAAATTTTTGTACGACAAACTGGGACAAGAAGGACAAAAGGTGGACTGGTCAGATGAGGAGGAGCAGCGATTTAATATTATTAAAAATAAACTGATTCGAGCTCCGGTATTGGCTTTACCCACCCTGAAGGAACCGTTCCAGTTATATGTTAATAGCGCCGGCGGAATTGCCCAGGGTGTGCTCACTCAGCTGCGGGCAGGGAAACGTCAGCCGGTTGCATTTTTGTCAAAAATGTTAGACCCTGTGTCATGTGGATGGCCGACCTGTATACAGGCAGTGGCAGCTACGGCAATGTTAGTAGAAGAGGCCCGAAAACTTACCTTTGGAGGAAGGATCACAGTATACTCCCCACATTCGGTTAGTGCCATACTGGCTCAAAAGGCTCACCGCTGGTTAACAGACTCTCGCATCCTAAAGTATGAGACGATTTTGATGACCGGGAACGATCTCAATTTTGCAAAAGATCTCAGTTGCAACCCAGCCCAGTTTCTGTACGGACGTCCTGCAGACGGGGAACAGGAGCATGATTGTGTGGAATTTGTGGACTTGCAGACCAAAAGCCGAGAGGACCTGCAAGAAGCCCCGCTGGGTGAGGGACAGGAACTGTATATCGACGGGTCCTCCCGGTGCATCAGTGGAGTACGATACAGTGGCTATGCTGTTATAGATGGTGCAACGAAACGGACGATTGAGTCTGGACGACTGCCCGGGAAGTGGTCAGCCCAATCCTGTGAGTTGTACGCCCTCCAGAGGGCCCTGAAGTTGTTGGAAGGGAAAGTGGGGACCATATATACTGACTCAAAGTATGAATACGGAGTCGTTCATACTTTCGGGAAAATCTGGAAAGAGCGAGGATTGATAACTTCCCGGGGAAAAGAATTAGCTCACGAACAAATGATCAGCCTAACGTTGGAAGCCCTGGCGTTACCTACGGAACTTGCAGTAGTCCATGTACCCGGTCACCAGAAGGGGTCGACACCGGAAGCGGTGGGAAACCGGCTGGCAGACGAGGAAGCCAAGCGGGCAGCGGTCGAAAAATCCGTCCAATTGTTAACGTTAATACCGTTGAGGGAAGGGCTCGCTAAACAACCCGTCTGCACCCAGGGGGAGATTGATAAAATGGATCGATTGGGTGCCCGGCTAGATACTACCGGGAAGTGGATGGTTCCTGATGGGAGACAAGTACTGAACAAACAGATCACCCGGGGTATTCTGCACCGATTACACCATCAGACCCACTGGGGGGTGCAAGCCATGTGTGACACAATCCTGAGAGACTATGTATGCAGGGGGATATACACATTAGCCCAACAAGAGGTAGTCGGATGCCCCACTTGCCGGCGTATTAATCAGAAAGCCATGCGTTCTATGCCAGCTGGTGGTCAGCCCCTAGCGATTAGGCCATTTCAGAGGATCCAAGTCGACTTTACAGAATTACCCCCAGTACAGAGATGGAAATATCTGCTAGTAATCGTAGACCATTTCACTCACTGGGTAGAGGCTTTCCCAACTGCCAAAGACGATGCACCAACCGTGGCCCGACTGTTGTTAGAGAACATAATCCCGAGATATGGCATAATGGAATCTATTGACTCCGACTGCGGGACGCATTTTATTTCTAAGCTACACCATTTGATCTGTACTGCCCTGGGTATCCAATGGAAATTCCACACACCCTGGCATCCTCAGAGTTCGGGTCGAGTTGAGAGAATGAATGGCACGCTCAAGACCCAATTGACTAAGCTGATGTTAGAAACTAAGTTACCCTGGCCAAAGTGCCTGCCCATTGCCCTATTGAGGATACGTACGGCACCTCGCCGAGATGTCGGGGTTTCCCCCTATGAAATGCTGTTCGGATTACCGTATTGGAGTAAGGTTGATGGATGTCCCACTCTACAAGGGGGGGATGTATTTATCCGAACCTATTTACTGGCCTTATCCCGTTCTTTTGCAGAACTCCGGAGGAAAGGTCTCCTGGCTCAGACTCCGCCGCTCGACTTCCTCCTGCATAAGGTGGAGCCCGGAGATTGGATACTTGTTAAAACCTGGAAGGCCGAAAAGCTCCAGCCGCGGTGGGAAGGACCGTTCCTGGTTCTGTTAACAACTGAAGCAGCTGTTCGGACGAAAGAAAAAGGGTGGATCCACGCATCAAGGATAAAGGGGCCTGTTCCGCCTGAAGAAGAAAGCACCTGGACATGCGAGCAAGGGGACAAGCCGTTGTCGGTAAAACTGAAAAGACAGCAATAATGAACTCTACTTGGACTGTATTGATGGGGATATTGATCAGTTTACTCCTGTATGTGGGGGAGGGTGAGGGGAGATGTGACAAATGTCGAACTACAGTAAGACTTGGGACTCGAATCTATTCGGGATCATTTGTGTCCCATTCCTATGTGGACGATAGGTGTTACGATGTGAGTGCACGCCATGAATGTTGGGAGGATGGGAGACCCTATTATCAGGTATATAATAAAGGATACGGTGGCAAAATCCATGGATGCCCTATAAATGACCGCTGGGTGTGTATTAGCAAAACTGGGAGGTGGGACCTATCCTCCGTGTTGCTCAGGGAGCAGGTTGACAGAGTCAAGGAGACCAAGATACAGATCCCTGATCGGGGGTTGGGGAAAGAGCAAGACCGTCAGGGAACGGTCGTGCTCCCTAAAGTGCCATCTGTATACGAAGAGGTAGAAGGACAGATTGAACTCCCTGATGTTACACAAAACCTGTTTATTGATCTCACCTCTAGAATAGCCACTGTTTTAAATGTTAGCAATTGCTGGGTCTGTGGGGGGCCGCATATGTCGGAACAATGGCCGTGGACTGGTCAAAGCTTAGACATAGGGGAATTGCTGCAAACCACTTGGACTCATGACAACGACAGAAAAAGCCAGGGGTGGAGACTGACAAACAGCCCTGAGGGCCAGTTCTGTATTGAAGGCAAGGGGACCGTGAAGGTAGGGATTAGCCCCTGTCAGAATATATTGGATGCAACCACGCGAGTATGGTGGCCTGAGAATATTGCTTGGTACATTGCAAACCGAGATCATCAAAATTGCATTCGGTTACGTTCTGATTCCTCCTCTTACGAGCTAAGTGCTGACCCTTCCGATGGCATGAAAAGAGTGTGGAGCGGTGGTTGTCAGGGGAATCAATGCTGGAATAATCCTGTCCAGACTCTGCCACGGGGTCAACAATCCGAATACTGGAATTGCAGTGGTCCTGGTCCTTATGAGGGCGTCCCTGGGGTAAAGGAGTTGTGGGATGACGTTGTGAGGCAGGGAGGGCCTGCTCCAGATGGCCTATTTTGGATATGCGGTAATCAGGCATACTCCAAACTGCCCATGGGATGGGCTGGGGTATGCTTCCTGGGTCTAATACGACCTGCGTTCTTCCTATTACCCCGGGAGGAAGGCGATGATTTGGGAGTTAAACTCTTTGACTCCCTGCGTAGGTCGCCAAGGGAGATCCAAGTCGGTGATTGGGGGGATGAGTGGCCACCGGCCCGGATTATTGAATACTATGGGCCGGCTACTTGGGCACAGGACGGATCATGGGGATATCGCACTCCTATCTATATGCTAAATCGAATTATCAGGCTCCAAGCAGTCGTAGAGGTCATTACTAACCGGACTGCCCTGGCCCTAGAGCTGTTGGCTCAGCAGCAGGATCAGATGAGGGCTGCTATATATCAAAACCGACTTGCCTTGGATTATCTGTTGGCCTCGGAGGGGGGTGTGTGCGGGAAATTTAACCTGACAAACTGCTGTCTAGAAATTGACGATAATGGTAAAGCGGTTTTGAAAATTTCCGATGAAATTCGGAGATTGGCCCATGTGCCAGTACAATCTTGGCGTCCTCTTAGTGGCATCGGATGGTGGGATGGTCTCCTAGGTGGTAGCTGGTGGCGCACGGCGTTGCTGGTGGTTGGGGGAGGCATGATTCTTCTTCTCGTATTACCCTGCCTAACTCCCTGTATTCAGTTTTTAATTCAGAAAAATATTTCCCGACTCCAGGCAGTGGTGGTTCCACAACATGGGACACGGGAACTTAAAGTGATGTTGCTGCGAAAGACCAAGGATTTCCCGGGCCCTTGAGGGAAGGGGGGACTTATCTTGGTCAGGCACATCTTAAAGAAAGAAAAGGGTGGAATCGTGAGAGGTAATTTCGGTTTAAACTTTAAGATGTGCCTGGACCACAGACTGATCTATAATAAAAGACAAAACTTTTGTTTCTTTTCTAACAACCATTTTATATACTCAAAAGTAGAATAGTTTAAATTGTGCAGAATGCTGACAATTTGTGAGCGATAGTAAAAACAAGCAGGCTCTTGATTGATGAAGCCATTCACACAGCAGGGAAGGATAAGTCCTTGACTGATAAGACTCCAGGATGGGAGAACGATTTGAGACATCTGTTTCAAATTAAAGCCTTTGACTGATAAGACTACAGGGTGAGAAAAACAACAAACTTTGGAGACTCTGGAGCCTTTTGTTGCAGACTTTGTGATAAAAATAATGATGTTTTTAAGAATGTGAACCTCATGGCTTGTTGGAGCCAAGGAGAGGAGGGACTTGTGCTATATATAATGGAGACTTTGTAAGCCTCAGCGCGCCTTTTCTTTAAGGGTGCCCGACTCTGCAGACTTGACTTGTTAATAAAACTTTGTTTTCCTGAATTTGTCTAGAGTGATTATTGAGAAGCGATTTACGTTTCTAACACCTCTCAAAATCCTTTTCATTTCTGTACCAAACCAGACTGATTGGAGCCCGGCCCGGTTTATTGCCCCTCTGAAAAAAACCAAGGGCAGAGTCTCCTTGAGCCAAGGAACAGCTTTTAGACAAAAGGACTAGCTTATGGTATAAGAAGCATTGTTAACACAACCTTTACAGGTTATGTTTTTTAAAGATTGATGCTCCAGTTATTAATAAAACAACTTCAGCATATAAAATTTTCTTAATTTATGATTTGAAGGAGGAATTGCATAATAATATGGTTTTTGTAGATCTGTTTTGTACCCAGTGCTTCAAATTTTCAGGTCTTAAAAATGATCTTCACATTATTTTGAGAGCAGCATGAGCATCTTGACTGTCATAGTTCAAAGGAAGTGTTCATCACCATTAACTTGGGGTAAGTAAGGACACCCAGCTTTATCCACATCCTAAGAACAAATTTATTAAAGTAATTGTTTTGAAGATTAACATGTCTTTTAGAATTTTAGGTGGCAAACAACAATATTTGCAGAGAAATTGTCTTGTATTTTCCATATATTGCCTGATTATTTGCCTCACTATCTACATTGAAATATTCCAATGGTGCACTGTACACAGAAGGCCCTGTCTATTTAAAATCTGTATGAATTATGTCACAAAACTGTATTTTGATTTATAGTCAGGACTACCAGGAATGTACACCATAAATATGGGAAATACCCGTTCTCACAAAATTCTGTTCATTTGTTTTAATGCTTAGAAAATCCAGGGAGGTAAACCCCCAAATTGATTGACAAGCCCTATGCCAGGAATGTGATTCCATTATATGCTGCTACACATTTCATAAAAAGGCACAGGCAAGGAATTCAAAACGCCATGTGTCATTCTGGTCAAGATAATGTCACAATCAATTGATGCAATGATGTGGTTCAAAGAGATCAACATCTACATTCAGGCTTGCAGGAAGTTGCAAAAGTTTTCAAATAAATAGTCATCAAAGACTTTTCTCCATGAAGTTTTGAAAATCTATTGAATGTATGGATTTGATTGGTACACAAAAGCCTTGTATTTATAGAAAGAATGCAATGATTAACACATTGAGATTTGAAATTAAACACTCTTTACCATTAGTGGCACATACTAACCTTTCCATACGTGGACAATCCATTACTCTGAGCTGGGTCATCTCCCATGTCCACAAGCCAGTTATCCGCCCTGAAAGATTTGAAAAATTGGGCTTTTGTCTCTTGAGGACAGATTCCAATGGAACATTGACTTATAAACTGAAAGCCTCCAGTGTATGTTGATTAGCTGTTAGTCTTAATTGGTTATTTGTTGTGGCTTCAAGTGTATCTAAACCAACAGGACTAAACTGAATATACCTCATCCTTAAACAAGGACCTCGGTTATCAAGCATTTGATTAACTGATTTTCGGATTATCTGAATAAGTTTGCAAGGTCCCTATGTTATCTGGCATTTGATTACCGAACACAATACTCCCCATCCCTTTGGATAATCGAGGTTCCACTGTACACACTGAGCAAATATCCATGAGTCTGCTGGGCTACAAACGTGCAGACATTAGATTACCCCATTAAAACTTAATCCGGCACTTAACTGCACGTCGGATAGATATAAATAAAACAAAGCATCACAGATACTGGAAATCTGAAACAAGAACAGGAATTGCTGGAGAAACCCAGCAGGTCTGTCAGCATCCAGGGAGAGGAAACAGAATTAACATTTTTATCCAGTTCTGAAGAAGGTTCACTAGCCTTGAAACACTAACTCTGTTTTCTCTCCACAGGAGCTGTTAGACTTCTGGGGTTTTCCAGCAATTTCTCATAGATATAAATGTGTGCCAACAGGCAAGCTGAAGTATCATGCTCCATTCTGACCTGTTAACCACACTGTTAGATTAGATTAAATTAAATTCCTTACAGTGTGGAAACAGGCCCATTCGGCCCAACAAGTCCACACCAACCCTCCAAAGAGTAACCCACCCAGACCCATTTCCCTCTGACTAATGCACCTAATATTACGATCAATTTAGCATGGCCAATTCACCTGACCGGCACACCTTTGGACTGTGGGAGGAAGCCGGAGCACTCAGAGGAAATCCACGCAGACACTGGGAGAACGTGCAAACTCCACACAGACAGTCACCCAAGGCTGGAATCAAACCTGGGACTTGACACTTGTATGTGAATATATTAAGAGTTCAACATAAACAATTTCTTTAAATTTGTTCATTCGCAGAAGTGGCCATTGCAGGATAGGTTAGTGTTAACATAAGGAAAAAAGGATCTGGAGTTGGCCAATCAGTCCTTTGGAACCAATTCCCTATTTAGAGTTCATGGTGATTGACTTCAATAACTTTTCCTGCCCAGTGCTTTGATGTTCCTAATATGGCAAAATCTATCAATCTCATTCTTGCATAAAACTGCATGATGAATTATATACCATCCTCTGGACAGACAATTCCAAAATTCATCTTCCTCTGAATGAAAAACATCCTCCTCATCTCAGTCTACATGACTGGCCCCTCATTCTGAGATGGTGTTCTTTGGTTCTACTCACAAAAATGCCCCCTTCCCCCACACCAGGCAAAACATTCTTCCGGCAATGACCCTGTTGATTCTTTTAGGAATTTTTAAAAAAATTTGAATGAGTTTTTATCTTTCTAAACTCCAAAAAATAAACTCAGTATATTTAATCTTTTCTCACAGTCTGTCCATTCTAGGAATTAGTTTGGTGATCCGTTGTTGCTCTCCCTGAATGGCAAGTATATCTTTCCTTCAATAACGAGACTAAAACTGTATACAAATACTTCAAAGTGCATGTGTAAAATGGGCTACCAGAGGAAGTGGTGGAGGCTAGTACAATTGCAATATTTAAAAGGCATCTGGATGAATATATGAATAGGAAGGGTTTAGAGGGATATGGGCCAGGTGCTGGCAGGTGGAACTAGATTGGGTTGGGATATCTGGTCAGTGTGGACGAGTTGGACCGAAGGGACTGTTTCTGTGCTGTACATCTCTATAACTCTATGACTCTAAGTGTGGTAACACTAGGAAGGCATCTTTTGTTCTTAAACAGTACTCAAATTCACCCTGTAGTAAAGTCCAACCATAGAATCATAAAATCAGTGAAGAAAAAGGCCATTTGATCCATTGAGTCTGCACTGACCCTCTGAAGAGCATCCTAACCAGACCCAGCTCCAGGACATACCTGGGCATTAGTCCACATTGTTAGATAGATGTCAGTCTAGTAGCTGTGCTGGAACAATTCGGCTAAGCATACAGCTAATACAGAACACAAATCTTCATAAATACTACCAGAATGTTGCCTTTTCAGTATCAAGTGCCTTAAGCCATTTCTTGATATGACATGGAATGAATTGCATTGGTGAAGAATGGCATCTGTGATGCTGGGGGCCTCAGGAGGAGGCTGGTGTCAACCATCTATCAAGCACCCCTGGCTTTAGCCTTGCTTTTTGCATTGCTGTGTTGGGCACCCTCATTATTGAGGACGAGGATATTTGTAGAGCCTCCTTTTCCAGTGAATTGTTTAATTGTCCATCACCATTCACAACTGGATGTGGCAAGTTTAGATTTTTAGATTAGATTACTTACAAGTGGCAAGTTTGCAGAGCTTAGATCTGGCATTGTTCAGTTGCTTCGCTCTGTTTATAGCAGGCTGCTTTCATTGTTGGAATATAAGTAGCCTGCATTGTAGTTTCATCAAACTAATACCTCACTGTTAGTTATGTCTAGTGCTGCTTTTGCCATGTTCACCTGCACTATTCATTGAAACTTCATATAGCATACATGGACAGTATGTGTAAAAAGGAAAAAAAAGTATTTTAACTTTGTCTTACCATGGTGTGTTACAGCTGTGTGTGAGGGTCATGTATCTCACACCCAGCTCATAGAAGAGACGCAGTGTAGCCATGTTGCTGTCAATCGAGTGTCCACCCTCTACACCAATTAAACTGGCCACTTTACCATTTTTGAAAGATGCATTGATTTCTACATTCAACAGAAATTACAGGTTATATTGAATAATTCACTTGGATTCAGAAAAGTGACTTAGCACTTCTATATTTGCAAACAAATTTCAGAATTTTCCTATTTTTAATATTTGATTCTAATTGTTCTATTTAGTTTGTTTTATTTAAGTTCAAAATGTGAATTGAAAACTGGCCCATGCCTTGCTGCTGAACTGCTTAGTACCTTTCAAGTAATAATTCATTCTGTAAATACCTAAGAAGAGATTTTGCTGTATTCAGTAATGAAAGATTAAGCAAAGATTAAAATAAAGAATGTAATATTAACAGAATATACTTGTAGCCTTAAATTAAAAAAAGATAGCATTACTCCACGAGACTGAATGGTGCCAAACATGTCAGCCATTGTGGATAGACAGGAACTACAGATATGTTCCTGTGCAAATCTAAATTGGTTAATGCAGAGCTCTCCTCCTGATCTGGCAAAATCTGCTGGGGTCAAAGATAGAAGGCTCTGACTTTGAGCAACAATGTTTTTATTACTTCTTATTGATGCAGAGTTCAACTCATGGCATCTTGATATTGGATGCCATCAATACAGGGAGAACAGACTATACAATATTTTCCAAATCAGAACTTTAATGAGCTAAACTCACTGAAACTGGATGTGCAAGAATTAAATTTATACTTTGGCCACTGTTGAAAAATGTCAAACTTGTTCTGTCATTTCCTTTCAGGGGTATAATACGCGTTCAACATTGGAGCAAACATGCTGGACAGGCTGACTGGCTTTTTCTCATTTAATTATACTCCAAAAACATGCAGCTTTGAAATGCTTCCTCAGAATGAGCACAACACGAGCACGATCTGGTATGCTGAATACTGAAAGTTGCTGCACTGAATAGCATAGTATGAATTTGTGCTGATAACGCATTCTAGACGTGATTGTTCATCAGAGGATATGGTGAATGCAGTCTCAAGAACAGTTTGTAAATAAAATGTTGACACTTTAACTGAAACTGTTGACAATAGATAATAGGAATATATTAGAAGCTGATTACTCACCTTTGGTTGAACCTACACACTGGAAAATTTCTGGATATTCGAGACACATTCTGTGAATGACATCAATCTGCTCCAGTGTTTGTCTCACGGCATCCTTGTACTGGGTGTCACATGGTGTATATGCTGACCAAAACTGGAAGATGATTCCAATTTAGAACATTAACAAACTAGATTCACTGAAACAGGGTGTGCAAGAATTAAGTTTATATCTTGGGCATTACTTCAGGGGCACATTATATATTGTGCATTGGAACAAAACAGATTGGATGGACTGAATGGCCTATTCTCATTCCATAACAAAATATGCTTTATATTTGTCCTGATAATTATGTTCGTTTGTTTCTGTGGTAAAGCTGCATGACTGATAAAAGTTTGAAAGGTGGATGACCAGGATGGTTCCATTGGAGTCATCAAAGGCTGATGTGAAATCTATTTTAGTGATCCTCATCCAATTAAAAAAAACCTGCTCCGATGATTCTTTTCCTGTGATTGCAAAGCAACCTATAGCTGGGTCTGCAGATCCCTTATATGCTGGAAACCGTATTGTGACTATCCTGATGGACAGATACCTGCTGCTAATCATTGCAGTAAATTGGTAATGGACGAGAATTCAATTGATCTAATGGTTGACATGAAAAGAAGTCCAGTTCATAAGGCGCCAGGCAAAACAAAGTTTGCTGTACTTCCATTTCATTGCCCTTTAGTGCTTGTTGTGGGCCACTTCTTCATGTGTTTGCAGAAAAATATAAGAGATCTAAATTTGGTTGGCAACTGCATTTATATTCACTGGTGGTCTGCATCCAAATGATGGTGATTCTGCTTTTGGGTGAGGTTGCACCACGATTTTTGTGTTCCGAGAGAGTCCATTGGTTATGAAATGAAAATGTTGTTTCAATGGTTCGTGAATTTTCTTGTGAGTATTAAAATTTAACATTCAACCCTTTATATACACTTTGTCTGGTAGATATGGAAGTGAGTCATACCATAATAATTCTTATAGAAAGTATGTGGGACCTTGTTCTTTTACTTACCTTGGCAATTCTTAAGGCTATTAAGACTCAATGGCTAAAGGACCCCTCATTCCTGATGAAGGGCTTTTGCCCGAAATACTCATTCTCCTGCTCCTCGGATGCTGCCTGACCTGCTGTGCTTTTCCACCTGCTGCGCTCTCGACTCTTTTGTACTGTATGGTTCTAAACCTTTTCTGACACTGTTGCAGTGGATGAGGTAATAAAGACAGTACTGAGTGCCCCTGTTCACTTCTTATTATAATAACTGCACCACTATTTTACAGAGCTTCCTTATCTTAAATAAAAGGCGCAGACATTCAAAGATTCAAATGTAATTTCTCAACAAATAAACTCCAACTATTCACTCACATGTTTTCTCACTTTGTAGAATGTTGCAACATTTTTCCAATAACTTTGATATGTTGGTTGAGGCAGGGACAAGACTAGCAATTTAACTTTCGGGGTGTAGGATCTTCAGGCATGATGCGGAAGGTGCAAAAGTGGAGGTGGTGTCCCATTATTTAATGCTTTAGTGCTTTATTGCATTACAGTAAGGAGAGATGATATCTTGGAAGGGTCATCAAATAAAGCTTTGTGGTTAGACGTTAGGAATAAAAAGGGGGCAGTCACACTTTTAAGAGTGTAGTGGAGGACTGGAAGATAGTTAAAGCAGTGTCTGAGGAAGAAGGGTGTTGGAAATAGACCAGGGAACTATAGATCGGTGAGTCATTCGTAGGGAAACTACTGAAAAAATTAGTGAAGGAGAAAATTAGCCTCTATTTGGAGATGCAAGGTTCGATCAGAGTTAGTCAGAGTGGCTTTGTCAGAAAGGGGTTATACCTGACAAATGTGATTGAATTTTTTGAGGAGTTGACCAAGTGTTTAGATGAGGGATAGGGTAGTTGATGTAGTTTGTAGGGATTTCAGCAAGTCTTTGACAAGACCTCACAAGGGAAACTGATAAAGGTGAAAGCTCATGGGATACTGAGTGAGTTGATAAGTTAGATCCAAAATTAGCTAAGTGATAGGTGACAGAGGGTGCTGGTAGCAGGCTGTTTGTATGATTCTAGCTTTGTGTGTGGTGGCATACCACAAAGATCAGTGCTTGGTCCCTTATTGCTTGTGATATTCAGAAGTGATATGGATGAGGTTGTGAGGGTGGTGATAAGTAAGTTTGTGGATGCACAAAGATAGATCGGGTGGGAAATGATGAGGAAAAAGTCTTAGGTAACAGAAGATTATAAACAGACTGGTCAGATATGCAGATCAGTGGCAGAATTTAACCCTGATAAATTTGAGGTGATGCACCTTGGAAGAAGGAAAAAGGCAAGGGATATTCAATGAATGGCAAGACATTAGGAAGCTCAAAAGAACTGAGCAGTCTTGGAGTGCTTATCCACAGATTCTTGAAGCTGGCAAGGCAGGTTAATATGGTAGTTAAGATATTACCTGGAACATTTACTATTAATAGGTTTGGCATGGATTTTAAGGGCAGGGAAGTCATTTTGGAGCTGGATAGAACTTTGGTTAGGCCACAGCTGGAGTACTGTATGCAGTTTTGGTCACCACACCATGCGAAAGATGCAATTGCAATGGAAGAAATGCAGAGGAGATTCACCAGGATGTTGCCTGGGATGGAGCATTTCCGGAATGAAGGGAGGCTGGGTAAGCTTGGGTTGTTTCTTTGGAGCAGAGAAAGTTGATGGTGGACCTGATAGAAATGTATACAATTATGGGGAGAAGGTGGGATATGCTGTTGTGGTGCAGTGGTAGTAACCCTACTTTGGACTGAGAGGCCTGAGTTCAAGTCCCACCTGCTCCAGAGTTATGCCATAATGTCTCTAAACAGGTTGATTACAAAATATCTACGAGATTATGAAGGGCATGGTGAATTGAAACTAGCTGTTTCCCCTACTCAAAGGATCAATAACAAGGAGAGATAATTTTAAAGTGAATGGAAGGAGGTTTGAGGAAGCATGTTTTCTCTCAGTGTGGTGGATGCCTGGATTGCATTGCTTGGGAGGGTAGCTGATTCCAGAAACCTCAATCTTTAAAAGGTGATTGACATGCTACAGCATTCAAGGCTTTGGGCCTAGTGTGGGAAAGTGGGACTAGTGCAGATAGTAGTGTATTTTTGATGGTACAGATCTGATAGGCCGAAAGGCCTCTTCTGTACTGCATGATTCTATGCTTTCATGTACAAGAAAATTCAAACGCCACTGCTACAAATTTTAATGGAACTCCCCAAAAACTCCAAAGAGAGATGCTGGATTGTTGTTTATTCCCATTACAAATGTTTTGCTCATTCATAAGGTTTTTTTTGTCCTCTCAACTTGGAGGATCACAAACTCTACCCACATTCAGTGCTTGTGTTTGCTTATGCCAATGGCAAAATTTCAATAGTAGTTAATCCTTACATCTTTATGTCTTGTGATATGTTTTTTCGAAGGTAAAGCAGGTATACAAATGCAGGTTGTTGTTTTTTTCAGTCTGGTAATTGGACTGGCACAAGGCAGGAGAATGTCCATCCTGAGCTAGTGGGACATGTTGAAAACATGTTGTTTGTGATAACCAATAAATGATAGAAATATCCAATGCCCTGCTGTTAGAATTTTCAGACTGTAAATGGCTGTTTAAGGATAACATGAGGTGAACAAAAAGTGTTATGGGTGAATGCTTTGAGAATTCCTTGATTGGGGCAGCACGGTGGCTCAGTGGTTAGCACTGCTGCCTCACAGCACCAGGGTCCCAGGTTCCATTCCAGCCTTAGACAACTGCCTGTGTGGATTCTACACGTTCTCCCTGTGTCTGTGTGGGTTTCCTCTGGGTGCTCTGGTTTCTTCCCACAGTCCAAAGATGTGCGGATCAGGTGAATTGGCCATGCTAAATTGCCCATAGCATTAGGTGCAGTAGTTAGAGGGAGATGGGTCTGGGTGGTTTGCTCTTCGGAGGGTCCTGTGGACTGGTTGGGCCGAAGGGCCTGTTTCACATTGTAAGGAATCTAATCAGGCCTATCTTTAGATGAGTGTTGCATATTAATGTGAAAATCAATTAAGAAGCAAACCGAAATACCTGTCCTCCTACAAGACCAGTTCTCAGCTTGGGAATGTTGGTTTGGGTTTCATTCAGCTTGTATAGATCCACCTTGCTCAGTTGGTTATGGTAACGTAGGAGAAGCTGCCATGGGAGGTCGTTATGTCTGAGAATGAATAAAATTGATTTCTAAAGTTAAATGTCAAGATGGACTGTGACACATTAGTTTATATACATTTGCTTACAATTTCCAATAAATCAGCAAGATCACAAAACCATTTAATTTCCATGTAAATTGAAAAATATTTTAATGTCATTGAGATGTTGAGCACCTCATTAGATTCCAAAAATTAAATACTGAGAATGAACCATGATTTTATTGTACAAATGGCTGTCCTTTTATATTAATTTCTACACATTGAAAAAAAGAAGGAAGTTTGCAACATGAGGAAGTGTGTGGGTTTAGTGTTTTAAACACAGGAAAATGTGCTTGCATCACGAGGCTGCCTCAAACCCATCTATAACAATAGTCAGCGTGGGGGCAAGAGGCTGGCCATAGACAGCCCTCTCAGATAATAAGATCTCCCTATTACTTTGTGCTCATCACTCACCTGGATTCATTTTTTACACACTTAAACATTCATGTCAGATCCACAGCTTTCCTGAAGCCTGCCATTGCAAGCAAGACATGAGCACAGTGATGATTTAGAATGCTGACTATAGTTCATTCCAATTCTGCAATTAATACTGAGTACTCAAAGCTGCTTTTTTTTTGAACCCATTCGTGAGGTAGGGCTTGTTCACATTACTTTTGCTCAGAGCTAATTTCTACACTTTAGAGCTTTCACATTACGAATGGGTGCTGCCTGAACTGTCTGCGAATGGGCCTGGGACAGTGAGCAACATGATCAGGCTACTGTTGACAGACCTGGAGCTGTACAACACAGAAGGGAGTACCATTAGCAACAGCTGCTGATAAAATCTGAAGCTGGACATCAGAAAGAAGAGGGAGCAGCAGGTGGAGTACAGCTTGTAGAAGCCACCTCCCATGACATAGGAGATTGGGTTTCCTTGAGATATCGGAAAAGCTGTGTTTCAGGAGATTTGGCTTGTCATCTTAGCTGGTGGAAGACATCTGTAGCTTCCTGGAAGACCCACAGCTCCTTGGCATTTGTGTCTTGCTTTACAAAAAGCTTTTAAAATAATCAACCTAACCTATTTATGTCTGGGCCCTTCCAAAGCTCCACAAAAGATCTCTTGATCAGTCAGGACTTTATTCACTGGAATTTACAAGAATGAGAGGGAATCTCATAGAAACCTATAAAATGCTAACTATAATTGAAATGAGAATGAATTTCTTTACCCACAAAGTGGTGAGCCTGAGGAATTCTCTTCCACAGAAAGCAGCTAAATTCAAACCATTGAATGTTTTCAAACAGGAGTTAGATATAGTTTGTAGGGCTAAAGGGATCATAGGGTAGCGGGAGAAAACAAGAACGTGTTACACAGTTGGATGATCAGCCATGAACATACTGAATAACATAGCAGATTTGATGGGCTGAATGACCTACTCCTGCTCCTATTTTCTATATTTCATTTGACACCTCACCAATACATAAGCCAAGTGACTGACTAATAACTATATGAATTTAGCCTTTCTTAACAACACTAATGAGACTGCGTGGGTTCTCAAGTTCGTATCTCTGTCTGACATCTCACACGTTGGCTGATATGTGGCAATTTATAGATCAACACAGGGTCAACATGGAGTGGTGATAAACGGTGGGGTTTCCATTCTGTTTATGTGCAGCTGTGTTCCAGAATTCCAGGCAGCAGAGAATGTGGCATTTCACGTCCCTGACATTGCTGCACTTGGAAACATACACAAGGCCAACTGCTAGAAGCAGCCCCTGGACCCTCCCTTCTTTTTCACACCCCAATCCAAGCCACCCTGAGACCTACCCTATTTTCTGGACCAATCCTCAAGACCCTCCTACCTGACAATCTCATAGGTGCTCATTCATTTACTCAGCACCCACCTGACATAAGCACCCCTCACCCATCTGGCACAAACACCCCTCACCCACCAGGCACAAACACCTTTCATCTACCAGGCACACAGCACCCCTTACCCACCTAGTACAAACACCTCTCACCCACCAGGCACACAACACCCCTAACTCACCTGGCACACAGCCATCCTCACCCATCTGGCACACAACCACCTTTACCCACCTGACACACAACCACCCTCACCTATCTAGCATAAACACTCCTCACCCACCTGGCACAAACACCCCTCACCCACTTGAAGTCAAAGAAGATCTTTTGTATTTGGAGTTGGTACACAAAACAGCTCTTATCTACCTGGCATAAACACCCCTTA
The DNA here is from genome assembly GCF_037043375.1 of Chiloscyllium plagiosum. NCBI lineage: Eukaryota > Metazoa > Chordata > Chondrichthyes > Orectolobiformes > Hemiscylliidae > Chiloscyllium > Chiloscyllium plagiosum. The sequence continues at coordinate 33,438,213 of NW_028270155.1, read as the reverse complement.
CCCACCTGGAACATAACCGCCCTCACCCACCAGGCACAAACACTCCTTACCCACTTGGTACAAACACCCTTACCCACCTAGCACCTTCAACTGCACACACCTATTTACCCTTTCACAAAAGCTGTCAAAATGACTGGCTGCGTGGCTGGACATTTAAATCTGAAAGCAAAGCCCGCTGAGTGCAGCTGAAGAGGTGGCGTTTCCAGGTTAATTTGCTTCACTGCTGGTTTTGTGAATTCCTAAGACAGATTTATAACAGAAGGCCCCTGTCCAGGAATCTCTAGCACAGAAAGCATCTCAAGTAAACAGGTTTTTTTAAAGTTGGTCAGAGTCGGAAATAGGCTAATCAATGATTAGCAGAAAATTTTCCACTATGTATGGTAAATAAATATGTTGCAATTTTAGATTGAGGGAATGACAGAATTTCATGAGGATGTAGAGGTTCCTTGTATTGATGTGTTAGGTGACTCTCACATTCCTCACATCTTACTGTATTTGTGATGTACTTGTTGAATGCTGACCAATATACAGCATTCTCATCCAGGTGCCTTGTTTGCTCTACACCATGTGCCCCTCATGTAACTGTGATAACATATCTTGGTGAAGAGCTGTGAGTTCAAGCACCTGATTCTCTTTAAAAGATATGCTTCTTGAGGAACCTAGTTCATAGCTACTGTATATAGTCAAAACCAGTATCTGGCCCCTCTCATGCAATGTCAGACCATCCCACTATGATAAGCTAACTGTTTAGTTGTAAGTTTGGTGAAACGTCTTGCATTCTTAGTCAGATTTGGGAATCTGCTCAGTGTGTCCAAAGTAGTTATCTTGGTCAAATATCAGGCTTGTAGAATATATTGAAGTTGTTTCTCTGTACCTTTACCAGAAACCATTTTAATCTATATGGTGCATTTGTCAGTGGTTTACACTCTATCACTTCCAATGGTTCATGATTGGTTTCCAAATGGAACTGTTTGCCAGACAGATGCATATGGATGCATGCAATTACAAATACCAAAGCAAATATGTGATACTCTATATTGGAACAATTGGAGTGTGGACCTTTGGGTCTGAAACCAATTAGCTTGCCATCTTGTATGATACACATTCCTGACCTTTTCTGTGATGCATCAACTTCAAGAATCTTGTTCCTTCAGTCATAGTAAGATGTGTGTAGTATGCAAGTCTGAGCTGACAAAGCTTGTTTGAGTGAATCAAATACATATTGATGGTCCTTCTGCCCATACATATGAGATGCCTTTCCTTAAGAGGTCTCCTAACAATGACACTTTATCAAAAACAATTGGTGTGTAAAGTGCTGGAGTCAAAAATGCAAGGTATCTCCTCAGATCATCTTTGTCTTCGAGCACTAGGCATGTGTTGCACTCTTCAGTTTTGTCAGGATGGATCTTGTAATTTGGACAAAAGATCAAAGGAGGTTGTTCTGACCGATATCCACCCATCACTTGCTGCTGTTGAAGCTGAGTCCTTCATGATGAGCTGCTGCATTACTGAGTATAGATTTTAGTTGTGCTCTTTTTGAGTTATGCCCATCATGGCAACATCATCAGCAAAACAGACACATCCAGACATACCTTCTGTAATTCTATCACAGACTGCTAGAGCAAATCCTGGCTAATGGGTAGACAGAAAAATGGGGGCTGGAAGCAATATCTTCCAATAGTATTCCAAAATAATGATTTATTGAGATTCCTTTGTCAAGTGAGCTGACTAATTTGGGACTCAATTCCTCTAATGTTGGAATTTTGTGCAGACATATCATTAAAGAAAGATTTAGATGTTTTGGGTCCAAACGATTTTGCCATTTTTCTGTAGCACATATGTAATTAAACTGCACCAGTCTGTGTGCTGATGGACATGATGAATAATCCTCTGTATCATTCAGCTAACTCTTAAGCCTATCTTGTATGTGAACACTGCACTTTCCAATTGATGGAATTGCACTTCTCTGAAGTGCAAATAAATCGACTTTGAGGTTTCCTGTGATGTTGAATCTGTCTGTATATATTTGTTGTAAGTTCTGGATTGACTCATGTGATTACTCTTGGCCTGTGCTGTTGTGTTTGGTACATTTGTGATCTTATGACTTTGTACATAATGGTAATCTTGTAATTGCTGGTCTGTTCATGCTCACCAGGTAAAATAAATTTCATGCAGAATTACCATAGCTACATTTCATTTTCAATGTTCTAATGCCAATATATGCATCCAATTTTTGCAATTCTATATTGTACTAATGTCAATTATCCAGATACATGTCCTTCAGCATTCTGACTGGTACAATTATATTCACTCACAGATGTGGGTGGCTCTGGCTAGGCCAGCATTTATTACAAACACTCATACTTTTTGAATGCGATCCCATGAAGGCTTGACGTATGAACATTTCCTGTACTTATGAACAGCAGCTTTACATCACCCTGCATTGTCTTCTGACTTGTGTACAAATCAACTTGTGAACAAACTCCAGAGTAGGATCCATTCACAATCTAGAGACTGCTTGGATTTTTTTATTCACAACTGGGATGTGGGTGTCACTTTCTGGCCAGCACTTTTGTTAACTTGTTGACTTTGAGAAGGTGGTGTGAACTGCCTTCTTGAAACACTGTGGACCATATGCTATAGGTAGACTCACAGAGCTATTCCAGAATGTTGACCCAGCTGGCTGGCATGTGTTGACTTTGGTTTTACGTGTCTTTGCCAGCTTTCTTCAGTCATATGGTATTAATAACTGCACAGGCTTCTAACTGTTTCATTTTGTCCACACGCTGTGTCACGTTCGCAATGAACCTGTATAGCTCACAGTACACACTCTGAACCTTTGCCCTGGTCTCTCTTATTGCGAACCTCATATTCTTGCTTGCACCAATGCAGGTCTCGGACACACTTCCTGTTACTGCTACTAGCATGCTATACATGCTTCTTGTTTGTTACCTCCTATCATAGCCTCTGGTTGCATCTCTGGAAATAGATTTCTTGTGCTGGCGATTCCTCCCAGTGTCCTAACATACTGTGATTTGCAGTGATCTTTGAACACAGGACAGCTTCAGATGGGTGCAGGAGCTCACACGCTACACAATTTGCTTGCTTTCAGGGTCCTGACTACAGAGCACAAGTATAGGTAAAGTATCCAATGCTTGCAGATGTTGATATCTGGCTATTATGTCTTCATCTTTTTTCCGTTTTCCTTAGCAGTGTACAAATGTTGTGATCTCTCTTTCTTTTTCTCCAAGAGGTCTTCTTGAAAAACTTTGATAGGGTTGAACATAAGACTGCTCCCATTACGACTCAGGTGGTTCAGCCACTGAGAACTCACAGTCTTTGCTCTTCTCACAGCACTTACTGATAAAACTAGTCAATTGATTCTTGTGGCTGTTGGCTGTAAAGCAGTTTAAACCAAATGTGCCAATTTAGAAAGAGAACTTTGGGCAGTGGTGTACAGATGTGAGAAAAGTCTATGGGAGAATTTCATGGTGGACAGCAACTATTATTGACTGGGATCGTTCTAAAACAAAAATTGGTGGAAAGCATCAGCAAGATTATACAGGTTACTTCTGTGGCATTCAAAGCTATGATCTGACTCTGAAACGCAAGCCATATCTCTATCTGTCATCACGAGAAAACCAGGAAATAAAAGATCGAACTGTAAAGATCCATCACTTAGCAAGGTAATGAGACCAACAAGGGCATAGAGTTACTGGTGTACTCTCAGCTTGAGATCCACAGATGGCCTGATTAGGTGCAACTAACACAACCAGTAATACTACAATATTGCTCAATCAGAGGTGGCACCTTGCTTGAAGATGATATTGTGTTGGTCTAATCCAGAATCACTGTACCTAAAATAATGTAGGAAGAACTTCTTCAGTAGATACATGAAGTCTGCATGGGAATGGAAAGGCACATCAACTCTGTACTGGACATGCATCACATCAGAGAAATATTCTTTCTGTGCAGTGTTGTTGAATGTGTAGAAATACACAGCAGAAAGAATCACCTAGTCCATGGTTAATGCTGACCAATTCTCAAAATAATCAAGAATGGTTTTGAATGGCAGTATTGAGTGTTATTCAAAGTTCCCATGCATTAAAAATTTGAAAGTTAACAGCTACTACAATCTGTAGTATAAGTTCTGATTGCTGAGGAAGGATTCCTGAAAATGTATGTAACAGTAGAACCAAATTAATCTCTAGAGAGTTTAAGAATTTTCTGAACGGTATGAGTTTACCATTATAACCTCATTCCCACATTACCCAAGAGGCTACATCTTCATAGAAGTACATGATATGGTGGCTCAGTGGTTAGCACTGCTGCCTCACAGCACTAGGGACCTGGGTTTGAATCCAGCCTCGGGTGACTGTGTGAGTGGAATTTGCACATTCTCCCTGTGTCTGCATGGGTTTCCTCCCACAATCCAAAGATGCACCGGTTAGGTGGATCAGGTTCGGTGGGTTAGTCATGGGAAATGTAGGGACAGGTAGGGGTGTGTGTCTGGGTGGGATGTTCTTTGGAGAGTTAGTGTGGACTTATTGGGGGTGAATGTCTTGTTCCAGCACTGTAGGGATTCTGTGACTGTCTACTCAACAAAAATAGAGGGTCCTCATATAGTCCCAAGAGGCAAAGGAAAACCTGGACATTGTCTTATTGTTGCTCTGAGCTACTCTCAGGGCTGGCAATGAAATTACCTGCAGAGCTACTTAATGGCAGAAAATACAAGACAACTCAGGTAATCAGGATACAAATGACCAAGAGGAAGTAAGACATCAATTCACCAATGAACAGGTAGAAAAAAGTCAACACTTTCATCAAAATGTCAAGCAAGGAGTTGTTAAATGACAAACCAAAAATGCTGAACATGCAAGCAAGGAGGAACATTGAGGTGGTAGGAGAGAGAGAGAAGCCTGTGTGAGCAGGGAGGAACGCTGAGGTGGAAGGGGAGAGAGAAGCCTGTGTGAGCAGGGAGGAATACTGAGGTGGAAGGGGAGAGAGAAACCTGTGTGAGCAGGGAGGAACACTGAGGTGGAAGGGGAGAGAGAAGCCTGTGTGAGCAGGGAGGAACACTGAGGTGGAAGGGGAGAGAGAAGCCTGTGTGAGCAGGGAGGAATACTGAGGTGGAAGGGGAGAGAGAAGCCTGTGTGAGCAGGGAGGGACACTGAGGTGGAAGGGGAGAGAGAGAGAAGCCTGTGTGAGCAGGGAGGGACACTGAGGTGGTAGGAGAGAGAGAGAAGCCTGTGTGAGCAGGGAGGAACACTGAGGTGGTAGGAGAGAGAGAGAAGCCTGTGTGAGCAGGGAGGAATACTGAGGTGGAAGGGGAGAGAGAAACCTGTGTGAGCAGGGAGGAACACTGAGGTGGAAGGGGAGAGAGAAGCCTGTGTGAGCAGGGAGGGACACTGAGGTGGAAGGGGAGAGAGAAGCCTGTGTGAGCAGGGAGGGACACTGAGGTGGAAGGGGAGAGAGAAGCCTGTGTGAGCAGGGAGGGACACTGAGGTAGCAGGGGAGAGAAAAGCCTGTGTGAGCAGGGAGGGACACTGAGGTGGAAGGGGAGAGAGAAGCTTGTGAGAGCAGGGAGGGACACTGAGGTGGAAGGGGAGAGAGAGAGAGAGAGGTCTGTGTGAGCAGGGAGGAACACTGAGGTAGCAGGAGAGAGAGTGAGAGAATGAGAGAGACCTGTGTGAGCAGGAGAAACATGAGGGAGGCAGGACAGAGAAACCTCTACGTCCCCGTGACCTTTAATCTCCCTCACCCTCTAACCACTGTCTTTCACTTTTGTTCCACTTGCCTCCAGCCGTTCACCAACCACAGCAGTCTCATCACTTTTCCACCTCTGTTCAGCTCAGAAGAATCATGTTGGACTTGAAACTTTAATACTATTCCTCTCTCTGCACAGATATTGCTAGGCTTGCTGCGTTTCTCCTACAGTTTCTGTTTTGGTTTTATATCTTCAGCAGCAGAATCTTGTGTGTTTATTTTTGATTTTGAAGAGTCTGGAGCAGCTGCATTAAGGGGAGACGTGTCAGCATCCTCAGCAGAAAACAGGCAGGGTATAGGAGCAGAAAGCAACATGTGTGCTGACTTGTGGCACCAAAATCCATACATTTGAAAGCCTACAACATGCAACTCCCAATAACACTTCTGTGATAATATCTCCCAAAACAGAATCCACGTCGCCCTGACTGCAGTTGCAGATCCTTCTAATTGTTGCTGGAAGTGACTTGCACCAATTCCTACTGTCTTTGTTTGGTGAATGCCAGCAGGAGCAAGTGATAGTCAGAGAGACCGAGACAAAAATACAAATGGGGTTTTATCTACATTCCATGACCCTAAATGTCTAATACAGCCTCCTGGATTGAAGTAATCTCAAAAATCAAGCTGGACAGCAAGGCAAAAACAAATCAGTGGCACCTCTTGATTTTGATCACACCAATCTTATGCTTCTTAACATCTGGAAGAGACAGAAAAATGAATTGGAAATTCTCTACCTGGAGCAAAAATAATCCCAATAGACAAAGGCATTCGTGTTATCTGAATTATAAATGATTTTCCATGGCATGGCGGTCTCTCAGTCTGGCATGGCAGCCTCCCGGCCCAGGGCTTTCGACCTGGCCCAGCAAACTGTCAGCTGGTGTGGTGGTCTCTTGGCCCAGCATGGCAAACTCTCAGCCGGTGTGGCATGGTGGGCTTCCAACGGTACATGGCGGACTCTCGGCCTGGTGTAGCAATATCTCAGCGTGGACTCTCAGCTTGGTATGGTGGTCTTTCGGTGGTACATGGCAATCTGTCAGCCTGGTGTGGCAGTCTCTCAGCCCAGCGTGATGGTCTCTCGTTCCGAGCATGGCAGTCTTTCAGCCCAGTGTGGTTGTCTTGTGGCCCAGTGTGGCAGTCTCTCGGCAGTACTTGCCGATCTCTCAGCCCGGTGTGGCAGTTTCTCGGCAGTGTCTTGGAAGAATATGGCAGACTCTTAGCCTGGTGTTGCGGTCTCTTGGCCCATTGGTGGTCTCGGCCCAGTGTGGGAGTCTCTCAGCTGTTTATGGCAGACTCTCGGCCTGATGTGGTGATCCCTAGGCGCAGTGAAGTGGTCTCTCACCCTGGTGTGGCAGTCTCTTGGCCCAGTGAAGTGCTCTCTCACCCTGGTGTGGCGGTCTCTAGGCCCAGTGTAGTTGTCTCTCAGCCTGGTGTGGTGGTCTCTCAGCCTGCTGTGGTCTCTCGGTCCGGTGCGGCGGTGTCTCGGCAGTACATGGCAGACTCTTGGCCTGGTGTGGCAGTCTCTCGGCCCAGCGTGGCGGTCTCTCAGCCCGGTGTGGTAGTCTCTCAGCCTGGTGTGGTAGTCTCTAGGCCTAGTGTGGCAGTCTCTCGGCAGTACATGGCAGACTCTCGGCCCGGTGTGGCAGTCTCTCGGCAGTACATGGCAGACTCTCGGCCGGTGTGGCAGTCTCTCAGCCCAATGTGGCGGTCTCTCGGCCCCGTGTGGTGGTCTCTTGGCCTGGTGTTTTGGCCTTTCAGCACGCTGTGGCAGTCTGTCCAGTGTAGCAGTCTCTTGGTAGTACATTGCAGTCACAGCCCGGTGTGGCAGTCTCTCAACCCAGTGTGGTGATCTCTTGGCCTGGTGTTTCGGCCTCTTGGCGCGGTGTGCAGTCTGTCGGTCCAGTGCAGCGGTCTCTCGGCAGTACATTGCAGTCTCAGCCCGGTGTGGCGGTCTCTCGGCCCGGTGTGGACTTCCAATCTCGGGGTGATTCTTCAAAATGTGGTCCCACCGTGGATAAGCACTTAAGAAACACTGATTTTTGAACTTTCAGCTTTATTTCTTTATTTTCTACTTAAGGCTAAGGTCTGCAATGCGTAATTTTCAACTTATTTTGCATGTTTTACTCTAAAGTTACTGCAATGTTCAACTTCTAACTTTGTTCCTTCTTTCTATCTTGTTCTTAATATTCTGTAACAACAGTGTGGCAACATTATATACTTTTTATTGTACACCTGTACTTTTATATTTGAGTACATGTATCAATAAAACCAAAATCAAACCAAGCTTGGCCTTGAAAAATTCAGCCAGTGAGATCTGCATTTCCACCATATAGATCACAGCTTCTCCAAGCACAGAGGAGAGCGGACATAAAACCTCTCCTAATAAAGCACTGACCATTGAAGATAGGTGAGGACACTCAAAGGTGTAACTAATTGGTACTGGAATTTTTCCTCATCCATTTCAAGCATATATATCAAGAAAGAAAGACAGCGCTATGTCAGATGACCAAAACATTTCTTGAAAGCTACAGCCAACCAAATGCATCTCATTATCTTCATATATGACAGCTTGATGACTTTTGAGGAAGTTTACATTTGAAACTTTTAAAATTTCATGTTAAATTTCACTGCACTCACCCATCTATGAGAGGAGTTTCTTTCATTAATGTCTCTGCCCGTTGTCTATATTGATCTGCAGAACAGAATGTATCAACACACAAAAGGAAAAGAAAAACCCACATTTTCTTTACTGCTGATACCTGTGGCTCAGACATGATTTTAGTTGAACTTCCTGTTTTCTTTCTTACATTTTATATCTGTAAGATAAGATGAACCTTTAACCTCTCAGCTTTTAAATTCATTATCTTTTGACACAGTAACTATAAATTCTGTTCAAAGGTAATCATGGCAATTTATGCCATCTGGAAGTGAAAATACAAGGAATGATCTTGATCAGATTATTAGTCCTGTGACATTTGTAACCACAAATATGAAAAACTTGCATTTCAGAGCATTAAGCTGCTGATGCGTTGTTATTGCACTAAAGGTTCTAGATCTAACAGTCAATTTGAGAATCGACGCGAACAAACCACATAGACCTAAATAGCAAAAAGGTGAAGATTTTTTATTGGTGATCAGCACCAGAATTTACACGCTTGAGCGGCATTCTGCTTAAATTCGAGACACATGAAGCAAGAGCTACCACAAGCCTCAGCCTCAGCTGTAGCTTTACTGAGCCTCTGCATGTCAGGGTTTCGAGTGTTTTGGTTACAGGATCAGATCTCTGCAGATAAATGAAAGAGAGAATGTGTGAGAAAGTGCGTGTGCATGTGTGTGAGAGGGAGAGACTGGGTGCAATTTTCATTTCTCAGCTAATTATGGAAGTAAGCACAAAAGGTGGAAGGGACTTCTGCTTGGGGGAGTTGGGGTAATGCAGGTTTCCTCAGAAGATTACATTCTTTTAAACACGTTACATATACACACATGGGAAAACGCCACATTTCAGTAGGGGTGAATAGGAAGTTCTTTCTCCTACTGGAAACTTCCATGCTCCAACTTCCAGACACACTATTTAAAATGCTCACCATTTCACTGTCTGAATCTAAGAGCATTCACCTAAACTTTGCTTATCAAAACCGAAAGGACTGTGGATGCTGGAAATCCAAGACAAAAATAGAAATTGCTGAAAAAGCTCAGCAGACCTGGCAGCATCTGTGGAGAGAAATCAGAGTTAACGTTTTGGTTCCGGTGACCCTTCCTCAGAACTATTTTTGTCTTTGTTTATCAACCCCGCCACTTCTCAACATGTCACATAACCTGCAAAAAGCAGTGCCACAGCTCAGTTCATGAACAAAGGGATGTCATCGTTTTAAGGGATGGGACCAGGAGGCTGTCCCACATCACCAAGGTGGCCTAGATTAAGATTGATGTGGCAATCAGTGCCCATGGCACTCGGAGGTGGGCAATGCCACAAAGGGATCTCTTGTATACTGGCAGAGTAATTGCCATTGTCTACTCAATGCATCATGCTGTTATGAGTACAAGTTGGCATTGTAAGGCATTGCCACTGCACAGGAATGTTATTCACAATATTGGCTGCCGGGCACCTCTATCACAAACCTCATCCCTCTTCACTGTGCGTACCCATTTTGTATTTGCAACACAGTGCCATCTGCCAACCGTCACATTTTAAACAGAGAAAAAGCACCAAGAGTCAGCAGCTCACACACCACCAGTCATTCGCCTTTCATCACAACAAGAAGGGAGCGGTATGCCTGGAACTAGGGTGTCCATGGTATTTGAAGAGCAGTTTGCTGAGCCGACTGTACAATAAGGGAATTGGTGCATGTGTGGAAGGGAGGTGGGATATCTGCAGTCATCTCATGAAAACTCTCCAAAGCAGCTACTCCCAATTACATAGCAAGCACCAGAGTCTTGGGTTAGGGTAGTACTTTGTGACACTAACAAATCTTTAGGTTCTTCTCTGCAGTTTCCAGATCCCATTCATAGTCCAAGCCAGAAGAGAAAATGCCTTCAGGCCTATGCTATCTTTCCCAACACCACAGAGCACACCTCTGCAATGTCAGAGTCTGGACCATCTGAAGAAACACCATCAAGGCATTTCACTCTACCCTCCATTAGTGCAGAAATATTCAATATAAGAAGGATAAGGGCAACAGGTACATGGGAACACCACCACCCGCAAGTACCTCCAAGCCCCGCACCAGCCTGACTTGAAAATATATCTCTATTCCTTCCCTGTTGCTGGGTAAAAATCCTGGAATTTCCTCCCTAAGGGCATTGTGGGTCTACCTCGAGCAAATGGATTAAAGAAGGAAGCTCACCACCACATTCGCAAGGTGGGAGATGGACATGGACAATAAAACTGACAGCTGTCAAAAGGAAACATGGCTCATCTTCTTCTGACAAATCTGCACAGCAAAAGTACAGTCAGAATGGAAGCATGGTTCCACATTCTGAGGGAGCCCTGACTAGAATCTTCTCTCAGGAAAGCACAGCTGAATTCTTTAGTAAAACAGAAAGGGCACAGTGGCAACTGCATGAGATTGCCACTTTTCTCTTGGCATGTCATGGATCATCATTTCTGTTCAGTGGCGCAATCATACAGCAGCGCCAATATGAAATCTTCTAACTGATAGATACCAATAGTCCAACAGTAGCAGGACCACCTCTACAGATCTCAGATCTCAGCATTGTAACCATTCATGAGGTTAAAACCACACCCACAGTAGTGAGAATGAAACAGCTACAGGACTTCCCCCTTCTGTAACAGAGAAGAATGAAACAGATACACAATCAACCATCTACCACAATTATACACCTGATAGTGAGATAATCAAAAATCCAGTCACACGTACCTGGTTGCCAGTAAAAGTTCCTAAAATGTACCATCAGCTCAGGTCATAAGGTTACATTGCAATTAAATAGAAGGCAGCTCAGATCAGTGTACAATTCACCAATCACTCATGCAGGCAATGAAGAAGAGAGCTCTGATGATAATGACTGTGCGAGGATGCTGAGGGACAGTAACTAAAGGCAAAACAACCAAATTGTCAGCCAAGAGCAATCAAGAATAACACATACCTCTGCAGATGGGTATATGAATATTGGGTCAGCATGAGCTGTCAAGTTTCCAAAACACTATATCAAAGTTTGAATTATTAATCTGTTAGCTCTGTTTATATATGTCTGGTTAGTTCTTGACTGGACAATATGCGCTTATGTGCAATGTTGTCTGATTGGGATTTATTTTCTTTGCAAGAAGGTGGGTGTACTCTTAAACAGCAGATATGTGAAAAACTCTTAAAGAACATGCTCATGATGTCATCACTGGGGTAGGCTCAAGGAGCTGAATTGCATATGCCTGTTCCTAGCTTTTATGGTCCGATGTGTAATAGGCGTGTGACTTCATGTTGTAATGTTCTCAATTTTCATCTTACTGAGCTCTGTCCCCTTACAGCATGATTCATGAGAGAAGTTTGCTGGAATACATTCAAATTGCTTAGCTTCAGCTGAGACATGCAATGGCCTGTGATTTTAATGTGCAAATACAAACACCAGGAGCTATAAAAAACTGTGTCCTTGTATCTCACATTTACGCTTTGGAAGCTACTATCAATATCACAAAGTGATAATTGCAAATCATCAGCTATCACGCCTTACAATCACGGCAGTGTGGGGGAGGCTTAAGGTGACAAGGGTGAAAGAAGGGCTGGAAACAGGAAAGCACCAGAGGCTGTAATTTCTCTCGCTGGCCATGTTCAGAACTATGGCCCCCGTGTTTCTGAATAGTCTGTGCCTAATAGCCGTCATTTTTGGTCTTACTTACCTGCTCCTCTTCACACGCTCAGTTCTCCTCAAAAACTGTTGGATCTCTAACTTTTTCCACTTCTGGCGTAAGGCATGAAATACTCATTCTACCTCTTTCTGTGAATGGACTTCAACCTGCTGAGAATTTCTGGAATTTTATTTTTCAATTTCTGACTTCCCAATATTTTCATTGAGTTGTGTATGGCAGTTGCTTGGTGTTTGGGGTGAATGGTATTTGTCGCATGAATAAGGAATTGCTGGTGATCTCGAGCAGATTGATGTATGAAGGATTAATAGTTTAAACATTTTTTTCAGTGAGCTGAGAATGGGAAGCAAAGAAAATAAAGACCACCATTTATTGAGCACATTTTATGAACTTCAGTGAGTGGCACTGGTAACTCGATCGATGTTGTCACTTTTCCATGACAGACAATCTTGCCAAGACATAGCTATTCAATGAATCTGCTCTATTCTCTTTGTGTGTAATGCTCACCTTTATTTTTCAATGTTGCTGCAGCATCTTTAGCATTTCCTTTCTCAAATATAGCTTCCCAGATTTCAGCATTCATATCTAGGTCAGCAACCTTTTGTAGAGGATTGTACCCTGACCTGAATCTCGAGTGCAATGCTGACTCACCAACCTGAAACTGGACCTAGTGAGGTGCAAGCATTTCCTCAGCTGGGTGACTATATGAATGTACACCATCAGAAAGTATGAACCACTCTGAGGCATTGCCTTCACATCTCCATTGACTTTGATCTGCATTCTGATAAAGACAAAGTTTTGACAACCCCCACATTTCAAGTTCAATCTTTGATGAAATAAAGTCAGGAGCTATCTCAGAGATATTTTAAACTGTGAATTCCCAGTCTCTCCATCTCTGACTAGGAAGGACATAGATGTACTAATTATCTCCTTGGCTTGCACCTCTGCAGCTGGGAATAAATCTCTGCGTGAATAAAGTAAAAAATTCACCATATAGACGCACAGTATTTAGTGAAGGTGACTAACCCAAATGTACATTGTAAATGGACTAGGATCATGCAGAAATGTGAGGAGGTGAAGAAATGCAAAGAAAATGTTGGATGGTGCTGCTGAAATTGAAGTGGGTGTGAGTAGCATACAAGTTGTGTACAAATCACACTGTCATTGCTGAAAGTGTTACTGTTGAAGATGCATTAGCTCCACCCAATTTTCTGATGTCACACATAGTCTTTGAGGGCAAACAAGGAATTCACATGAACCTTTGCAGGGAGTACATGTATTTTATACAATTCCTGAGAGTCCTAGTAATTTTGCCTGATTAGTAATGTAGTTACCATGCAATGAACCTCCTATGAACTAAATTCCCCGTCTGTAAAGAATCTATAATGGTGTATCCTCTAATTGATCATTAGATAGATCTTAGGTATCGTACAGCCAAAAGAGGTTTGGCGGTAAGGATGTATCTTAGACATTTCATAGAAACCCTACAGAATGGAAACAGGCTCTTTGGTCCAACAAGTCCACACTGACCCTTCGAAGAGTATCACACCCAGACCCCTTCCCCTACCCTATTACTGAACATTTCCCCTGACTAATGCACCTAACCTACACATCCTTGGACACTATGGGCAATTCACTGAACCTGCAAATCTTTGGACTGTGGGAAGAAACTAGAGCACCCAGAGGAAACCCACGCAGATATGGAGAGAATGTGCAAAAGCCCACATAGACAGTTGCCTGAGCATGGAATTGAACCTGAGTCCCTGGCACTATGAGGCAGCAGTGCTAATCACTGAGCCACCATGCCACCCAGTATGATAAGCAACAGATTGTTTATCTTAAACAATCCTTACTTTGGCAGAGGTGGTAGATATGAGGAGATGCTAGAAGTGGCCATCAGTGTAATATACACACACAATGTAAGTCAATCAGCGAACTGTGTTTTTGTTTGCTCATGGCTGTGGGCATCACTGGCTGGGTTGGCATTTATTTTCCATCCTGAATGCCCTGAGGGGGTGGTGGTGAGCTAGATTCTTGAATCATTGCAGTCCTTGGGGTATAGGAACACCCACAGTGCTAATAGGAAGGTAGTTCCATGAATTTGACCCAGTGACAGTGAAGAAACAAGGATATAATTCCAAGTCAGAATAGTGAGTGACTTGGAGGGAAACTTACAAGAGGAGTTGTTGCACGTATCTGCTGCTCTTGTCCTTGTAGGTGGTGGAGGTAAAGGTTTGGAAGTTGCTGTTTAGACGAGCCTTGGTAAGTTTACTTCAGAGCATCTGATAAATAGTATTGCTGTCGCTGAGTATCAGTGGTGAAAGGAGTGAATGTTTGTGGAGGCGGTGACAATCAAGTGACTACTTTGTCCTGGATGGTGTCAAGCTTCTTGAGTGTTGTTAGAGCTGCACCCATCCAGACAAATGGGGACTATTCCATCATATCTTGACTTGTGCCTTGCAGGATTTGTGGAATCAGGAATTATATCACTCACTGCAGAAAGTGGTTATAAACCACTTGCTAAACTGAGTCCAAAGCAGTTTTCCTGATGCTTGCTTCCTTGGCCAACTGTAATGATGCTTCCTGTGACAGCAGTGGAATGTACCTTCCATTCTTGGGAAAATATGTCCCTTTTATTCCTGAATGCATCCAGCAATAATTCAAGAGAAGCACCATTGAATACGATGCTGTACTGGAATTGTGAATTCATCCTAGTCACTTCTTGACTTCTCCAAATTCCACTTCTGCACTGGATTGGACTTCATACCGTGCTTTTGGGCATGTCTCAAAGCTACTACACAGCATAAAGCGTTGAAACATGAAATGTAATGACTACATCATAACTGAAGAATTATGATTGTAGAATTATGGTATTATTGTTAGACTATTAATCCAGAGACCCAGGTAATGTTCTAGCAATCTGGGTTCAAATCCTGCAGATGATGGAATTTGAATTCAATACAAAATCTGGATTTAAGAGATTAATGATGATCATGAAACCATTGTTGATTGTCAGGAAAAACCCATCTGGTTTACTAATGTCCTTTAGGGAAGGAAATCTGCCTTTCTGACCTTTTCTGGCTTACATGTGACTCCAGATCCACACAGAAATATGGTTGACTCTTAATTGATCCCTGGACAATTGGGGATGGGTAATAAATTCTAGCCTAGTTCGTGACATCCATATCTCATGAACAAATGAAAAGAAAATTGACCATCCAATTGTTAGATTTGACTGAGGCAGTCTCTCTTTCAAAGCATCTTTGTCTTATGATTGGGGATTATGGGAAATGGAAAGCAAGGTGGGTGGCAGAGCTTAATTGTGTGAGAAGCCAAATGTCAGGTTCCTGAGTGAAAGATGAAGGTTAGCAATTACGATCTCAGACCTTTACATGTGGTTTGAGCTTCCTGAAGGCAGATGTGGGAAAGCACCTGTTGGATGTTTGCATGCCATGCATGCTCTGTGAAAGGCCAGTCTATCAGAATTACATTTCCCTTCCCACTGAAATTCTTCATGAGCACATGCCTTCTGATTTCCAACTGCATACAAGGCACCAAGATGCGTGCTGGAGTAAATAGTTGTTGTTGTGTCCTCTTTGCAGAAGCAATGGGGAGGAGATGGCCAAGTGTTATTATCATTTAACTGCAAATCCAGAGACCCAGATAATGGTTTGGGAACTGGCTTCAAATCCCACCATGGCAATGGTGGAATTTGAATTCAATAAAAATCTGGAATTAAGAGTCTAATGGCAACCTTGAATCCATTTTCAATTGTTAGGAAAAAGCAATCTAGTCCACTGAAGGAAATGGCAATCCTTGTCTTGTCTGGACTACATGTGACTCCAGACCTACAGCAATGTAGTTGTCTCTTAACTGCCTTCTGGGTTGGCCGATAAATGCTGGCCTAGCCTGTGATGGTCTCATCCTATGGGGTGAATTTGCATGGGAAATGGAGGATAACCAAGGTGGGATGTTGGGGTTTAACAGGTGCTGGCTAAGAGTGGATGTCTATCTGAAGAAGGCTGACCAGGAAAGGATAGAAGGATCAGAATGTTCACTGCACATCAAGTGCTTAAATTTTGTGCCAATCTTTTCAATTTGGCACCAAAATCTTCAACCCTTTGAAGGCATCAGCTTCCAACACTGCCTGCCACACTGATCATGCAGAACCATTGGGCTGACAATTTTGGAATTGCGTGAGAAAAGCCATCTCCCCCTCCCAATGTGTGGAGGTGACCACCTCCAAATCTGTACTCCAGACCTGAACGCTTTTTCAGTCTCAATAGATTTCCAAACTCCCCACAAAACCACAAAATTCAACAGTTTACAGAGGTATGACTCATGCCTAAAAGAAATTTGTCTTTTTACATGATTTTGGCTTCTTGCTTGGAAAGCATGAAAGGCAGCTGGGAATTGTTTAACATTGAAATTCCTACTTCTACATTGTGAAAAGAGGAAGAAAATGCTTTCTTCAGACTATAAAGTACACATGGTTCATTAGTGCTTGCTTCTGTCATTGACATCGGTCACCACATCTGACTGATTTCTGATTAGAAAATCAGAAATATTTTGTTTGTTTGTTCTAAGAGGAGCTGAATATTTTACAACTTAACCTTTTAACTTTACTTCCTACAATCCATTCTTTTAGATTCTTGCTCTGTACATTATTCCCTCAATTGGAGAATGAACTATTGACCTTAAGTGGTACACCATTTGGTTCATTTAGAGTCATAGTCATAGAGATATACAGCATGGAAACAGACCCTTTAATCCAACTCATCCATGCCGACCAGATATTCTAAATAAATCTAGTCCCATCTGCCAGCATTTGGCCCATATCTCTGTAACTCTTCCTATTCATGTACCCATCTAGATGTATTTTAAATGTTATAATTGTACCAGCCTCCACCATTTCCTCTGGCAGCTTATTCACACACTACCCTCTGCATGGAAAAGTTGTTCCTTATGCCCCTTTTAAATCTTTCCCCTCTCATCTTAGTTTTGCCCTCTAATTTTGGATTCTGCTACCCTGGGGAAAAGACCTTGGCTATTCACCCTATCCATGCCCCTCATGATTTTATAAACCTCTATAGGGTCACCCCTCTATCTCTGATGCTGCAGGGGAAATAGCCCCAGTCTATGCAGCCTCTCTCCATTTCTTGTAACATTTGTGTTTCTGTTGTGACATTTGGGTTTTCTGTCAATGCCCTCCATATGTGTCAAATAAAGGCCACAACCTTATTTAATCACGGGAGCAGTCATTTGACAGTGAACTTTGCTGAATTAGCCAAACACTGGCTAAAGGACTGGCCTGCCTTCCAATGAAGGATAGTGGGTGAGTATCTGAAGACTTATACAAGACCTTCCAAAGCTCAGTTGCCCTTTCAGGAATTTGAAAACATGGGCCTTCATCAGTTTTTGTTCCACTTATGATGAAAAATCACCAGACTCAAAATGTTAATACTGCCTTCTTACCACAAATGCTGTCAGACCTGCTGAGTTTCTGTTTTCATTCGATTAGGTAGG
Source organism: Chiloscyllium plagiosum (assembly GCF_037043375.1). NCBI lineage: Eukaryota > Metazoa > Chordata > Chondrichthyes > Orectolobiformes > Hemiscylliidae > Chiloscyllium > Chiloscyllium plagiosum. Next base: position 33,420,611 of record NW_028270155.1, on the reverse strand, counting down.
CACCTAATGAGCAGTATGGACCTGATTGACTGAAGGGGCTCTTTCTGTAATGTCATACTCTATGATCCTATCTTTGAACAGCTGGTACCTGCCCCCCAGAGAGGATGTTCAAATGCACAAGAATGTTAATCTGCTTGCTCTGTCTCCAGTATACAGTCTTGTCTGTTAAAGTTGAATTCAAATGGGCTGAGGAGTGGAAGATGGAGTTTAATTTGGATAAATGCATGGCATTACATTTTAGTAAACCAAAAGGGCGGGATTTATACAATTAATGGTAGGGCCCTGGGTAGGTTTGTCGAACAGCGAGACCTTGGGGTTCTGGTACATAGCTGCATCACAGGTTGACAGAGCAGTTAAGGTCTTTGGCACACTTGCTTCAATGCTGAGACCTCTGGTATAGGAATAGGGATGTCATATTGAGGTTGTACAGGACATTGGTGAGGCCTTGATTGGAGTACTGTGTACAGTTCTGATTGCCTTGCTATAGGAAGGATACTATTAAGTTGGATAGGATTCAGGAAAGATTTACCAGGATGTTGCTGGAAGTGTTTGAGTTATTAAGAGAAGCTGGATGGACTGGAACTTTTTTTTGCTGGAGCATAAGAGGTTGAGGGGTCACTTTATAGCGATTTATAAAATCATGAAGGACACAGATAAAATGAATAGCAAAGGTCTTTTCTCTAGGATGGGTGAGTTCAAAACTGGGGGTCATATTTTTAAGGTTAGAGAAGATAGACTTAAAACATTTTCAAACAGAGAGTGGATTGTATGTGGAATGAACTGTCAGCTGAAGTGGTAGATACAAGTTCAGTAAGAACTTTTAAAAGACTTTTGGATAGGTATATGAATAGGAAAGGTTTAGAGGGATAGTGGCCAAATGCAGGCAAGTGGGGCCAATTTAGTTTGGGAAATTTGGTTGGTATGGACAATTTGGACTGAAGAGTCTGTTTCTGTGTTGTATGGCTCTATGAGTTGCTGAGTTCATTGTTTCAATGAACACTGATTCTTGCAAAAGTGGGTGTTCTAGATCACCATGATATAATGCTTTCAAGTCTAATATGACTCTTCTTCAGAACTTAAAGGAGTTTTAGAAAATGGTTTGACAGAGGCATAGAATGAGGGGTTGGACACTGCAGGCACCTATTATAAAAGAGGATCAGGTCGTTAGTGGTGATCAAACAAAAGAGATAGAAAATGGGTATAAATTCAGGTGTAAATGGATCCTGTCTGCTGATAGCAAAGTAGTCATGACATGGAGGTGCTGGTGTTGGACTGTGATGGACAAACTGTGCGTTCCCTCCACTTCATCTATGAAGGAGCAGTGCTCCAAAAGCTTGTGATTTCAAACAAAGCTGTTGGACTATTACCTGGTGTTGTGTGATTTCTGACTGAGAGCAAAGTAAACAAACACAAATAAATCAAGGCTATGAGTCAAAGGGCATGAGCGGAGACAACGTAAGAAAAATGAAGAACCAACATAACGTAGTCAGTTTCAACAGTTAAAGAATTCAGTACTGGGACCTCAAGGCAGTAGAATACCTAAGTGGAAAATTAGGTGTTGTTCCTTGAACTTCCATGTGCTTCAATTCTCTATGTTTGTTGTAGATCTTTAGCATCTGCAATATTTTGCTTTTATTCAATTCTCTGAATCTAAGGGGAATCTACAGGGCACGTGTTAAAAACATCTCCAATTTACGAGTTTGAGTTTTTGGCCTTCCCTTCTGCAGATAGCAGTGGAGGCTTGACAGTAAATACATTTGCAACTGAGTTAGATGCTTGATCTACAGATAGGAGTCAAGGGTCATTGGTGATAGGCAGGACAATAGAGTTCGGGTTATACATAGCCACCATTATATTGCATTGCGCAATAGACTCAATGACCTGAATGGCTTACTCCTGATTCTACCTCTTATGCTCTTCAATTGAGAAGTGGATCTTTCTGGAGTAGACAGCTTTAAAAAAGGTAAAACATTCTCATGGTTAGAGTGATTTTCTGGATTTGTTTTGATCTCCTAAGAAAGTTCCAAGATTTCCCCGACATGCCTCTATGCCTTCATAATTTGTCCTGGGTTTTTATCATTGTTTTGCCTCTGCTAGGAGATGATATGGGTTTTGGGTATGTTGGGGAGTGTACTTATTGTGTCATAACTTTTTGGAGATTGAGAAGATGACACGATTCTTTTCCTCTTTGTCATTTTTGTGACTTACTTACCATCTGTTGCAAGTTTCCTTCTGTGCAAATTAGAATGATTATTTAAAGGTTTAACAAAGATTAAGAACAACAATTTCTCTACTCTCAACACAGCTGCTGCCTGACCTCATGTGAGCTTCCAGTATTTTCAGCATCAGTTATAGATTCGCCTGCCAATGCCTAAGGATAAAACTCCTATAACAGCAAAATCACTTGTTGCAATTTGCATAGAGTTCAATGTGTTGATGACATATTGACAGTGTGTGGGAATTGATAGATGTTGAACGATTCTTGTGTTTAAATTTTTAAATTGGAAATTTCAGTCACTCCCAGAGTCTTCCCTAACAATGGTGCCACATTCCAATGTAGTTGATGTTTACTCTCTAACTAGCCCATTCTGAATTTCCTGCATCTTTTGCAAGTTCTGAGGTGAATACTTCATTTTGCACTACTGCTTTAAACCCTGTTGCTTCTCCTATAAGTGCTACTGATTGTCCATCAATTTTCATGTTACAGCTACTGACTGACTTAATATTAGGGTCTTCTTAAAGTAGTGTTGTTTTTAATGTGGTAAGCTGACCTTTCTTCAGACTTGTTTGTCCCCAGGGATGAATGGATTCCCATTACTGTTGTTACGTTGAGTTTTGCCGCAACAGCGTCATTGCTGATCAAGATTTCAAACGCATTCTGTGTTTCCATTCAGTACCTTGCGGCTTGGACATAGAGCTGTCATCCATTCTCCTTTCCATACAGAGTCTAAGGGCCAGTCTAAACATCAGTGGTAGAAGGTAGACTACCAGTGGGTCTCAACAGAAGAGACATTTGAAATATATATCAAAAAGGCAGTTTATTGAATGGTACCAATAAATACAATATACATTGATTAATAGAAATAATTATTTACACTGACCAGGAGCCAGAAAAAACATGTCTGTCTCAACTAGGACTTTGCACTAGACTGCCTTATTCTCCACACAAAGGCTGTGTGACATTATCAAGATAGAGTTTTACCAGTAATCCCTGCAGAACCATTATCTTATATAACAACAGCTGGCACCGAAAGAACAGTTACCAGTAATCAGCTCTCCTGTGCATCCTGGCCCATGAAGAACATAAAACTACTCAGCAGTTTGAACCTCTTCTGTTCCCACTGATTCTTCCTTGGAAATAAAGCACTCAGTTCCCTGCTCAATCCACTGTTAAACATGCATTTGGGGCTGCTGATGACATTAGATCTGAATCTACATAGTTAAAAAAGGCTTCTGTTGACATCAGATGGGCCTCCCTTGCCTTGTGCACTAGGTTGCATATTAAGGGTCCAGGTTAGTCACTCAGGTTAGTGTTAATTATTCATTCATCTCGCGTCTGAGTAGAATAAAAATCACTTTAATCTTCTCTAGTAAAGAGCCATCTTCAGTCAACTGTTTCAAATTTAATACTATTAGACCTATTTTTAATTTGCTTCTGCATATATGTCAAGCATTGTGGATTGACAGCTCTTTAGACAGTCATGGTTTTTTATGATATTAAATTCAATATTTATTACAACTGGGTGGCTTCTATGGCAGGCAGCTGATGCACAATATCTGTTTAATGTCTAGTTGATAAATAGAAAAATGAAAAAAGAATGCGATAGGAAGATGAAGGGGTGGGAGAAAGTGATAGGTCAAGAGGAGGGTGGAGCGGAAAGATGGGAAAGGTGATAAACAGGTCAGGAGGGTTATGTTGAGTTGGAGGCTTGGGACTGGGATAATGTCGGGGGAGGGGAAATGAGGAAATCCTCTGTCCTCCTGACAGAGAAATAAGCAGATGACATTGAATATCTGGCAGAACGACAGTTTATGGGGCAGGCATCAGTATTGGGATAGGGAAGAGTTGGACAGCTGGAGTGGACTGCGCTTTAGCATCTATAATGAGTCTTTTTTTTAATCAGCCATGGGGTGAGGGCATCTCTGGCTAGGCTAGCCAGAGGACAGTTGAGAGTTGCTATGGGTCTGGAGTCCCATGTAGGCCAGACCAGGTAAGGATGGCAGGATCATATACTAAAGGACATTAGTGAACCAGATGAGTTTTTCCAAATGTTGACAACAAATTCATAGTCATCATGAGACTCTTAATTCCAGATTTTCATTGAATTCAAATTCCACCATCTGCTGAATTTAATTTCCATTATCTGCTGTGGCAGGATTCAAACCCAGAACATTCCCTGGATTAACAGCCCAGTGATAATACCACCCCTATCAGAAGCAATGTAAATGGACCTTACATTTAGTTTGGGTAGGGAGTTTGGTTGCAAATAATGATAACCTAAAGATATGGAAAGTAAGTCATGACAGCAATGATAGTTATATTAAAAGACAGAATGATAACATTAATAATCAGAGAAAAGAAATGGTTACATGAAGTAACATTTGTTAAAAATAAAGCTGCGTTGATAAAAATTTTTTTTTAAAAATGCATGTTCAGCAAAATACAGTGTGTTGGAAATTAAATGGTGGTATTGAGAAAAGAAATGCAATGTCCAAAATGGAAAAATGGCTGTAGACACAAAAGATTTGACATGTAAATATCACTGGCTATAGAAATGAGAGAAGGAGGAGGGGTGTGGAGTAGTTATATTTATCAGAAAGAATATAATGGAAGAAACAAGAAAGGAGATACAAACAATAAGCAAGTGGGTTGAGATAAAGGAGGAAGTGGTTACTTATCTTATTAAGGATGTAGAAACAGGGGCTAAAGGAAATCAAAGAAGAATAAGTATTGGCAAACATATGAAATCAGCAAAAATCATAAAATCACAAACGTGAACCCAGTTTCAACAACCTGATAGAAATGGTTTGAGATATGGATGTATAGTGAGAAGAAGTTGGAATTTTAATAGTGTATGTAAGAAATTCTTTCAAACCAAGCGTCAAGAAGTCCAAAGTGAGAAGAACAGCTTTAGTTAAGAATGGGAAATAGATCAGAGTATGTAAAAGAAGAAAATATGAGAGAACATATTAGATAGAAGCAGTCTAGGAATGACTGTGAGGATGCAAAACCAGTTTTACAATATCTACTGCATGTAAATACACAATACTAGTGAAAAAAGCCAGTGAATTACAAGAAATAGCAAGCAAGAGTATAATTCTAATTTACTCTAACAAGACATAGATAGTGAGGCAGACAAGTGGCAAATGGAATTTATTACAAAAACGTGTGTGGCTATGTGCTTGAATTGGAAGAATGGTGAGATGCAACTTTGGCTTTTAATGGCACAGTTCCAAAGAGTGCACAGGGATAAAGAGAACTGGATGTCACCGGTGTTGGAAGCTGATACAGCAGACTTCAAAGCACTTATGATCTTGGACTTTATAAATGGAGGTTTTGAGTACAAATACAAGGTAGTAATGCTGAATCTTTATAAAGCTCTGGTTAGACAACAACTAGATATTGCATCCCGTTCTGATCACCACACTTCATGAGCAATCACTTTAGGTTCTCAATAGGTTGCAGTCAGAATTCACTAAAGTGCTGCCAAAGATGGGATATATTATCAGCAAGGTTAGGTGATAATTCAGAGAGATATATACAGTATAAAAACCAAAATAACAGATAAGAAAAGGGCAACTTTGAGGAAGTATTAATAGAGATAAGAGATATAAACTTCACAAAATATTGACAGACTACAGTGTACAGATGACTAGAATTCAGAAGAATTTTATTCCACTTAAGAATGGGTTCAACTACTGAAAGAAGAGTCACCATGAGAAGATAAAGAAACAATATAAAATTGAATCTAACAGTAATGACACTTGCACTGTACATAAATAATTTAAAAAGTAGTCAAATGGAATATGATGGACAGAGGAAAGAAGTTAAACAAACAATTAAAAAATAAAGAGGAAATGTAAATTAAAACACTAAAAGAGATTTGTTAAAAAGTGCTATATTCTACAGGCAGATGAATAATAAAAAAGACAATTAAGTGAAGAATAGGACCAGTAAGGGATGGGCAAGATTACTTCACATAAGATGGAAGTGAAATAGCAGGGGTGCTGAATAGATACTTTTCATTAGTTTTCATTGACAAGGCTTCCAAAGAGGAAATAACAATAAGAGAAGGTGGATATTACAATGTTTAAAATAGAAGTGAGATACTAGCCAATCTAACCAAAGTTAAGGACGTCAGAATTTCAGTTCCTGATGAATTATATCCATTGTTCTTCAAAGAAAGTAAACTGGACATGGCAGAGGCACTATCCAGATGTAAAAATTAAAAGACCGATGAAAAGTGCCAGAAGGCTCATAAACACAAAGTGTACCTGTTCAAGAAGATCAGCAGAAATAATTTAGGGAACTATAGACTAGTTAATAATCATAGTGGAATGGAATCTAGAACCTTTATGAAAAATATCGGGTAATAGCAGAGCTAGAGATGAAGAATTTTATTTAATAAGTCAATCAATTCAGACCATGTCTGTTTCTGTTGTGCAGTTTCTATGAAAACATCATACAAGTTAACTATTTTCCTTTTGTGTTTATATTGAGAGCTAACCCTTAAGTAACAAACAAAATTAGTAATTTAGCACAGGAGGAATGAATCCACTTCCTATGACACCAAAGCACATTACATTAAAGTATTGCATTTAAACAGTAATACACAGTTCCCAGATGCAGACTTTTAAAAGTTATTACCATCTGTTGGAACACAGACCTGGAGGGTATTTCCAAACATAGATGATTACAACATATCTTCAAACAACCTGAATTGATGTATGCTATGCATGTACCTTTTTAATACATTATTTGGCTGGATGCCAAACAGATTATTGAAAACAATCTATTTAAAGAACCACTGTTTTTGATTTACACATGTTGTGCCTGGTGTTAATGGGGTTCTAAGAGTCTCCAATTAGGGTAAGTCACCATCCAACCCCATTAATAAAGTTAAGACCCTAAAGTTGCCACAGTCCCAGAGGATCATTGGAATGCTCTCTAGTTAGATAGAGATGACCGTGGTGATTCAACCCAAGGGTCATCACGCCTTAGGTGAGGAGTGAAATTGAAAAGGTAGGATCTTCATGGTGAGTGTGGCTGATGTCGTTTTGAATTGTTAACCATTGGGTGCCTAAAGAACCAGCTGCTTGATTGACAGGACTCCTCCACAAATTAAACCAGAGTTTTGGGTTCAGAAGGCCGTTTTAGGTTTGAAATGTTTGGATACTACACCCTTGCATGTGTTAACCATGGGCAATGGATCCCAAACAATGTCAATTTGGATTTTTGTTTGGATCGTTGCTGTCACAGGATCACTGTTAGAACTGAGAGTCATTTAGAGAGGACGCTGCTGATTTCCTGCATATACTTTGCTGAAGATCTGTAGAAACTCGGGACCAGAGGGATAAATTATATTTATACTACTTCACCAGGGTTTCCACATGGTTACAGAGAATATTTAAGAATTCCAACTGACCTCCCCAAACAACTCCCACTCCCCCACCCCCCTTCAAACCCTTGTGGAATTTCAGCTCATGGTGTTTTCTTGAATCATCCTGAACAAAATAGCAGTTGACGCATTCAGCAAACGAGCTGGCCAACCCAATCGCTTTCTTTATTGATTAGGCCAAAAATGTGTATTTAACAATTCAGCTGATTTGGGCCACTTCAAATTGTTCATCGTTCAAATTTGGCCAAGCTTTCATCTCCTGTGAAAACAGTCTATTTAAACATATCAAAATATTAAAGCATTTGTTCTAAAATGAAAAGTATCCATTCTTCCTTTAGACTCGTTGAGTTATAAGAGAAGGAGACTTGTCAGCCATCTAGTCCATGATACCTTCCTGTAGATAAATCCAATCAGTCTCATTTTCCTGCTCTGTCCCTGTAATCCTTAGAGTTTATTTCTTTCATGCTCATCCTCTTTATTTTTGAAATCATTGACTGCCTCTAATCCACCATTCTCATAGGCAGCAGGTTCCAGGTTAGTTGCCACTCATGTGTAAAAAAGTTCTTCCTACGTCTGCCATGCAACATTGGTCCAAACTCTAAAGTTCTTGTGCCCCAGTCCTTGCACCATTAACTAATGGATTTGTCTCTTCATCTGGCTACCTTTTTATTATTTCTATGCTTATAAAAGACTTTTGAACTCCCTTTTAACATCATTGTCAATCTCTTCCCATGTCCTCTCCTTGCCTCTCAACAATGAGATAAAAGAACCAGTAAGAAAGAAGTTTAAAAATAATTTAAGTTCTTTAACCTTTAAAAATCTCCAATAATAATTCAAATCTGAACGTCTAAGATTGCATGCATATTAAAAATTGAATTCAGTACAAAAGAGAGGTTCTAGCAGTAATTAGAATTTTTGATGCCAATAAAAATTAATTTATACTTGGACAGACTGGTCTTAACATTTTCAGTCTGGTACTAATCACACAAGTATGATAAATTAACAGGCTCCCATGTAATAAAGTGCTAAATATCTCAGCAAAGTTCAGTTACAACAATGTCTCTGGATTTCACTTTAACTATGAAATTTGCTATCCATTTAATTTTAATAATGGTGAGCACTGCTTCTCTTATGATGAAGTCCAGGAAGGAAAAGGAAAGTAGCTCAGAAATTTTATAAGGTTTAGAGAAGGAGAAAAAAAGGAAACCTTTGAGTGATGTCATGTGAATGTGGTATATTACTTGTCAGAGTATATTTTCTATTTCCATTGCTACTTCTTCACACAAATGTTACGCAAAGACTTAACCTCTAAGGAGTTGAGGTAGTTGCATTAAGGAAGTGAAGGTGATGTAGGATGAGGTAACTCCCTGTCATTTTTGTGTAACCTTTAACAAGTCTCATGACCACATAATTTTACCTCAGAATAGCTGAATAAATTTAATATAAAGTTTTGAGAATCATATGACAAAGTTGTCTTGCATCTGTCTGTTGTAATGCCTGTTCAATATGTTCAGTTTTAATTATAACTTTTTTTAGTTATTTTATAATTTTTGGTTTTAACTGATTATCATTGCTCTTTTCCTTATTTGTCCTTGTGTCTTAATATTTTCATTTTGAATTCTTTATGTTTTTTCTTTTGCTTTAACTTAATCAAATCTGTTGCATATAGTGAACAATCCTTGGAGTGGCACTTTCCAGGCTGAGTAAAATATCATGAATTTGATATTTGATTAGAATTTATAAACAATAGAGATTCTGTTGCATTGCCATGAAATTACAGAGAGGTGCAAAACTATATAGTTGTGATAGTGGGGGATTTATTTTCCTGCAATTCACTAGGATACAAGGGAAGGAGGTTTTCAAGCCTGATCAGGAGAATTTTTTTGGTTCTACCTTACTGCCCCTATGAGGAAGAAAACATTGCTGGATCCAATAGTGGATGGTGAGATGGGTCAAGTGGATCAAGTATCAGTTCTCCTGCTCCTCAGATGCTGCCTGACCTGCTAAGGTTTTCCAGCACCACACTTGTCATTGGAGATCTATTTGAATGTAACATCTTCCCATACTCTTTCCTTCCATCTTAATTTCTTTTCACTGTCCCTATTACAGTGGCCAGGACATGGAAGTTCAGGCACAGGAGTGTAGTTTGCGCTCTGAGCTAGAAGTTTCATTTTCAGACGTTTCATCACCATACTAGATAACATCTTCAGTGAGCCTCCAGATGAAGCACTGGTGGTATAGCCTGCTTTCTATTTACGTATTTAGGTTTCCTTGGGTTGGTGATGTCATTTCCCATAGTGATGTCATTTCCTATGGTGATGCCATTGCCAGTTCTTTTTCTCGGGGGTGGTAAATGGGATCCAAGTCAATGTGTTTGTTTATAGAGTTCTGGTTGGAATGCCATGCTTATAGGAATTCTCATACATGTCTCTGTTTGGCTTGTCCTAGGATGGATGTGTTGTCCCAATCAAAGTGGTGCCCTTCCTCATCTGTATGTAAGAATACTAGTGAAATTGGGTCAGGTCTTTTTTGTGGCTATTAGATGTTTATGTATCCCGGTGGCTAGTTTTCTGCCTGTTTGTCCAATGTAGTGTTTGTTACAATTCTTGCAAGGTATTTTGTAAATTACATTAGTTTTGCTTGTTGTCTGTAGAGGGTCTTTCAAGTTCATTAGCTGCTGTTTTTGTGTTGGTGGGTTTGTGGGCTACCATGATGCCAAGGGGTCTGAGTAGTCTGGCAGTCATTTCCAAGATGTCTTTGATGTGTATTAAATTAATTGTCCAAATTAAAGAGAAACATAACTGAGTGTTTCAAAAGAAAATGAGCCATGTTTGGGACAAAGTAGTGCATGATGCTCTGAAAATGAAATTGTGGCCTTAGCAATACTATTGGAAGATTATTTCAGAGTCAAACATGACACAAGGGTGACAAATAGCCTCAGATAGTTGTCAGGGAGTGGGCTAAAATCACTGTTCCAATTACTAGCAAGCATCAATGGTCTGGGTGCAGAGAGGAGAGGTTAAGGAGGTAGAGTTAAGGCCAAATATCAGTCATAATCCTATTGACAGGAGGAGGCTCAATGTGTTTAAGTTTCTGCTCCTATTTCTTAAGTTCTTCAACTAGGATGATTATGAAGAAAGTGAGAGATTTGCAAAAAACGCCAGAATAACATTTTATCCCAAGCAGTGGTATAATATCTATGTTGGTTATATGCAGTGCCTGACATTTAATTCCATTGCCAACGAATGACTGATTGTCAGGTACTGTGTATAATAGACATTTAGTCTAATACCATCCATTTCATACAATTCCTAAGACAAATTTCACTCTAATGAAAATTGATGAACACATACGTGCTGCCCAGTTGATGGGCGGCACGGTGGCACAGTGGTTAGCACTGCTGCCTCACAGCGCCAGAGACCCACATTCAATTCTCGCCTCAGGCGACTGACTGTGTGGAGTTTGCACATTCTCCCCGTGTCTGTGTGGGTTTCCTCCAGGTGCTCCGGTTTCCTCCCACAATCCAAAAATATGCAGGGTAGGTGAATTGGCCATGCTAAATTGCCTGTAGTGTTAGGTGTAGGGGAATGGGTCTGGGTTGGTTGTGCTTCAGCAGGTCGGTGTGGACTTGTTAGACTGAAGGGCCTGTTTCCACACTGTAAGTAATCTAATCATACATCAGAATGGAGAAATTACTGTATTAGTTTTGGAAGATTAGACCAATGGCACTTTTCTCTTGTAAAGTGAAGGCTGAGATACGATCTGATAGAGCACTTTAAAATTATTAATTGGTCAATAGGGTGCTGACAGAGAAGCTGTTCTGCTTGTCAGAGGTGCCAAAATTAAGGATGATAAGTTAAAGATTGTCACTTGTGAAACTAGAAGAGTTTAAGAGAAACTTACTGCTACATGGAATGATTGAGTTGAGTACCATGGATATGTATAAGGGGAAGTTAGTTACGTACATGAGGGGGAAAGACATAGAATGCTTTGAAACCAAAACAAAATTGTTAAAGAAACTCTGCAGGTCTGGCAGTATCTGTGAAGAGAGAAACAGAGTTTGTCACCTTTGTGACTCAGGGTTATTGGACTTGAAATATAAACTTTACGTTCTCTCTACAGATGCCGCCATACTTGCAGAGTTCATCCAGCAATTACTGTTTTTGTTTCAGATTTCCAGCATCTGCAGTTCTTTATTTTATTAGATCGAATGCTTTGTTGATTGGGTTAGGTGAAGTTGGGTGGGAGGAAACTCATGGAACACAACACCAACATGAAGCAATCGGGCAGGATGCTCTACTTGTCTGCTGAGTGAATGCTTTAAATCTATATATTATAGTTAGGAGAAAGTGAGAACTGCAGATATGGGAAAATCAGAGCCGAAAAGCGTGGCACTGTAAAAAGCACAGCAGGTCAGGCAGCACTCGAGAATCAGGAGAGTCAATGTTTCAGGAATCCTAATGTCTGAAACGTTGACTCTCCTGCTCCTCAGATATTGCCTGACCTGCTGTGCTTTTTCCAGCACTGTGCTTTTTGACTCTATATTATAGTTGGCAGGCTTAATTTTCTCATTGCACCTAAAGAGATTTGAATGACATTTGTGTAGTAAATCTTCAGGGCTTTCGTGACATTCTTCACAACCAAAGAACTGTGTTTAAATTAAAGCCATTATTGCCAACTGGACAAAGTTACCCATGGAGTAAATGAGATGAATGAGCAAACATTAGCCCAGAATTCCTTGGACTATCTCATCTTGGTTTGTGAAGAGATGTGTTTTCCCTGTACTCTCCCTTCTCTATAACTAACTAGGAGTACATCGGGACACCCCCACGACTTTCCAGTAACAAGGTTGGAAATTTTAACTGAAGAGTTTTGGTCAAGTAACTGTGATTGGTGGGGGCAGGGCATGGGGAAATGTGAAATAAAAATAGAAAATGCCGAAGATACTCAGTGACTCTGGTGTGTCCGGAGACGCAATCAAAAAAAGGAGCAGAGCAGATAATCTGAAATTGTGGAATTCAATATTAAGTTCAGAAGGCTGCAAAGTATCCAAACAAAAGATGAGGGGCTATTTCTTAAAACTACCTTTTGAGACTGACTTAAGTAGTATGGAGAAGCTTGAGGACAGAAAGACCAGAGAGGAAGTGGGACAAGGAATTAAAATGACAGACAACTGGAACCTCATGATCATGTTTCAAACTGAACAAGATGCTTTTCAGAGAATTCATCGAATGCATGTTAATCCTGCCCATGTTGTGAGCAATAAATAAACAATATAAATTGAAAGAAGGACAAGGAAATCACTCTTTCAGTTGAAAGGAATGTTTGGAGACTTGGATTGTGGAAAGGGGGAAATGAAAAGATCAAGTATAACATCTCCTTACTTGGGAAAGTGTCATGGAATGCAACAAAGTCCTGGGGATGATTGAAAAGTAGATACGCCATAGCAGAGGGAACGCTCTGTTCTGAAAGTTGCAAAGAGGAAGATGGGTTTGGTGGTGTCATTATGCTGGAGGCAATGCAAGAATACTGGAGATTGTTATGTTAAATCAGGATGCTGGACAATGAGAACCAAAATATAGCACTGGGAGGGTGAGGAAGAGGTGAGAACAGAATATGGAAAACCGACCAAACAGTGTGAGGGCTTCTCAACCACAATGGGGATAATTCTTGGTTGAGGAAAGGGAAGACATGTTGGAAGTGCCGGTACAAAAATGGCAGTGTCAAAGATGTGACCGTGATAGAGAAATGAGGGGAATGGAACAGAACTCTTACTAAAAATGGGATGTGAGAAACTGCAGTTGAGGTGCTGGGACAGTCAGTCGGGTCAGTGTGGATATTGGTTGATAGCCTAATTTGAGGAATTGAGTTAGTGAAGCTGAGAAAAGGAAGAGAAGAATTGGATATGCACCATGTGTGCAAGGAAAAAATAAAAATTGGAAGCCATTAAATTAAATATTTTCCACTTCAGAATGAGGAAGTGAGTGACATGGCGGCTCAGTGGTTGCCTCACTGTACCAGGAACCCAGGTTCAATTTCACCTTCGGGCAACTGTCCGTGTGGAGTTTGCACACTATCCCCATTTCCTTTAGATGCTTCAATTTCCTCCCACAGTCGAAAGATGTGCAGGTTGAGTGGTTTGGCCACACTAAATTTGTCATAGTGTGCAGGCTAGGTGGGTCAGCGATAAGAAATACAGAATTACATGGATAGGATAGGGTAGGGATGTGAGTTCGGGGAGAATGGTCTCTGGAGGGTTGGTGTGGCCTCACTGGGCTGAAAGGCCTGCTTCCACACTGTAGGGATTCTATAATTCTAAACAGCATCAACACAATCATCATGGAAAAAGAATGAGGGAGGGGACATGAGTGGAACTGGAACAAAGAATGTTTTACATATCTCACAGAAAAATAGCCCTGAATGTTATTTGTACACATTCCCATCATAAAGCACCTTTTATTTAGAGGAAATGGAGTTAAAGGAGAAGTTGATCGATGTAAGAACTAGTTCAGCTATTTTGAGGGAAGAAGGTAGTGGATGGGGATTGGTTACACTCTTGTTTAAGGAAGAAATATACAGAGGAACCTCGATTATCCAACATTTGATTATCCAAATTTCGGATTATCCGGCAAGATTGCGAGGTCCCAATGCTTGGAAAAACTGTGTCATCCAGCATCTGATTATCCGAACATTTGATTATCCAAACAAAATACTCTCCCTGCGTGTGTCATTTGGATAATCGAGGTTCTTCTGTAGACACCTCAGACCTTTCTGGTGGAGGGTGGAGGAGTAGTGGACACCCATAGTGAGAAGAAAACTATTGGGCCAAGGAGATTGGAAACTGTTAAAGTGACAGAGTCCTACAAGAGTGTCACAATTATAGTTCAACAGAGACTGGACAAGGGGAAAAAAGTAGGTATAGTGGATACAGTTATTGAGGAAAGAAATGTATTTGGCCTTGAAAGGGATGATTTGGTAGAATACTGATCAAATAGCAGAAATAAAATAGATGGCTGAAATTGGGGGTTGAGGGAATAGGTGTGATACATATGTGTTTGCTGGGCTCAAGAAAATCATGACAAAATCTGAGACTAAATCAAGACTCAAGCCCTGCCTTGACTAGGACTCCATTCTTTCTCAAGATAGACCCCAAATCCACTTGTGAGTTATCTGGGATAACTGGTATCCAAGCTGTTTATATCAAAGATTTCCCTGAGTAAAATGATAAAGAAATAATTACTGACAATTTCATGGCAACAACAATCAGATAATGTCCTGAAGATACATAGAAAGATCACATTTCAGGTGACGCATTGTTATTGCTCAGTAGTAAGGTTAGGTTCTATTGAAATCTCATTTTGCTCTTCCCCACTGTTTACATTCTGGGAGTTTCCAGTCCATTTGTGCAAGGTATTTTCTGTATTTAGTTCCTTTAAAAAGTCCCAGTAGGTATGTAATTTGCTATTAAACAAAAAAACTAATCAAGTTTATTTGTGTAGCTGTTTAACTTTTCAACTTATTAAATTCTCTATTGTTTGTGACGTGTTCAGCAGTTCACTTCATATGAAATTATGTTCAAACCTATGTTTGTGTGGAACATTTCTCTCTACCATAGTAAAAGAGACACTTACAAGTACAAAATGAATATTTGTACACTAATACCTCACAACATAACTTTGATCAACTGTTGTTTATATTAGCGATAGAGAGTTAAGTTAAATGGGTACTTCATACTTCACAACTTTGCACAATGGAGGCAGAAGCATCGGATTGGTGGAAATGTCATAGGATTATTAATCCAGGATACTCGGCTAATCTTCGAGGGATATCTTTCAGATTCTGTCAGTGAAATTTGAATTCAATGAAAAATTCAAATAAAAAGCTAGTCTAATGGAAACCATATAGCTGTAGTAATAAAACCTATATAATTCACTGAAACCCTTTTAGGAAGGAACGTTGTCATCATTGTCTGGACTAATTGTGACATCAGACATCAGCAATGTGACTTATTCTTTAACTGCCTCCTGCCCTCTTAATTATTAAGTTCATAATGGCATTATAATTTATAGATGTTCATCTATAATCCTCTGGCATGATAGTAGATTAGATTAGATTACATTACAGTGTGGAAACAGGCCCTTCGGCCCAACAAGTCCACACCGACCCGCCGAAGCGAACCCACCCATACCCCTACATTTACCCCTTACCTAACACTACGGGCAATTTAGCATGGCCAATTCACCTGACCCTGCACATTTTTGGACTGTGGGAGGAAACCGGAGCACCCGGAGGAAACCCACGCAGACACGGGGAGAACGTGCAAACTCCACACAGTCAGTCGCCTGAGGCGGGAAGTGAACCCGGGTCTCTGGCGCTGTGAGGCAACAGTGCTAACAGTAGTAATAGAATATAAAATGATTCTGGGTTACAGTATGAGGCACACAACCCTTGATATCTTTGTTATTAATTTAATCTTGATTCTATGCCATTTGACATCTTTCTTCTTTTGGAGTAAGGATTTTAGTATCCAATTGTAAAACATAAATATATTATATGTATGAGAAACTCAAGATTATGCATTGGTGAAAATGGATACATTCTTGCCTCAAGTATATATTTCTAAAGTATCAGTATACTCAAGCATTTTCTGTCTCACCGAATATATCTTCCCTCACTTCCATCTTCTTGACTGATCTAGATTTGGCTTATTCAGATGATTGAACTTCAAAACCCTTGATTTTCATTACAATCCTTCCACAACCTAAGGAGAAAGTGAGGACTGCAGATGCTGGGGATCAGAGCTTAAAAATGTGTTGCTGGAAAAGCACAGCAGGTCAGGCAGCATCAAAAGAGAAGGAGAATCGACGTTTCGGGCATAAGCCCTTCTTCAGGAATGAGGAAGGTGTGCCAAGCAGGCTAAGATAAAAGGTAGGGAAGAGGGACTTGGGGGAGTGGCGTTGGGAATGCGATAGGTAGAAGGAGGTTAAGGTGAGGGTGATAGGCCGGAGAGGGGGTGGGGGCGGAGAGGTCGGGAAGAAGATTGCAGGTCAAGAAGGCGGTGCTAAGTCTGAGGGTTGGGACTGAGAAAAGGTGGGGGGAGGGGAAATGAGGAAGCTGGAGAAATCTGCATTCATCCCTTGTGGTTGGAGAGTTCCTAGGCGGAAGATGAGTCGCTCTTCCTCCAGGCGTCGTGTTGCCATAGTCTGGCGATGGAGGAGGCCAAGGACCTGCATGTCCTTGGCGGAGTGGGAAGGGGAGTTAAAGTGTTCAACCTTCTTCAATGTTATTCCCCTCCTTGGCCATTAATCCACTGGCTCTGACATTGATCTTGTATGTTATTCCTCTCCACTCCACTCAAATGAAGTGCTTTCTGAAAATCCCTGCCAAATGTACTTCCCCACACCTTTACATTTCTGTGACCACACCTCTGGGCATCTCTCCTAACATTTCTGTGACACTTGGCCTCCTCTGTACTATTATTGATGTTTGTCCAAAGACCTCATATTCTCATTATGTCACGTCTTTAATCTTTCTCTGCTGAAGGAACTCAGAGTAAATCTGCTATTTTGTTAGTATTTTTAAAAGGTTGGCATAAGAATAATAGCTTACTTCAGATAGTGACACTCTTCCTTCAGTCAAAATATTGTAGATTTAAGCCTTACTGCAAGACTTATACATATAATCCAGACTAATTGCTAAGATTAGATTTCCTACAATGTAGAAACAGGCCTTTCAGCCCAACAAGTTCACACCGA
Organism: Chiloscyllium plagiosum; assembly: GCF_037043375.1. NCBI lineage: Eukaryota > Metazoa > Chordata > Chondrichthyes > Orectolobiformes > Hemiscylliidae > Chiloscyllium > Chiloscyllium plagiosum. The sequence goes on along the minus strand of NW_028270155.1, from coordinate 33,403,237 downwards.
CCCTCTGAAGAGTAACCCACCCAGACTCATTTCCTACATTTACCCCTGACTAATGCACCTAATACTATGGGCAATTTAGCATGGCCAATTCACCTGACCTGCACATCTTTTGGAATGTGGGAGGAAACTGGAACACCTGGAGGAAAGCCATACAGACACTGGGAGAATGTGCAAACTCCACACAGACAGTCACCCGACGTGGGAATTGAACCCAGGCGCTAACCACTGAGCTACCGTGCAGCCCTAAAGTTTGTATTGACAGAGCACTGCATTGCTGGAATTGCAGGTTCTGTCTGTTTACTACCATAGTTCACATAAATAATAAAGATATCATTGAACTTTATGTCCCGATCAAAATCTCCCTTTAAAGACCTCATAAAATCTCTATTATCCAATTATTTCTCCCATTGCTGTTAGTGAGAACTTGTATAGCAATTGATCATTGTCTTTATCTACACAATAACAACCCACAATTCTAGCCGCAAATTCTTTCTTACAAATGGACAAACATATGAACAAAGAATAAATTGTAGGCCACTCAGCCCTTCTAACTTGTTCACCCATTGAATAGGATCATGGCTGATCTGATTTTAACTTCAACTCGATATTTCTGCAGACCTTTGGTAGACTTTCATTCTTATATTCTTCTGCCTTAAAAATATTTTAAGATTCAGCATCCATTGTGTTTTGAGAAGGGGAATTCCAAAGCCACATAATCTTCTAGAGTACTTTTTTCTTCATTCTTGTCTAAAATGAATGACCCTCTATTTTTAAGCCATGACCCAAGTACCTGAAGCTTTTAGTTTCTGCAATAACCTTTGATGTGGTACCTTATAAAATACTTTCTGGAAATCTAAGTACAATGCATCCGTTGGTTCACCTTTATTCACTGCATAAGCTATTTCTTCAAAGAATTCCAATAAATTAGTTACACAAAATTTCTCTTTGACAAAACCACATCATCTCTGCTTGATTACCTTTAACCTATCTCAATGCCCCAATCATTATGTCTTTAATAATAGCTTTTACCATTTTCCCTATGACAGATGTTAAGCTAACTGGCCTGTAGTTTTCCTATTTCAGGCTTTCCTTCCCTTTTGAATGAAGGAGTTACTTTGTTTTTTCCAGTCTAAAAGAACTTACTCTTTGGAGAATTAAAACCAATGCATCAACTATCTCACTAATTTAAAATTTTAGGATGAAATCTATCAGGACCTGAGGTTTGATAACTTGCAGTTCCTACAATTTACTCTGTACTTCTTCACTGATCATTGTGATTTTCTTAAGTTCATCTTTCCTTTTCACTTCCCGGTTACAGGTTTTTATGGCATGTTACTTTAATTTTGTTTAGTGAAGACTTCCCTCCTTGTTTATCTTTTATAGTTCCTTGCTGTTTCTCTTATCTGTCCAAGTTCTACCCTGTCACCTATCCTTGCACAATTATATGTTTTTTCTTCGAATTTGATAACTTTTCTAGTTAACCACAGATGGCTGGTCCATCCCTTAAAATTGTCCTTATTTGTTGGTATGCATCCATTCTGCACTTTCCAGAAATATCCCCTTTTTGTTTTATATCTATTGCTGGCAAAGAAAGATATAATGTTCTCACACATAAAAAATCGATCCGCTTCGTCAGAGAGATGTTAGATTTAGTTTATGTGACCTTTTAATGAAATCTAGTTTTTAATCTAATGCCCTTATGTGTTTTTGTAGTTTTATGCCAAATCATTTTGTATTTTACCACAAAATAAATTTTACAAATGGCATTTGAGATGAAAACAGGAGACTTCAGCAATCTTTATGATCTTATCCAAAACCGTGGTATAGAATTGACTTGACTAACCAGGGAGGTTATAATACCAGTAATGGCTCAGTAGTGGTTCCAGTTTACTGGAGCAGCAGGAATTTGCAGTAGTCCCGAGAAACCAGGAGGCTTTCAGATAAGTGTTGGCCAGCACTTATAATCAGTACCTTTGAAACATGGTCATGCCAAAGTGAGTTTGTAGAAAATCCTATTTCACCTTGAGCCCCATTTCTGTTATTCATTCATATATTTAGGTCCTGAATAGACTTACAGGGATCCTCACATTTCACACTTTTTTTTTCCAGCAGCAATAGGAATCATTCGTTGGATGATGTTGAGCACAACATCCCACGTATCCTGGAAATGAACCCAAACTATGATCCCAATCTGATGAAAGGAAAGTCAGTGGGCCCTGGTATTGGGTTGCCTTATTTGCTTCCCTATTCTCTATCAAATTATGCTTAACGTCCAAGCATTAAATACCAAAATCTTTCCCCATATGTCTAAAGTGCACATCTTTATTATTTCTGTGAGTAATAACACTTGTTAAGGTAGCAACCAATAGGTTCAAACCTTATCAGGCAAATGAAATAACACATCAGCTGATAGTGTGAATTTAGCTTGTTCCAGTAGATTGCCAAGATTATATTGAAATTGCTGTGGATGCATTATTTTCAAGGTTAACTGTGGCCTAATAAAAGTTACTGAAATAATTCTTAGCTGACTCTTCATCCCTAAATTTGAGTGGGTTAGGTGCAGATAACAGTTATGAGACCTTCCACTAATAGGATGTCCCAGCTGAGCTTTGCAAATTCTTATCATTTTGGGCAGAAGTTCAATTCTTAAGCAGGAATATAAACCACTTGCTCTGTTGGGGAGAGCAGGTCAGATGTTTTCATAAATACAGTTTGTTTGAATGGAAACTGATCAAATAAAACTTGATCATCAAGTCAACGCTTATTCATGAAGTTCAGAGAAAGCTGTTGACTTGTATGGGCCAGGTCTGAGTTACATTGACCCCAGAACTGGAACTGAACCAGCCACATAAAAACTGTGGCTACAAGAGGTCACAGGCTAGGAATTCTGCAGTGAGTAACTCATCTTCAGTCCCTTGAATGGTTGTCAATCATCAATAAGGCGCATGTCAGGAATGCAGTGGAATTCTCCCTTGTTGCCTGCATAAGTGCAGCTCCATCAATACTCGAGAAGCTTGGCACCATCCAGAATAAAGCAGATCATTTGACTGGCACCACCTTCAACATTTACTCCTTTTTCTCCTAGTGTTGTGACGGCAGTATGGACTGCAGGAACTCATCAAGGCTTGTCTGACAGCATCTTGCAAACACATGACCATTACCATCTGGATGTATGGGGAGACCACAATCTGTAAATTCCCTGCAAACCACGCACTATACTGACTTGGAAATATATCACCATTCATACAATGTTGTTGGGTCAAAGTCCTGGACTTTCTTTCTAACTGTGAGTGTGGGCAGCATGGTGGCACAGTGATTAGCACTGCTGCCTCACAGCGCCAGAGACCCGGGTTCAATTCCCGCCTCAGGCGACTGACTGTGTGGAGTTTGCACATTCTCCCCGGGTCTGCGTGGGTTTCCTTCGGGTGCTCCGGTTTCCTCCCACAGTCCAAAGATGTGCAGGTCAGGTAAATTGGCCATGCTAAATTGCCCGTAGTGTTAGGTAAGGGGTAAATGTAGGGGTAGGGGTATGGGTGGGTTGCGCTTCGGCAGGGTGGTGTGGACTTGTTGGGCCGAAGGGCCTCTTTCCACACTGTAAGTAATCTAATCTAATCAAAACACTCTAGATTGCAATGGTTCAATAAGGCAGCACCCCACTAATCTTTGCAGGCAGTTAGTGATGCACAAAAGATCCTGGCCTAGCCAGTGACATCAAAACCCCATGAACATAAAATAAAATAGCTACCTTTACCAAAAGTGACTACTTCATGGGAAGAGGCTACTAACCTGGTAAATAAAGTATGCAGGATCTGGGGAACTTGCTTTCAGGTGAAGAGGACAATGGCTGATGCGAAGATGGCTGTTAAATAAGGTTGTTATCATCTTTGAATGCCAAGCACCTGCCCTACACCTGCTCACCTGTCCATGTTCAAATGTCCTTGGTATGGGAACACCCAAAGTTCACTAGTCCGTGTGAGGCTTCTGACAACCAACGGGAAACATCACTCCCACTTTCACTTTAAAATTTTTGAACATTCATCAGATGAGATCTTCTGTCTCTCTCTCTCAGAGACATCCTCATCGGTCTTTTCTCACTGAGGTCTAAGAAAATCTCAGGGCTTTTTTTTTGGTTCTGTCTCTTGGACAGCTGAAACAGTTAAGCCTTCCTTCTAGTTCTGAAGTCCCAGAGATTGCCAAACTAAGCTCCCCTCCTTTTGGTATTGATCATTTCATTTTCAGAACTGAATTTTCTCATGGCCTCTGACTTCCTTTTGTGTAGGTTTTTAAGAAATCAACTTAGTAAACTCTTCAACAACTATCTCCACAGGTAGCTTATCTAGTCATTCAGCTTAAGTCACTTTTTTTTAGAAATGTAGTTTTGACATAATATTAAAAATATGTGTTTCTGGCACTTAAGAAAAGCTGTCACCTTCATAGAACTAGATACAAGTTCATCTCATTTATCTCTACTCAGAATGCAAGTTTCCAAACAACAATATATACAAACTTTTATCACTCAGTGTATCCTGTATTCAGTACACACTGGCATCTCTACGTGTCAATGATGGAAAGTAAATATTGTAGATAGGGTGTGATTAAGTGGACTGCTTTATTCTGAATAGCGTTGAAGTGTTTATAGTGTTGTTGGAGCTGCACTCATTCAGGTGCATGGAATGTTCCCTTACACTCCTGACATGTCCTTTGTAGATTCTGGGTAGAGTTTTTGAAGACAGGAAGTGAGTTACTCACTGCAGAATTTCTAGCCTCTGAACTGCTCTTGTAGTCACCATATTTACACAACTGGTCCAGTTCATTCATTGTTTAAAGGTAACTGTAGGATGTTCATACTGGGGATTCAGGACAGCATGTAACCCAAATGATTGAAAAAGGGATATAATTGGGTTGTCTTTGTTGGAAATGGTCATTGTGGGAAAAAGAAGGCATGAATGCTACTTGTCACTGATTGACCTATGTCTAAATGTTGTCCAGGTCTTGTTGCAAATGGAGGCAGTGAGCTTCAGCATGAAGGAGCAAATTACTGGAAATGTTGGAATCTGCACTGAAAACAACAATGGCTGGAGATCACAATGGGTCAGGCAGCATCCATGGAGAGAGAGCAAGCTAACGTTTAGAATCTAGATGACTCTTCATCAGAGCTGAAGTGAAGTGTGCAGGGGGCAGCATTTGTGCTACAGTTTGGGTGGGGAGGATTGTGGGGTAGCATATGTAGGGTGCTGGTGGAAAAAGGATGTTAATAGATCAAATAAAATGATTGGAATGTAAGATTGGCAGAACAATGGTGTGTCTCCAGCCAGACTTGAAAGGACAGACAGTCCCATTAGGATGGGGGGAGGGGAGAGAGGACATGGTGACAGAATGTAACAAGTAAAGCTTCACAATTGAAGGTGTTGAACTCAATATTAAGTCCAGAAGGGTGTAAAGTGTCTAGTCTGAAGATGAGATGTTGTTCCTTCAGTTTGTGCTGTGATTCATTGGAGCACTGCAGCATGCGGAGGACAGCATGGTATGTTAAAAGAAAGGTCAGGGTGCTGCTTGTGCACAGACCGCAAAGTGGTCAGTCAGCGTGTGTTTGGCTTCTTCAGCGTAGAGTAGGCCATATTGGGTGCAATGAATACAATACACAAGATTGGAGGAGCTATAGGTAAAATGTTGCTTCACCTGGAAAGACTATTTGGGCCCTTGGATGGTTTGCAGGGAGGAGGTGAAGGGGTAGGTGTTGCACCTTCTGCAGTTACATGGGAAGGTGGTGGGGAGGTCGTGTTGATGGTTGTGGAATGAGCAAGGGTGTCCCAGAGGGAATGATCCCTGTGAAATACAGACAGAGGCTGTGGGGGGAAGATGTGTTTAGTGGTGGTATTCTACTAGAGTTGTTTGATAAAGTGGAGAATGATCCTTTGAATGTGGAGGCTGATGGGATGAACAGTGAGGACAAAGGGGACCTGATCACGCTGTTGTGAGTGATGGGAAGGAGCAAGGGTGGTAGCACGGATGATAGGTTAGTTGAATGCACTGTCAACCACAGTGGGCAGGAGACCATGTTTTTGGAAGAAGCAAGCTATGTCAGCAGTTTTGGAAGGTGGCATCATCTGAACAGATGTAACGTAGGTGAAGGAACTGGGAGAATGGGATGGACTTCTTGCAGGACGTGGGTTGTGATGAGCTGTCAAGAAGGTAGAACTGTGAGTTATTGGCTTTGTAGTGGATGGCACTGGACAGCTTATTCCCCGAAATGGAGACAGAGAGATAAAGAAAAGGAAGGTAAGTGTCTGAAATAGATGATATGGAAGGTATAGAGGGGTAGAAATTGGGGACAAAATAACCACCTTTTCAAGGTCCTGTGGGAGCATGAAGCAGCATTAAGCAGCCATCGATGTACTGAGAATTTGTGGAAGGGGGCCACTGAGAATGTAACTTAAAAGAAGTTCTGGGATTTACACATTAATGAACTGAAACCTGTAACCCATTCTAAAAGATGAAAGACGCAACAATCTAGGTTTGTTCAATATATCAGTTGCGAGACACTAATCTTTTGCTATAAATTCTGTGTCTTATGATTCTATTCCACAACTACCTGATGAAGGAACAGTGCTCCAAAAGCTAGTGCTTCCAAATAAACCTGTTGGACCATAACCTGGTGTTGTAAGGTAGTGCATGGCAGACATGCGCTTAGTAAGAGAAAAATAGTCCAAAGTCATTTGAAAATGAGTAGGTAGTATAGGCATTACTTACTGATAATTTTTGAAGTCAGCAGTTCTTTGTCAGAAGACAATGTCACAAGCTCTGTGAGATTAGATTAGCCACCCACTCTACATTAGAGATTGCAATTCAGGCATATATCAATATCAAGATAACATGATTATCAAGATTAATGTCATGATACGGGTGTAAGCAATTTGGACCCGAGCTTGTGTATTTATCACAGTTTGCTTTTAGCACAGGGCTGATGATGCTAAAGCCAAAGTATATCCTTTGAATGTTATCAACCAGATTTCCTGCAAATGCTTGCCCTTTGGTGCTACATGTTTTGCAGATGTGAAGAGATAATGGCCATTTTTTTTGTTGGTGCAAACTGCATTGAAGGGCATTTTTATTAGCCTGTTGCATTTTTTTAAAGTAACAATAGTGTTGGCTACATTTGAAGTATGTAGTTGTTGGCCTGCTACCATGGATTCACACTGATGTCCATCTTTAAGCATGGTGTCAATGGCATTGCCCTTTTCCTTGCCTAGAAGATCCTTGCGGAAGGCTGTTATTGGTGTTGAGGGGATTACTAATTTGATTAGCTTTCTGAGAATTCTGTTTTGGAGAAATCACACTTAACGCCATTTGCTGTGGCATCTTCAACAAACCCGTTAATAGATGATTGGAATTTCTGTCTGTATCAGAAGAGCTCAGTGGTTGGCACTGATACCTCACAGCACCAGGAACCCAGGTTTGATTCCTGTCTTGGACGATTGTCTATGTGGAGTTTGCACATTCTCCCTGTGTCTGTGTGGGTTTCCTCTGGGTGCTTCAGTTCTCTCCAGTCCAAGGAAGTGCAGATTAGTTGGCCAAGAAGGGCTTATGCCCAAAACGTCGATTCTCCTGTTCCCTGGATGCTGCCTGACCTGCTGCGCTGTTCCAGCAACACATTTTCAGCATGCTAAATTGCCCTTGGTGTCCAAGGATGTAGAGATTAGTTGGATCAGCCCTGGGAAATGCAGCGTTACAGGCATAAGGTTTAGGGGTGGGGATGGGATTCTCTTCAGAGGAGCAGAGTGGACTCGATGGGTCAAATGGCCTGTTTCCACACTGTAGGGATTCTATGAGTTCAAGTCTATTAATCCTGCAGTTAAATCATACTGTAAACTGGTCTTTAAGTAACTCTGCAGAAGGTTGCTGGATCTTCCTTATAATTCACAGAAAGATAATATAATCATTCTGTCATAGCAGAGAGATCTCGTCTCAGGATCATTTATTGCTTGATCCACAAATTATAGTCACATTTGTTACTTAAAGAGCCGTAAATCACTAAAGATATGATTCACACAATAACCAGAACTAAATGTGCAACTTCTATTCTTCATTGAAGATCTGTCTTTTTCTTTATTGCAATAAAGTGCATGGCTTCTTTCTTTCTTTTTATCAATTCTCATATTTTTCTCTTTTTCATAAAATGTGGCACAGATCCAGCCTCTTTATTGAATATTATTCACTTCTAAACAATTTTCCTTTAAAAAACACAGACCTGGAGGAGCAGATTTCAGCCACTAGACAACATTCATAGAATCCCTACAGTGCAGAGATAGGCCATTTGGCCCACCAAACTCCGGAGAGCGTACACATCCTTGGACACTGTGGGCAACTTAGTCAATCCATCTAATCTGCACATCTTTAGATTGTGGGAGGAAACTGGAGCATCCAGAGGAAACCCACGCAGACACGGGGAGAATGTGCAAACTCTACACAACTAGTTGCCTGAGGCTGGAATCAAACCTGGCGCTGTGAAGCAGCAGTGCTAACCACTGAGCCACTGTGCTGCCCCAAAAATGAAAATATGCAACGCTAAATACTTCGTTAGAAAGCAGCAGCTTTCGACAGTATTGGGTCAGTATTCACACTAAATAACGAATGATGATGCCACACATGACTCCCTCTGATGTGGCAACAAACTCAAGAGTCAAAATGGTGGAACCTGTCAATCTTTGCACACAGGTAAGCTGTCTTAGTTGAGAAAATCATTTGTTAGTATGTTAGAAGCTGTAAGCTTGATTAGACAGACTCTGTATTCAAATTAAGAGTAACTACTGCTCTTTTAATGCTTTGAGAAGCCTTTCGTTTTTAAATAAAAAAGCCAGCTTGTGGTTTAAATTTACTTCTGACTTGATTAAACTTAAACTTTAAGCTAAATCCACTTCCTGGATTTTTTTAATTTGCAGAACTATACACAAGAATTGGTGTTGATATTTCTAATGTTTTGAATTTCAAAGATCTCATTTAACTGATCTTCAGTGAGGATTCTATATGTCTGCCACTGAGAACTGGGATTCTTTTATAACTGGCAACTACTACCTACCGCTTTGAACCCATCATGATTAGCCATTATGTTTTGGGCTTTTGTTTCCAGCAGGGTATTTCTACCCAAACGGACAAATCTTAAGGTAGGTCCTGCAACATATCAACTAGACATGGGGAACTAAAAGGACAAAGTGACGACTGCAGATGCTGGAGATCAGTCAAGAGCGTGGTGCTGGAAAAGCACATCAAGTCAGGCAGCATCCGAGGAGCAGGGATCTGAGGGGATCCTCAATCCCGATGAAGGGCTTATGCCCGAAATGTCAATTCTCCTGCTCCTCAGATGCTGCCTGACCTGCTGTTCTTTTCCAGCACTACACTCTCAACATGGGTAACTAAAAGATTCAATAGATGTATAATCTAGCTCATTATATGGACATGTATTGCATTCACAAGCATTTTAATGCTTATGCTAATACTAAGCTTTTTGGTTACAGAAAATAGTATGCCTCTATTACTATGTCATGCCTCAAGTGGCCTCAGTTTACATGGAGTCCAAAGCCTTTCTACCATCTGGTCACAAGCAATAAGTAATGCCATCAAGTCATACTAATGATGATATACTGATATCATGAGAAAGTTTCTTAAAGTTATGCTGTAAACTAGCTGTGAGACATAACATAACAGATGGCCCTCTAATGGCCTTTCAGAAGCCACTCCCTGTCCTTAATTGGACCTGGAGAAGCCAATTAATTGCATATGTCTTCTTCAAATTCTCTGTCAGCTTTTGTCAAAAACACTTCTGAGTTCCCAACCTGTCATGATGGCTCTGTGGTTAGTACGACTCTCTCACAGCACCAGGGACCCAGGTTCAATTCCAGCCTTGGGCAATTGTCTGTGTGGAGTTTACATGTTCTCCCCGAGTCTGTGTGCTCTGGTTTCCTCCCACAGTTAAAGATGTGTAGATTAGGTGAATCAGTCATATAAATTGCTCCATAGTGTCCAGGGATGTGCAAGCTAGGTGGATTAGCTATGGGAAAAAAAGTAGGATTACCGGGGTAGGATCTGGGAGGGATGCTCTTCAGAGGGTCAGTATAGACATAATGATCTGAATTGTCTCTATCTGCACTGTAGAGATTCTACGATTTCAGACCAGGAGTAGGAAACACAAATTCAGAGCACTCTATTTGAAAAATGAACATGCAGAATCCCTTAAATTCAAAATTTGAAGATATTAGTGCTTTGAAAGGCTGGCCATGGCATTAATCAACTCGAGCCTCACCACTACTCTTGACCCACTCCAATTTGCCTATTGGACCAACAGATCCATGTCAGATGCCATGTCACTTGCCCCCCAGGGGTGCACACTCAGCCTCCTACTGTACTCACTGTATACCCATGACTGTGTCGCCAAATACTAGATGAATGCCATTTACAAGTTCGCTGATGATACCACGTCAAATCTCAGATGGCGACGAAACAGAGTACAGACTGGAGGTGAAAGACCTGGAAAAATGGTGCGCTAAGAGCAACCTAGCTCTCAATGCAGGCAAAACCAAGGAACTCATTATTGACTTTTGGTTGAATGTTACTCATGCCCCTCCTACATAATGAACAAGTGGAGAGTGTCGAGCTCCTGGGAGTGGTCATCCACAACAAGCTTTCTTGGACTCTTCATGTGGATGCACTGGTTACAAAGGCCCAACAATGTCTCTTCTTCCTCAGGCAGGTGAGGAAATTTGGCATGACAGCGAATACCCTTGCCAGCTTTTATAGGTGCGCCATCGAGAGCACTCTGTCTGGATGTATCACTACTAGGTATGGCAACTGTACCAATCAAGACCAGAGACAGTTACAGAGTGGTGAACTTGGCCCAAACAATCACAAAAGCAAACCTCCCATCGAAAGAATCCAGCTACCAGGCCTGCTGTCAAGAAAAGGCCACCAGCATTCTCAATGATCCATCCCACCCTGGCAATGTTTTTCTACAACCTCTACTATCGGGGAGAAGGTACAGAAGCTTGAACAAATGCAGCAGACGGTTTTGAAACAGTTTCTACCCTACTGTTGTTAGAATACTGAATGGACTCACAAACTCTTAACATTCGCCTGTACCTGTGTTTTTGTTTTTGCCGCTGTTTACCTATTATTTACTTATCTGACCTACTTAACTCTGCAATCTGTTTGTATTGTTTGCAAGACAAAGCTTTTCACTGTGCCTCAGTACACGTATTAATCAATTCAATTCAATTCAATTCAATTCAATATTCTAGGGTCAGAGCTAGGAACTGAGTGCTTTTGCAATTATTAATTCAATTTATTTTTTGAGTTAGACAGAAATTTCTCATCTTTTTTAAAAAATTCTTGACATAAATAGTGATTTCGTTTTCACACATTGGTCCTTTGATCTTCTTAACTTGAAGTAAACAGTAGGAAAATAAAATTAAGTTACAACAAAAACAGAATAAACAGTCATTCTAAATTTTTACTTGACATTTTATATGGTAATAAAGTTATAGCATTGTTTAATAGATGTAGGAACAAATGCAAGATATTTAATTTTTTTCTCAAATTTACTTCCCTTTCTGTGATCTCCATAGAAATACATGATTTGTGTGTTGCTGCTGCGTTTTAGCTAAGTTATATTTTGTATTTCACTCTGTAAGCCTTGGGTTGGCAACTACACAATTATTAACAACAACTTGTCAGTGGCATACTCCTGACTACCAATAATATAGTTACATTTTACGGCCCATATGATTTTCCTTTCACTGACCTCAAATGAAAAAGAAAATCTGCCAGGCCATATATTAAAATTGGACATCACCCATTGTATACCATGAGCTAAAACTAATAGTTGTTGTAGACAAAAATAAATTTGAAGTTCTTTTTGATATCTGGAAGTAAGGGAGTATCTGTAGACCTTGAGGTTATAAAACCCAACCTTAATAATGGAGTAAGGTCTCGTGTTTCTGCTTAAAACCAGGTGAGTTAAGCCCAAAGAAATACCAGGAGCAGTAGGAAAGGAAATCTGCATGTTTTCTGGTGAGGACAAGGGATGAGTCAAGATAGTTGTGAGAAAAATCTTGTTTATGTTACTAGTGAAAACATAAACCACAGAACGGTTTTTTAAAAAAAAATATTCTATCATTACTGTAACTTCTAAGATGTGGTTAACTGTGTGTTCTTATAATCAGTGGAAAGAGCTGACTTTAGTGATACTTGACCTTGAATTGAAATAACTGCAGACATAATAAGAGTTATAGTTACCTGTATTTTGATGACTGAAGTTATTTTGGAAACATGATTAGGACTATCGTCAGGCTGGGCTATTTGCATACAGCTTGTGATGCCGTCTGTCTTAGAGCTCTCACTTCCTACTGATCTCATTATGAAACTGATTATGTCTAACCTTTTACATACGTGCTTTCAACAATTACTGAAATCTTCTAGATCCTGATTGTTTTTTCAGTGGAAGATGCCAGCAGCATACCCGAACTTCAAGGGAGTCAGGAAGCAGAGGTGAATGTAATGGCCATCACAAAACAGCAGGTGCTGGGAAAGTTGAAGGGTCTGAATTGGATAAATAACTCAGAGCAGATGGACTAGACTGCAGAGTTCTAAAGGAAAATGGTGAGGAAAATGCAGAGACATGGCTGGTGATCTTTCGGGAATCACTGGAGTCAGGGAGGGTTGTAAAGGATTGGAAAATGGCAAATGCAACACTCCTGTTAAAGCAGGCAGCGAGGGCAGAAGACAGGAAACTATAGGCTGGTTAGCCTGACCTCAGTCATTGGTAAGATTTTAAGGACCATTATTGAGGATGAAATTGTGTAGTACTTAGAAGTGCAAGGAGAGCGGGAAGTAAAAAAGGAATGAATTACTGCGGTTTCATCAAGGGGATGACTGACAAATCTGCTTGAATTCTTTGAGGATGTAACTAGCAAATTAGACAAAGGGGAGTCAGTGGACATGATCTATTTAGATTTCCAAAAGGCCTTTGACAAGGTGCCACACAGGAGGCTGCTAAATAAGAGCAGAGCTCATTGTGTTAGGGACTAGGATAGAGGATTGGCTGACAGGCAGAAGGCAGAGAGGAGGGATAAAGGGATATTTTTCAGGATGATAGTTGGTGATTTGTGGAGTTCCATAGGGGTGGGTATTGAGACCATAACTCATCATTTTTTCAATTACACTTTGGACAAAGAAATTGAGAATCTTCTTGCTATGTTGGCAGATGACATGGAGATGGAGGGATAGATAGCGTTGAGATGACAGGGAGGCTGCAGAAGGATTTAGACAGGCGAGGAGATTAGACAAATAAGTGGCAGATGAAAAATACAGTGGGAAAGTGTGAAGTTACGCATTTTGGTTGGAAGCATAGAGGTGTAGACTATTTTCTAAATGGGGAAAGGCTTTGGAACATTGAAGCATAAATGGGATTCTCTTAAGGTTAACATACAGGTTCAGTTGTCAGTTAGGAAGCCAAATGCAACGTTAGCATTCAATTCAAGAGGGCTAGAATACAAGAGCAGGGATGTATTGCTGAGGCTGTGTAAGGCTCTGGTCAGATCATATTTGGAATATTGCGAGCAATCTTGAGCCTAGTGCCTCGGAAAGGAGGTGTGGATGTTGAAAGGGGTCCAGAGGAGGCTTACAAGAATAATTTCAGGGTTGAAGGGCTTGTCCTATGATGAGTGATTGAGGATTCTGGATCTGTACACATTGGAGTTTAGAAGGATGACGGGGGCATCTCATTGAGCCTTACAGAATACTAAAAGGCCTGGACAGAGTGGACGTGGAGATGTTTCCACTAGTAGGAGAGACTAAGACCTGAGGGCACAGCCTCAGAGTGAAGGGATGACTCTTTAGATCTGAGATGAGAATGAATTTATTCAGCTAGAGTGAATCTGTGGAACTCATTGCTGCAGAGGACTGTACAAGCCAAATCATTGAGCATATTTAAGACAAATTGATAGATTATTGAATAGTAAAGGGATTAAGAGTTACGGATAAAGGGAGGAGAATGGGGTTGAGAAACATATTAGCCATGTTCGAATGGTGGAGCAGACTCGATGGGCTGAATGACCTAATTTTGCTACTATATCGTATGGTATTATGCAATGTTAAAAAGAGGGCACTTTGAAACTGTGATGGAATTGTAAATGGATCAAAACATTCACTTTTACTTAAAACTGAGGCTGTGGTCAAGTGAAATTAGGACTGGACCAATCTATATCCTCTTTCATGGAGAGTAAGAACTGCTGGATCGTTATCATCCACCTTGCCTTTCTCCTTTGCACCTTCTCTCTTTCGTCAAACTCACTTAATAAATGGAGGGGCGAACCTAATTATAACTACATACTAGAAAACATAAAGATTAACTGTAAAGCAACAATTTACAGTGAGCAAAACATATTTTCATTTTAAAATAATTCAGAAAAAAGACATTTAATGATTTTTTTTGTGGCACTGATGCAAGACTCTATTTACATGGAGCTGAATTACATCCTATACGAAAGTGGTGGCAATGATAAAAAATGAAAAGTCCAACATCATGATGGCAGAACTGGCTCCATTCATTGGAAGGAGATGCGAAAATGGCTGTGAACTCAATTGAATGGCTGTCCATTCTATTACTCAGTGTTCCTGTTCCAGTCAAGTCCTCTTTAGCTTTAATTAGCTTTTTTAAAACTAACTTGTGGGACATGGGTATCTCTGGCTGGCCGGCATTTATTGCTCGTCCTTAGTTGCCTTTGAGAAGGTGATGGTGATCTGCTTTCTTCAACCGCTTCAGTCCATGTGCTGCAGGTAGACCTAATATGCTCTTCGGGAGCAAATTTCTGAATTTTGACCAAGCAACATTGAAGGAATGACGATACATTTCCAAGCCAGGGTAGTGAGTGGCTTGGAAAGGAACTTGCAAGCTGTCACATTCCCATGTAGTATACACTGCTGCTATTGAGTATCAGTGGTGGAGGGAGTGGATGTTTGTGGATATGGTGTCAGTCAACTGGGTTGCTTTGTCCTGGATAGTGTCAAGCGTCTTGAGTGTTGTTGGAGCTGCACCCATCCAGGCAAATGGGGAGCATTCAATTGTACTCCTGACTTGTACCTTGTAGATGGTAGACAGGCTTTGGGGAGTCAGGAAGTGAGTTACTTGTCACAGTATTCCTAGCCTCTGACCTGCTCTTGTAGACACTGTGTTTATGGGGTGAGTCCAGTTGAAGTTCTGGTCAATGGTAACCTCCAGGATGTTGATGGTGGGGTATTCAATGGTGATAACACTGTTGTATGTCAAGAGGCAGTGGCTAGACTGTCTCTCATTGGAGGTGGTCATTTTCTGGCATTTGTGTGATGTGAACATTACTTACCACTTGTCAGCACAGGTCTGGATATTGTCCAGACCATGTTGCACTTGAACATGGACTGCTTCAGTGTCTGAGGTGTTGCAAACATTATGCGGTAAACAAACATCCCCACTTCTGACCTCATAATGGGGGGAAGATTATTGATGAAGCAGCTAGAGATGGTTGGGCCAAGGACACTACTCTGAGGAACTCCTGCAGAGATGTCCTTGAGCTGAGATGACTGATCTCCAACAACTACAACCATCTTCCTGTGTGCCAGGTATGACTCCAACCAGCAGAGAGTTTGCCCCAGGTACCCATTGATTCCGGTTTTACTCGGGCTCCTTGATGCCACACTCGGTTGAATACAGCCCTGATGGCAAGGGCTGGCACTCTCGCCTCACCTCTGGAATTTACCTCTTTTGTCCATGTTTGAAGTAAGGCTTTTATGATGCCAGGAGCTGAGTGGCCCTGGTGGAACCCAAACTGAGCAGGTTATTGCTGAGCAGGTGCTGCTTTACAGCACTGTTTATGACACATTCCATTATTTTACTGATAATCGAGATTATGGGGCTGGGTTGGATTTGTCCTGGTTTTTGTGTATAGGACTGAAATACAAATTAATCCTAGAAGTCTCTGTGAAGGAGAAGTAATCACATGTAACATATCCTGTCACCAAGTCACCCTTTATTTACACGTGATTTTAGTACCCTGTACTGCCTTTTCAGAATCAGCTCTCAGAGTGGCAGTATCTCTAACACTCCTCATTCTTTGGTTGTGGGATCGCTTAGCTATGTCTAACACCTGCTCCTCATGTTGTTTGGCAGAAAAATAATCCTGTTTGGAGTCTTACCAGGTTGGTAACTCATTTTTAGGTTTGCCTTGTGCTGCTCCTGGCATGCCCTCCTAAACTTTCCAATGAGCTGAAAATGTGTTGCTGGAAAAGCGCAGCAGGTCAGGCAGCATCCAAGGAACAGGAGAATCGACGTTTCGGGCATAAGCCCTTCTTCAGGAATGCCCGAAATGTCGATTCTCCTGTTCCTTGGATGCTGCCTGACCTGCTGCGCTTTTCCAGCAACACATTTTCAGCTCTGATCTCCAGCATCTACAGTCCTCAGTTTATCCTCGTAAACTTTCCAATGAACCAGAGTAGATCCCCTAGGTTGATGGTAATAGTTGAGATGGGGATATTCTGGGCCATGAGGTTGCAGATTGTGTTGAAGTACAATTCTGCTGCTGCTGTTGACTCACAGTGCCTCACAGATTGAGTTGCGAGAGCTGGTGATTGTTTCACAATAAAGCAATACCAAATTGTTTTCTGATTTCATAGAACAGCTCATTCAGGATTCTTTTTTTTATGCTATTTGTGCTGTTAATGTTAATGCGACCAACCTGTGACAATTTGAGACTTGGTTAAGTTATCCTGTGAACTTCATTAAATATCTAAAATTCATCAGAGTACATCATAAGTTGTGGCCAGAAATTCAAATTCTACACTTTCTGGTCATGCAAACTTTATTGGTCCAGATATTTTTATCCTTATCACATGGTAACATTGCCTTCCTTTTATTTAAAAGTCAATATCGTCACACTTATACATAACTTTGTTAAATGGACTGATACAGAATTGAAGATGATTTTGCACATTAAACTGTGTTTAACCTCAAATAACTATCTATCTGATGAAGGAAGAGATAAGATGCAAATCTTTATACAGTTTTGTATTATTTAAAACTCAAAGTAGCATATCTGTATTCCATCTCAGTGTCAATAATATTGCTATATATGGGTCCAACTAACGAATGCCCTTCACTGTTTATCCTTAATTTATAGCATTTACAAATAGTTCAGATAGTTCTGTGTTGTTAAAAACAAAACAAGCATTTTTAGAAAACAACTTGACCAATTGTATCAATTACAAATCCTGCGCATAAACAATCTTGACGATGACATTGATCTTCACAAATGAATCCTAATACTCTCTGAGAAGGAGAAGTAACCACAGATAATACATAAGGTGTCATTTGCGGTCCACAACTCTTTAACATATTCAAAAAGAAACACTGTGCAAGGTGCTGGAGCTGCTTCCCTCACACGTTGTACTGTCAGCATTTCACAACATGCTCTTCAAAGTAGTGCTGCTTTTTTGGGTCATGTGAGGGCAAGTATGAAGGGAAAAGATGCTATTATTAACAATTTTCAACCTCCGACTATATGGGTGCGACATGGCTTGTGCAGCATATATCTGCATATACTATGTTAAAGGTCCAAGTAGAACCATCCAATAGTCCTCCTTGTCAGATGTCTCCATGTCCCAATTACGGAGGATGATGGTAGACTGGAATTTGTATGCATTGTGGCTGTGGCTTTTCACATTGTTTCTGATATTCCCCACATTGGCTCATTGGATCAGTCACCAAAGAACCAGGCATAGCACCTGTTACCCTGTCTGTGGCCATGGAAATATTAGTGGCCACAGGAACTAATGAGGAACACATGCATGTGGAAACTCAAGACCAGCATCAACCTCTAGCAGACGATGAACAGTATCCAAATGGAGAGGTTTCAGCACAGGGTTCCCTTAGTATGTGAGGAAAGTACAACAGGAAAGGTCTACAGTCCTTAGTTTTTGATGAAACGTCCTCCAGAAGAGTGCCACCTATCGATTCACTGGTACAGGACAGTATCATCCGTTGGAGCATTTGGGTTCAGGGTGTTATAGACTGTACACATATAGCAATCAGAGTATCACAACTAACTTCATTAATAGGAAAGGATTTTATTCAGTCAATGTAATCCTTCTTACGACATCTTAGAGGTCTGCGCCAGCTCCCCTAAAGCTTCAATAATCCCTATCTCCTTGAGAACTCTCAGGTTTCTGTTTCATGCCAAGAGGTGCATACCCCACCAGAATGGCTGCTGGGAAACAAGGACCACCCTCTCCAACTGTGTATGATGACTCAGTCACATTACCCCCCAGACTGAGGCCGAGTGCAGATACAAAGCAAGGCATTCTTCCACTGGGGTCATCAAGGGACAAATCATAGACTTTCTCAACATGAGGTTTTCATGCTTGCACAGCTCTGGGGGCTTGCTGCAGTACTCAAAAGACAGAGTGTGCTACATAATTCTTGTGTGATGTGATCTCAACTGATGGAGCAAGTAGAGGTTATGTGGTGGACAGTGAGGAGCTGTGGAAGTGGCAACATTCTTCTCAGGAGGAAGATAATGGTATTGATCAGGAGAAATATCTGTTTTACCATGTTAGAGCACAATAGGCCAGACAGTATTTAATGGAAACTGCTCCCATTGGAATGGGGTTGTGTGAAGTCATGGTTTATTGATTGTATATGTGTTGATAGAGGAAATTTAAGCACTACCTGTTAATTCTAAAATGCAAATGCAGCTTTTTAATTCTTTGCTTCTCTTGTTGTGCAATGAAAGATAACGTTATAAGCTTTCAGAAGGTTTCACAAGATCTGATGCCCCTACTTTCAAAGACAACAAGGTTTCGAGTTTCGAGAAGATTTGTAGCTCAGGTTGAGGTTCTGGATGTAGGTTTGCATACTGAGCTGAAAGGTTTATTTTCAACCTTCCAGCTCAGCAAGCAAACCTACATCCACACCAATGTTTCACATTACGCTGGGCATCAGAGAAAGAGTGGCATTCCAGGCAGGATTCTAACATCATGTGGCACAAAGGAAGGATAAAGTGAGAAAATGTTTACAAATGTGAGATTTCACGTACAATGAAGTGGCTCATCAGACCATTTTCTCTTTCCTTGTCCCCCAGCTCAATCTGAGTGCAGTCCTGTGGTGTGCAGTGAGGTGGAGGTAACCTGTCTTCTAATGGAAGCTATTGGCCTTGGAGCCTGGATGGTTGACACCCCAAGGGTGTTTGTGGTTAGAGAGCTGAGACATGTTGAAAAGGTCTTGATCAGACTCAGGCTCATCCTCCTTGGCGAACTTCCACACTATTGAGGGTCACAGGCAGAGTGGAGATGGAGGGGCCAGGCACTTTTGGAGAATCCTGAGAAGATACTCTGAGGGTTCTGTATGGAGCGCTGCCTCTGATTGGGTGATTGCTGCCTGCACACTCCCCTCCCACCTCCCCCCCACCCAATCATCTGAATTCCCTGTAAATGAGGACTACCTGCAGTGTGGGTCAGGTCCTTTGACCCAGCACCATCCCATTAATGTAACCACCAATGGCTACAGCAAAGGAGTCTCTGGAAGCCAGTGAGTCTTCAGCTGGACCGGGCCAGTAGCCAGCAGCCTATCCATGGAAACAACCAGACATACACACGCTGTGGACAGCACAGTACAGAGGGCGCTGATGGACTCCTCCAATGTTTGATCACGTTTCCCAAGTTTCTTTGACAACTTGACTTGCTTCTCCAGTATTTGCATGAGATAATTGATGGTTGACAGCACAGGGTCCTCTCCTATCTGGAATTGAATAGGTGTTAGGTTGCTATCAGGTCTAAGAGTGACAAAGTGTTTCTTCCTTGACCAACTATGAAGTCATGTTAATAATAACACTCACCAGAACATGCTCCTGATTTTAATCTAGCTAAAATACCCGGTGAGGGGGTCAGTATCTGAACTGCTGTGCTGGGGGCTGGAGGGTGGAGGGGGGGTGGAGAGAGGGGTGGAAGCCTGGCCAATGCTTCATCTAGGCAATGTGTAGCTTCAACATGGAGGAGGGGCTGGTGTTTCTTGTATGGAGACTGTGTGGATGCCACTTATCGCTGCAGAAGATAAGACAGGGAATA
The DNA here is from genome assembly GCF_037043375.1 of Chiloscyllium plagiosum. Classification (NCBI taxonomy): domain Eukaryota; kingdom Metazoa; phylum Chordata; class Chondrichthyes; order Orectolobiformes; family Hemiscylliidae; genus Chiloscyllium; species Chiloscyllium plagiosum. The sequence goes on along the minus strand of NW_028270155.1, from coordinate 33,383,098 downwards.
GATGGGCATGTTAAGAATGTGTTCACAGAGATGGTAATAGGAGATCAACACAATGCAATAATTCATATCTGGTTTCTTGGATATGGTGATCTCAGCATCGCAACATTAGTGGTCGCTGTCCTCACCAGGTGGCACTTTCATACCAGGAGTCCCCAATGCCAGGGTCTTCTATTGCAGTCCTGAGGAAAGAGAATAGTTCTCCTCACCACCACTCTGGTGACCAGCATCTCCAGGACCCTGATTGGGAGTAGGAATTGGTCAAATCCTATTGGGATCCTTACCCAGTACGATTGTGAAGGGCAATTTCTGGTTTGCAGCATTTGAGCTGGTGTGTAGCTGGGCTTTAAATATGGCACTGTGAAGTGAACCTCTGGAAAGTAATATCCCTGATGTGACATGTGTAATGAAGTGACCACCATACAAGTGTGTGAGAAAACATGCTACATGGAAAGAAACCTTCTGTGAAACTCCTTGAAATTCACACCCAGCCACTTTGAAAATACTGGGTAACTGTCATTAAGCTGTAAATAAAGCAATGACTGGAATCCATGTATAATGCAGAAGTAAAATAACATTTTTTCCAATATTTTTGTGCTGTCGATCTTTAAGTAACAATGTTGATAGAAATCATATTCAATTGTCAGAAATGACCAGCGTCAATGTGGATGGAAATTTTAGTTGAACTCCTCATCTAAAGCTTACACCACATCAAAAACTTTCGTTGAATTTAACGGGGGTTCCCAGGAACCACAAAATGGAACCTTTACATTGCAGATTGCTAAAGTGATGAGGTTTATAGGTAAAATAGAGGTGAAGTGGGTGGGGGAATATACATATTTATAGAACAATACTTCAGTCTTTTCTCAATGATAGGCAGATCCCTCGCAGATCATTTATGACCTACTAATAAAATAGTGGGGATGCACATCTTTGAAATGTACAATTATTGAGTAAAATGAGTCACCATCCTTTAGTATCACAAATATAAAGGGAATTCATAGCTACATCTGGTGAGATTTTAACATGTACGTAAAATGGTTTCTTAAAATAAGGAAAAAGAGCAACGCAGTTCTAGGCTCCACTGATCCACGATACAAAAGAAACGAGGAGGAAGTCAGCTCAGACCAAGGAATTAAAGTTAGCCGGAAAATGGGGAAGTACAAATATATTGCACACACAAAAACACAAACTGCTGGAAAAGCTCTGCAGGTCTGGCACCATCTGTGAAGAGAAATCAGAATTAATGTTTTGGGTCCAGTGACCCTTCCTCAGAATAAATCAATGCTCAATATAATTCAATACAAATTTATTGCATTGAGTTAATGTCTAATCTGCAATGAAAGACAATACGGGTTGAGAAAGATCAGCTTGGCGTGGATAATATAATTTTGAACAGTCTCTTCCAACCTGATATAGTGGTTGGGCAAGTGATTAAATTGATAGCAAGTGTATGACATATGAAGAACGAGGTGGTGGCAATGATTTGCATCAATCCAATGAATTACTGGAGAAAGTTATAGTTTATTCAAGATTGGGTAATGTGCGGCCTGACAGCAATGAAGCAACAGAAAGGTCAAGAAAGGTCGTCAGATGGTGGGACTGAACATCTCCAGTGCAAATTACATGGGCCATGGAAACCACAAATCCCTTTCTCAGGGCTGCAGCATAACTTCAGAATGCTGCATCTGCTACAGCTGAGGCCAGGGAGGAATGTTCATAATCCAACATTCAGTCCGAAATGAGGTAGTACTGCCAATTGAGACAGGCTGTCACCCAGATTTCAGAAATGCATGGCAACTGAATATTAGACAAGATTCATAGGTTAATAAATGAAATGGGGAGTCAAAATTGAGACAAATGTTAGCCTTTCCACAAATAAGATGTGAATATTTCCAACCAGAAATTTCTGCTTCAAGCCCTGGTTGTGACAGTTGAAAACATCTGAGAATTCCAGGAGTATAATGTGATATCACCTTCTATGCAGATTAATTCTTCTTCTGTTGGAATAGATCTGCAGTCAGTAGCAAACGTGGAAATGGCCGGCTCGAGAAGCTGTAGATTGATTTTGGAGATTTTGAAGGACAGCAGCTGTTTGTTGTGATAGACAGCCATTCAAAATGGGTCAAAGAGTTTCGATTGAATTGGAACTAGCAACTATTAAATTTCTAGATTTTTTTGTACTTTTGTTGCAGCTCGTGGGTTCGCAAAGGATATTGTGTCTGACAATGGACCTCAGTTTTGTCTGAAAAATTTTCAGATTTCATGAGAACAAATGGAGTAAATGACACTAAAGCTCCATCATTTCCTCCTGCTTTGAATGGAGCAGTGAAAGTGCAGATCAAGTGCATGCTCCTGTTACAAATGCTTGATACAAATGGGAAGAAATGTCAGATCTCAATGAATTACAAATTTGGTGAGTTTTTTTCATTTGTTTATGGTGACACATTTCAAACTCCTGGCATTCCCTGACCCTTTGGCATTCTGTGCACAGTCATGGGATGTGCAATCATCCTAAAGGTGTTGTATAAATCTAGGTTGTTGTAATATATTCATTACATGACAATATGTGATGAATAGCATTTTCAGGTTGTTGAAACAGGAAGCCAGGCACAGGGTGTGATTTCCTCTGCTCCAGATGGTTATCAAACTGTAAACATTTATATGAAAAACACCTTTCCAACTTCACTTCAAGTAGCAACAAGAGAAGATAAAGAAGCTCCCCTTATAACCAAACAAACAAATCTTGAACATTCCTTTTTTGACTCTTTTCTTCCCCTCCTCAGCATCTCTGTTTCTATTTCAGGGGATAGGCTGGTCCCCAGTATCCACTACAAACCCACCTACTGCCACAGTTACTTGGCCTACACATCCTCACACCCTACTTCCTTTTAAACGTCTTTTCTATTCTCCTAGTTTCTCTGTCTCTCCCACATCTGTTCCAATGATATCACCTTCCACAGGTAGCCTGAGATATGCTCACCTTTCTTCTCAACAGACGATACCCCACTACTGTGGATGGCACCTTCAGCCATTTTCAACCCATCTCCCACATTTCTGCCCTCACCCGTTCTCTTTCCTCCACAATGCAGATAGAGTCCCTCTTGTCTTCATTTACTATTCCATGAACATCCACATTCAAAGGATCATTAGCCACCATTTCTGCCACCACCAGACACGTATTGCCATCCTATCCTTTGTCAGCTTTGGGCAATGTACCCTCAAGGACACCTTAGGACCACTTCTCCTTCACTCCCCACTGCCACACGGCCACTTTTCCTTACAATCGCAGAAGGTCTCACAAGGCCTGTTTACTGCCTTCCTCTTCATTATTCATAGTCCCACACACTTTCCAGGTGAAGCAGCAATTTAAGTACACTTCACTCAAACTAGCCTACTGTATTCACTGTTGACAATGTGGATTCCTCTACACTGGGGAGACAAAACGCAGATTGGGCAACAGCTTTGCAGAATATCTACATTCTATCTGCAAAAATGACCCTGAGCTTCCAATTGCCTGCCACTTTAACACACCACCCTGTTCCCTGGCCAACTTCTCTGTCTCAGGCTTGCTGCAGTGCTCCAGTGAGCCACAGCACAAGGTGGAAGAATACCACCTCATTTTCCACTTGGGGACCCTGCAGTCTTCAATAGCGAGTCAATACCTTTTGAGCATGATCACCTTCGTCCATGTCCTTAACCACACCCTAGGCTTGTCTTCACATGGACTGCATTTATCACAACAACCTATTTTCACCTACGAATGGTACTATTATCAGCTTTGCTTTTTCCCCAGCACCCCATTATCCATTCCTTTCTCTGCCTAACTGCTATTCTCTATTGCTCTAAGCTCAATCTATCTATCCAGCTATCATTTACCCCAGCCCATGTCCTGTTTTCAGCAATATCTACCACTTTTTCCTGCCTACCATTAGTCCTGAAGAAGTGTAATTGGATTTGAAATGTTAACTCTGTTTTCTCTCCACAAAAGGAGAAAGTGATGACTGCAGATGCTGGAGATCAGAGTCAAAAAGTGTGGCACTGGAAAATCACAGCCAGTCAAGCAGCATCTGGGGAGCAGGAAAATCAATGTTTTGAGCATAAGCCCTTCATCAGGAATGTGGGAGGTGGCCAAGGGGGCAGACAGATAAATGGGAGAGGAATGGGGCTGGGAGCAAGGTGGCTGGGAATGTGATAGGTAGATGAAGGTGGGAGGTGATGGTGATAGGTCGGAGTGGAGGGTGGAGTGGATAGGTGGGAAGGAAGATGGGCAGGTAGGACAATTCAAGAGGGTGGTGCCAAGTTGGAGGGTTGGAGCTGGGATAAGGTAGAGGGAGGGTAGATGAGGAAACTGGTGAAATCTAACATTGATTCCATGTGGTTGGAGGGTCCCAAAGTGGAAGATTAGGTGCTCTTCATCCAGGCATCGGGTGGCTAGGATTTGGCAGTGGAGGAGGCCCAGGACTTGCATGTCCTTGGTGCACCGGGAGGGGCAGTTGAAGTGTTTGGCCACGGGATGGTGGGGTTAGTAGGTACATGTGTCCCACCGGTGATCTCTGAAATGTTCCATTAGTTGGCTTCCTGTCTCCCCAATGTAGAGGAGACCACATCGAGAGCAACAGATACAGTAGATGAGGTGTTTGGAGGTGCAGGAATATCTCTGCTGGATGTGGAAGGATCCTTTGGGGCCTTGGATGGAGGTGTGGGTACAGGTTTTACATGTCTTGCAGCTGCAAGGGAAGGTGCCAAGAGTGGAGGGTGTGGACCTAACAAGGAAGTCATGGAGAGAATGGTCTCTGAAGAATGCTGAAAGGGACAGGGAGCGAAATATATCTCCTGTGGTGGGGTCTGACTGTAGGTGATGGAAATGATGGCGAATGATGCGTTGTATCCAGAGGTTGGTGGGGTGGAAGGTGAGGACTATGGGGTTTCTTACCTTGTTGCGGTTGGAAGGGTGGGTTTCAAGGGCAGAGTGTGGGAAGTGGTTGAGATGTGCTGGAGGGCATTGTTGACCACATGGGAGGGGAAATTGCAGTCCTTGAAATAGGAGGTATGGAAAATAAAGAGCATGAAAGCATGGGAAGAATTAAAGCATGAAGACCAATCTGGCAATCTGTGATCTGTGGAAGGCAGGATGGGATAAGAATAGTGGAATGCTCTTACACCAATTAGCAGAGTTAGGTTGAGGCTAAAAGGTCACTATGGTGAGATGAGATAACAGTTAGTAGATATAGTTTCTCTGTTAAGTGTCATTATGACAAGATTGGGACCATAACTATTTGGGACATGACATTAAATATCTAATTAATTGTTCGTAGAGTCAGCTTGAAACAGGAGACTATTGTAATAGATGGAATAGCTAAATATCTAATCATGACAGTTTAGTCTCGAATGGAAGATCACTGTAGCAGAGGTGATAATAAATATCTAATCATGACATTAGGAAAATATTAAGAGGACCTGGATTGAAAGACCATTGTTGCAAACGTTAGCACTAAATATCTAACCGTGACATTAGAATAACATTAAGTAGAAAGAGATAATGGGAACTAACGATTGCACTGCTGCCTCATAGCGCCAGGGACCCAGGTTCGATTCCAGCCTTGGGCGACTGTCTGTGTGGAGTTTGCACATTCTCCTTGTGTCTGCGTGGGTTTCCTCCAGGTGTTCCAGTTTCCTCCCACGGTCCAAAGATGTGCAGGTCAGGTGAACTGGCCATGCTAAACTGCCTGTAGTATTAGGAGCATTATTCAGGGGTAAATGTTGGGGAATGGGTCTGGGTGGGTTGCTCTTTGGAGGGTCGGTATGGACTTGTTGGGCCAAAGGGCCTGTTTCCACACTGGAGGGAATCTAATCTAATGTAATCACTTGTTTATTGTGTAGCTAGAGTGATGTACTTTGATTAATATAGTTGGACATGCTGATAAGCAACAGAAACATGATAAAAAAATTTTAAAAACCACGGACACCGAGATTCAGGGACATTCAAGAATCTGCTTTCCCTCAGCCTCACGGTTTTTTGTTTGCAAATAAAAGACCTACTTCTTGAAGAACTCTCTGCGTCACCTGGTGACTTTCTACATTTTCTCCACGACAAATTTGGTGCTGCGAGCAGAGTCGTGCAGAGACTCACCTAGACAGAGGGCGGCAGTAACAGGGCGCTTCTTGGTCCACCGGATCACTCCTGAGACCGACAGAATAAGGGTACTCAAAAAAAAGTTAGCATTTTTGCTGTGAATTCGGACTATATTCTGTTGGCTTGGAATGGTCCTTGGGGACTCGGAGGTGCGGGAACCTGCTGAAGGGTCTCTCTGATCCAAGATCCAAAGGCGAGGAGTAAATTGCAGCTGAAGGAGACGTAGAGAAGTAGTCAAGAAAACTGTGCAGTGGGGTAAGGGGTGAGTAAGAATAGAACATAACAATTGTCTGAGTAAAAGTCCACGTGGTGATACAAAAATTCCATGTGGTGATAATAAAATTCCACATGGTGATAATAAAATTCCTTGTGGTGAATTTAAGACCCTACAGATATCACCTCGCAGGAAATGAGGGCCTGAATTGATAGGGCAGAATAAATAAGGGGAAATTGTTTTACTAAAAGCGCTGATAGACGTGCTTAGAAAGCCGGCAGATTGGCAGTGGATGATTAAAAGTAAAATAGCAGAGAATAGTCATAGTCTTAAAGTGCTACTAGACTGTTAAATATTTTAGATAAGGCCTGTGGGATAATTAGACTTTTGGAAATGAACAAAGGGTCTGTTTAAGTAAGGTTCTGGCTGAGAGAGAGAGATTGATTTATGGCTGAGTTCTTGGCTGTTTGCAGCAAGACTCTGAATGTGAGAGAGACAGAGACAGAGAGAGAGAGAAAGTGAGCAGCTCTAGTTTGTAGAATGTTTGTTTGTGTGTGTGTGAGAGATAGGGAGATTTTATAGTTTAATCATTGTGATCTGGTTTGTATGCATAATTGTTTGTTGGTGGTTAAATATTTGTGTTTTGTTTCCCTTGAGCTTGAGATTGAGGGGGATTTTGATTTTATTTTGCACTGTAAGAATTTAAGATAGTTTTTTGTTTGAGAGAGTCATTTTTCAAGAAGCCGTTAATGATTGGTGCATTTTGAAAGTGCAGTGCTAGATTGGTTTAGGCTGAATGAATTAGAATAGTTTGTTTGTATTAACTAGCTGCAATTGAGGACATTCAGGAATTGATAGATTGTCCCTTACCAATTGCAAGTTATAAACTTAGAGATTGCTTATATTGTTGACAAAGCACTTGAATGGTTTGAGGAAGTGACTTGTGAGAGCAGCGATAATACATTAGCTGGACTGAAATATATGTTAGGATGGATAAAGGGACTGCAGTTGAGATACTGAGTAAGAACTTTCCAGTGGCAAGAAATGATAATGTAAACATTTCTGAGAAATGGGAAAAAAGAACTAAGGATTTATTGACTAAATGGCCAAAAGAAGGTACCTTTGATATGCATATGTGCAATGAGATAGAAGGACTAATTAAGAACTGTAAGCCAAAAGATAAATCTATAGAAACCAAAAGAGGGATCAGGAGATGGAAATATTGAAACTTTTCAGGAAAGAGGGTGAGGAACTGAAGTTAGCTTGTCAGGCACCTGTGGTGACTAGGAAAGCTGCAACTAGGAAAGCTGCAAAAGAACAAGCTGAGCAGTTACGGGAAACAGAAAAGCAGGAATCAGACCTCCCTCTATACCCAGATGTGGAGGAGTTGAATAGACCTCCTCCCTACTCGAATGAAGAGGCATTGAAGCAGTGTCCAGTAATAAAGGGAACAGTAGAAATAGAGGGACAGTTAGAATGGGGTGAAAGTGCGGAAGACAAAAATGAACTGAGGGAAAGAAGACAAAGAGAAAAGGGAAAGGCAGGAGCAAATAGAAGCCATACAAGGAGAGCAAGAAAAGTTGAAACATGAGATTAGTGTGCTGCGTGGGCAAAGGGAACAAAAAGCAATTGAGGAAAACTCATGGCGATATGAAAGGAGGGCTGAAGAGAAAAGCAGTGAAAGTGACGCAGAGCAAGCAGAAAGGGATGATGAGAGACAAGGAAAGAAAAAGGCCCTAGTAGCTAAAGGATGGGAGGAATTAAAAATAGCACTGGATTCAGAGCCTGAGGAGGATTTATTGAGAAGAAGCGCAGGTAAAGGGAAAAAGGGCCAACAGGGAAGGATGCTACCACTGCTTATAGAAGAGAGGAGAAACCTACAATACATTCCTTGGGGAACTTAGGATCTGGAAGGGCCGAAGAATGCGCTGCCCAGTTTACATGAGGGAGCGGGAAAGTGGATCAGGGCTTTTGAAGATGAAACCACAGAGCAATTGCTGGCTATAGGAGACTTGAAAGCATTGCTGATGAGGTTTGTAGGGCTCCCAAAGTTAAAGGAAATAATGGTCAAAGCCTGTTAGCAAAATGCGGCAGACAATCCAATGATTGATGGGGTCGGGTTTGATCGATGGCAGGCCTTAAGAGACTGTTATCCACCCAAATTGGACCCCCAGGCCTTGAGAGGGGATCCACTGGGAGAAAATGAAAACCTGGCTGCCTATTTGGAGAAACAGTTTAAAAAGCAGAGCTGGAAACAGAGCAAGACATAGGGACTAATCAGTTGCTGACCACAATGTTCCAAAATTCCATCATTGAGGCAATACCCTCCCAAGTCAGGTCAAGACTGGAGGTGGTGGTAGGTCTGACATCATCAATAAGCCACCAGGAATCTAGAGATCATGTAGCTCATGCAGTTGAAAGGTTTCAAAAAGACAAAGAGAAACTGTCTGAACAGTAGGAGGAGGTACAAAGGGAGCTGGCGCAAATGCAGCTCAAAGAGCTTACAAAGAAAGAAAAAGAGAAGGCTAAAAAGGTGTTGCCAGTCAGAACCGACACAATAACCAACACTGGAGTGGAACAAGTGCCGGTGCAAGGCGGGGGGGGGGGTCCTATCAGGTAGCCAGACAGGGGCCAGAAAGTCCCATGCCAGCAATGGAGGTTTTAATGAAGCTTTCCTGGAGGTGATGTATCCGGGGCAGGACAGATTTAAACAACAGCCTAAACAGAACTGGAGTCCCCAAGGACACAGACGTAGGAAGGGGGGACTAAGGTACATGATAAATAATCAGGGCTCAAGGAGGGTGAGAAATGATGTGCTGGGGATGCCATCAACCTGGCCACTTTAGGGGGAATTGTCCTTACTGGGCCCTCTCTGCCCACAGCAGGCCTAGATGGTGAGAGTCCCCAATGGCCACTTCTGAGATGCTTACAGGCCCAGCAAGACCTATTAACCCGTAAGGGATGTGCTAGGGATGCCCTGAGAACCTGGGTGGGGAGGGGCACTACCCTGTATTATGGGAGGCTAATCAAGAACAAGAAATACACTTTAATATAGAAGGGCGGCAGACACTGGTGATGATAGATACTGGAGCTACATACACTTGTGTACAGCTGCAGTATGCCTCTCACCTTCCCATGTCAAGTAAATTTGTTAAGACTGTAGGGTTCTCGGGGAAATCACAGTTAACTTGATTTACAGCTCAAGCAAGCTTACAAATGGAAGATAGGGAAGATAGGGAATATTAGCGTCTAAAGAGATGCCAATTAACTTGTTTGGTAGGGATGCTTTACTACAGTTAGAGGTAAGATTGGAGTACATACAGCAGGGCTTGGTCATAGAAAAGGCCAATACATAATTAGTGATGCAAGAAATTAAAGATGTTAATGTTTATTGGATAGGGGATATAGCAAGTGATATTCAAGACATTTGGGGGATGTGGGAAGCAGAAGTGTTGACGATGTTGACTAAATCAAGACCACCTAAGTCTGAGCTGCACTGTACAGTGATATTTGATGAGTCTCAGGATGAGGTGTTAGAGAGGCAGTGGCAGCAGGAAGTCACTGCTCCACAACATTTGAGAATTGAAGCAATAGCATTAGGGGAGCAGGGAGTGATCCTGCAATTAGAGAGAAATGCGATCCTGGAAAAGTGGTATAGTGTATCAGGCGCCGCACCACATGTAACCTTACTGGTAAATAAGGGATATCAATCGAAAGACTTAGGACCTATGGCCAGGCATGTAGAAACAGTCAGGGAATGGCATATGCTCACGACAGGAGTTTGGGAATCCATGGATGGCAGCTATATTAAAATCCTAGCATGCTGCAACTTGACAGGGAATCTGAAGGAAGTCAAAGTAACACCCCAGCGGAGCATGCCAGTATCAGTGAAGGAAAATGATGAAGTGAATACATTACCAGCCACTTTGTGGTCACAGCATGATACAGATGTGAGGAGAATGAAATCAGCTGGCCCAGTGAAATAAGGTTGAAACCAGGAGCTGAGACAGTAGTGAAATTTCTGATGAATGACGTTATCCTAAGGTTTGGAAAACCGTCGGAAATTAGTTCAGACAATGGGTCTGCCTTCATTTAGAAAGTAAAGTTAGTGCTGCAGTTTTTGAGAATCAAACAGAGGTTTGGGTGCATGTGTCATCCCCAGTCACACGGTGTGATGGAAAGGATTAATGGGACAGTGAAAGCCAAATTAAACAAGATCTGCACAAGCACCAACCTTAATTGGTTTGATGCATTGCCGCTGACGCTAATAAATTATCGCATGCAGACTAACCGCATGACCAATCTAACACCGCATGAGATGCTCACAGATAGAACTATGCCAGCGCCCAAGTGGAGAGGCCCATACAAAAGTCTTGGAGCAGTTAAGCTTAGGACTTAAGCAATATATGCAGCAACTAACTATGATACATGAGACTATCCACCTGCAGGAAACACAAAGGGTACAGACACCTGGCAACGGGGAAGGACCTATTAAGTCTGGGGATTGGGTGTACGTATGGGTTTTTCAAAGATGCTGGAATGAGCCGAGGAGAGAGGGACCTTTCGTAGTGACTAAAGCATCACCTACCGCCATCCAAGTGGAAGGACGACACATATGGTACCACCTTAATCATTGTACTAAAGCTCTCCCACTGGCACAAACTAACTCTAACACTGAGGTAGGTGGAGTTGAGGCTGTGGAACTTGGACATGGCAGGACACACAGGAGGCTAGTACCCCTCAGCAGGGTTCCGAACAAGATACAGGCGTAGTTCTTGGGGATACCGATCATTTCAGAAATGATAGTGATGGAGATGTGGACCATAGTTCTCCTGGCAGCAGGGATGGGGGAGACATGGGGGATACACCGATACTCCCCATCTCTGATTCAGACTTGGAGATATTAACTTGGCAGACCTGGACTGGTAATGCCAGGGTCACTCAGGCTGGGAGGCTGTCATCCCAGTGATAGGGGTTAGCAAGAATGCTGAATGGATTAATTACATTTATTACAATGAACAGAGATTTACCAATTATACTGACAATGCCCTTGTGGCCTTGGGAGAACAATTGGATGCTTCTTCCAAAATGATATGGCAAAACAGACAGGCCTTAGATTGGATACTGGCAGAAAAAGGTAGGGTTTGTGTGATATTTGGGGAGCATTGCTGTACCTTTATACCTAACAACACTAGCCTTGGGTGATCTTTTACTAAAGCAATGGAAAAACTAAAGAATTTAAGACGGGAGCTAAAAGACAATGCGGGGTTTGGTCATCAGGCTTTTGATTGATTGAAAAGTATATTAGGGTCTTGGGGAGCATGATTTGTCAAGATTGGTCTTATTGTAGGTGTGGTTTTACTTGTTGTTGCCTTCATCTTTTGTTGTGCTTTACCTTTTATTAAGTCCTTTTTAGTTTGCATCACTACACGGCAACTTGTGGTCATTTCAGCTACACCAGGAAGTGCTTACTCCTCTGATGGAACCCCACTGCTCTACTATTATGATCTGACAACCACCACGGTGCAAGGAGTACGTCCACTTGGGGACGTCAATGATACTTCTGAATAATGCAAGGGTCCTAGATTGTGAAGGATCTTGGGTCTTTTTTCCTGTTCTAGTTATTGGAGGACAGGTTTTTGGCCCAAGGGACCACAGGAATGGAGGAAGAACCCTTTAAGTCTCAGACTCCAAAAATTATTTAGTCCATGTTGGGACCTTAATTGTTTGTATTGGGTATAAGAGGGGCTGAGCTTATTGTCTTCTTTTTCTAGGTGAGACCAGTAGGTCTCAAATGGGGGAATTATGGAACATAAAGAGCATGAAAGCATGGGAAGGGTTAAAGCATGAAGACCACTGGCAATCTGTGATCTGTAGAAGGCAAGGTGGGATAAGAATAGTGGAATGCTCTTACACCAATTAGCAGAGTAAGGTTGAGGCTGAAAGGTCACTATGGCAAGATGAGATAACAGTTAGAGGTAGTTTCCCTGTTAAGTGTCGTTATGACAAGATTGGGACCATAAATATTTCGGACATGACATTAAGTATCTAATTAATAGTTAGTAGAGTCAGCTTGAGACAGGAAACTATTGTAGTAGATGGAATAGCTAAATATCTAATCATTGATTTTCCTGCTCCTTGGATGCTGCCTGACCTGCTGTGCTTTTCCAGCACCACTCTGATCTAAATATCTAATCATGACAGTTTAATCTGGAATGGAAGATTACTGTAGCAGAGATGATAATAAATATCTAATCATGACATTAGGAAAATATTAATTAGGGTCTGGGATGAAAGACCATTGTTGCAAATGTTAGCACTAAATATCTAGCCATGACATTAGAATAACATTAAATAGAATGTACAACTAAAGAGATAATGGGAACTAACATCACTTGTTTATTTTGTAGCTAGAGTGAGGTACTTTGATTAATATAGTTAGACATGCTAATAAGCTAACAGAAACATGAAAAAAAAACCACGCACCCTGAGGTTCGGGGCATTTGAGAATCTGCTTTCTTCGTGTCACGATTTTTTGTTTGCAAATAAAAGACCTACATCTTGAAGAACTCTCTGCATCTCCTGGTGATTCTCTACATTTTCTCCATGACAGAGACCGTGTGGGATGTTTTGGAATGGAATAAGTCCTCCTGGGTGCAGATGTGGTGGAGGTGGAGGAATTGGGAGTAACGGATAATGTTTTTACAGGAGGGGGAGTGGGAGGAGGTGTAATCCAGGTAGCTGTGGGAGTCAGTGGGCTTGAAGTAGATGTCCATATTGAGTCAGTCCCCAGAGATAGAGATGGAGAGGGAGAGGTCCAGGATGTGGAGCGAGGTGTCCGAGATGGTCCAGGTGAACTTGAGGTCAGGGTGGAATGTGTTTGTGAAGTTGATAAACTGTTCAACCTCCTCGCGGGAGCCAATACAGTCATCAATGTAGCAAAGGAAAAGGTGGGGAATGGTGCCAGTGTTGCTGTGGAAGATGGACTGTTCCATGTGCCAGACGAAGAGGCAGGCATAGCTGGGGCCCATGCGGGTGCCCATAGCTACTCCTTTGGTCTGGATAAAGTGGGAAGATTTGAAGGAGAAGTTGATGCGGGTTAGGACCGGTTCAGCCAATCGAATGAGAATGTCAGTGGAAGTTGGGTCAGTGGGTGAGGAAGAAACGGAGGGCTTGAAGGCCTTTGTCTTGGCAAATGGACATGTACAGGGACTGGATATCCATATGAAGATGAGGTGTTGGGGGCCAGGGAACTGAAAGTCATGGAAGAGGTGTCCCGAATGTATGTGGGAGATCCTGGACCAAGGGGAAACAGGACAGTTTCCAGGTATGTGGAGATAAGTTCGGCGGAGACGATGGGTCGATCGGGGCAGTCGGGTTTCTGAACTTTGAGTAAGAGTTAGAACTGGGCAGTGCGGGGTTCCAGACTATAAGGTTGGAGGCTGTGGATGGGCAATCCCCTGAGGTGATGAGGTTGTGCATGGTTTTGGAGATGATGGTTTGTTGATGGGAGGTGAGGTCGTGGTCAAAGCGTCAGTAGGTGGAGGTCTCCACAAATGCTGCCAGACCCTCTGAATTTCTTTTGCAATTTCTTTTTCTGCAACAAATCAGTCTGTTTTCTACCTTGTGTAGCAGCCTTCAGACCACTAAAACACAGGTAAATTACTAACTTGGCCAAACAGCAAGGGATGCTGGGTACATTGACAAGTAAAATGCTGAAATCACAAAACCACACACCAGACAGTGCAAACAAAGCAGCCAGATGCTAATAACATTTAAATAATGTAAAAATCAACAGTTATTCTGGACAGACATAACCCCAACAATTTATCCACCAAACACAGGAGGGCCCAGCCAGAAAGGCACCGGGTCCTGCTACACAAAAAGACTCACAGTTATACGTCATCCAAACGATCAACAATGTTTCAAACTGTTAAGTGTGTCTCCCTAATTGGTCAGAACTATATAAAGTTCTAGAAAACCATCTAAAAAGGTATGGAAACAGGGTTCATCTGCTGACTGATCTCTTGAACACTCTTGAATTATTTGAATCTTTGGAGGCCTTTTAAGGAGGGCAGCATGGCACGAGGCTGTAGAAGCTGACGATCCAGAGAGAGAGAGAGAGAGAGAGAGATGGTAAGCAAGTAACTTCACAGATTCAGGGAGAAGTTGACTGCGTAAATCTACAAGATACTCAGGAAGTATTGTAAGCTTAAGAGGTGAAATAGGATTAAAGATAGTATGTTTAATGTTAAAGGTTTTGATAACTCGTTTCCTAATAAAGTTGGGATTGTTTTGCTTTGGTACTGGCTTGCATTCAATAGTGGTTTGACTGTTGTGATATCGTGGGACACCTGGGCAAATGCATTGATAACATTCCGGTTGGGGTTGTCGAACTTGTTTTAAGGAGGAGCTAAACAACAGTTGTGATTAGATTTAAAAAGAAATAATTATTTTTAGGCTCTGTTAGAATGATTTCCAAGCATTTATACTTTAGATTCTACACTAATGTGTAAAATAGTTCAGATATAACTATAACAAAAGCAAAATCCTTAATTCCAGAGATCTGCAATATTACCCAAAAGTGGCAGAAATATTTAGCCAATCAGTTTATCTGTGAACCGTGGAAATTGATAGAATCCTACCAAACCTGAGGGGACAGACTTCGAGGTGAGATCAGGAGGAATCCAAAAGGACAGCCTGGCAGGTGTAGCTACCATTTATTTTAATTTAGATTCTTACCCCAAGATAGCATTTCCCAGAGTGACAGCTGCTATTAGTCAGAGCTGTATTGAAGAAACAGCTTCAGCAACCCAGACCCTACCATTAATGAGATGGTACTCCCAGAAATAACGGTGATTGCTGAGAGATCTCACAGACTAGGCCACCCTAACAGCTACACCCAGAAATGATCTCTACTGATGCTCAGGATTCAACGAGGAAAAGATTACACCAATGTTTCAGGTCCATGATCTTGTGTCAGAATTGAAGAAAGATGATCAGTCTCTACAGATGCAGTAGTCTGACCTCAGGAGTGTAGTCCTGCTGGAACAACCAGAGTTCTGCTCTGGCATCACCAAAGACAAAGGAAGCTTATCCCCACGATAATTTAAGTCTCAACTTTAACTCGTCGTAGCCACTTCTTTATTTGTCAGCACCTCCACCCCCCCCCCCCCCCCCCCCCCCCCCCCGGCCCCCGCCACCCCCCACCCACTGTGTAACTGGCTGAGAATTTCCAGTAGTTTCCCATGTAGTGACACTATTGCTGCGGTCTTTGGAAATGGAGAGGAATCCTGCTGCTTAACCCCTCTATGGAAGTATGAGGCACACACCCTGTCTCTTGATGAGGCTCTCAACAATTTCACACCATGACATTTAGGCAACAGCTGCTGGTAAGACTTTTGCTGTTGCCATTTCCAAACAGGTCCATCTCCTATTTCTTTACTTATTGCATCGCTATCTCCTTTTGCATCATCATCCCATCTGTTATTAAGTTACACCTGCTTAGAATCTTATCAGAGATCTTCCACTTCTTTCTTTATTTGCATCCTCCCTGTCCTCACCACTGTACTTCTTTATAACTTGTTACATATCTAATCATTTCTATTAAAAAAACTAAAACAGGGATAGGAGGCTCAGTTGGCTGGACAGCTGGTTTGCAAAGCAGATCAATGCTGACCGCGCAGGCTCAATTCCCGTACCAGCCAGGGTCACCATGAAGACCCTGATTTCTCAACCTCATCTGAGACATAGTGACCATCATTAAATTCACCATCATTAAATTCACCATCAGTTATCCCTGATTAAACTCTAGAATCAGATTTCAGGAAAACAGAGTGTTTATTATTTGAATGATGTTGTGATTCTCACTTGCAAATCTTTTTCTCCAACAGAGGAGAAAACAGTTTGATTAGATTTTAAAGTTCTTTAACTATAAGCAAGTCACAAAATCATTGATTCATGAAATGTGTATTCATATTCACTGGCAGGATTTCACAAATAGACAGCTTTACATAGCTCTGTCTTGCTTGGGATGTTTTGATTGTTTACAAGTCTTGTGAAATAGTTGGATATCCAGCACATAGTTTACAATTAAGAAAAAGATACTGATGTGACCAGAAATGTTTTGCAGGAGATAGGTTCATATTGAAGTTTTATTCGTTTATCAGAACCAATTTTCAGAAAATTCCAGGTAATATGAGTAAAGATTGGCAGTATTGATGAGCTAAGTATTTTCAGAAAGAGAAAACTAACAGGTACTGCCTGCAAATTAGTTTATATACAAGAAAGGAGTGTAAACTGATGTACAATTAATCAAAGCTGTCTTTTGAGGCTAACCTAAAGTTACTACAGAGAGAATATAAAGAGCTAGAAATTCCAAGATGTTAAGAAAATTAGGAAAACAAAAAATTAGGAATATAAATACAAATTTCTTGGAAACATTAAAGACTCCAATGAAACCTTAGTTGATTTAAATAAATTAAGACGACATTTCTGGTTCCATATGGTGCTAATCTGGAAGTGTTAGCACAAAGGATAGCAAAGTTGGACAATTCTAATATGTTTATGCGTAACTGCTGTTGTTTCACTGACACAAACCTGACAGACATGTTCTGCTGCGAGACATTTGATTCATCACATTATTAGTGGCAAAAGTACCTGGTATGGCACAGCAAGACAATAGACATATTATAGGGACAAACCACCTGCAGAATGAAAAAAGGAAGGACTTCAAAATTTAGTAAAAATTCCAGAAATTTGATGTCTGCTTTCTATGTGTGGTGCTCAGAATTAAAATTAGTGGCAAATACATTTTTTGCAAAAATAGCAGCATTGAATTCAGTGAAAATTTCAAAACTTCTCAGCAACCTATAAGAAAGGTCACTTTCTTTTTACTGCTTTTATTACGAGGTGGAGTTGGCCCAGTGCTGGAAAAACTGACCATATTTGAAATCTGGCTGAAGGTGTTGTATTCTTGATTAATGTACATTTTGTATGGTTTTATTTAACCCACTTTTCAGAATTATAAATGAAAAAGACGATAAGAAATGCCCAGTGATCTTTGATGAGGGTCTTATCACCCACAGAAGATGTGAAATGGAAGAATTGTTTTTGAATCTGCAGGTACTGGGATCACTGTGCTTAAAAGCCCACACTTTGTTCCGTGAGAGAAATTAGTTCATGATGACAGAGACAAGAGTTTAGAGAATTTCCAGTGGTAATGGTTTTGAAAACTATTAATCATGACACAGTTTGAATTTGTTTAGTCTGAGGTCGGGGTTGAAACCACATTGACCTTACAGTATAATAAGCCAAGCACGATAATCGGTTTTATATTTTCACAGTGGCATTGTAGTTTCCAGTGACCTCCACACACAAAAGGCATCGGAATTAATGGGTAAGTATAAAGTTCCTCATTAATACTGAGCCCAATGGGTCATTTGAGGTGCTTTCTTGATATCTCAACTGCTCCATGTTAGAAAAAAGTCCAACTTACTCATGGTTGAGGCAGGGCATTCCAGGCTGTCCTACCCTGACCATAACACTTCTCCAATCTGTGTCCCATCAAGTTAATCAAAGCAGAAATTTAGCAGCCAAGCTTTGACACAGTAAAGGAGGTGGTAGCATTGTGATAATGTCACTCAACTAGCAAACCAGAAACCCAGGCTAATATTCTGGTTTTGAATCCCACCTTGGCACAGGATGAAATTTGAAACCAATAAATATCTAGAATTAATAAAACTAGCCCAATGGTGAACCTTGATTGTCAAAAATAACAACAAAAGAACAAAAGAGAAGTACAGCACAGGAACTGGCCTTTTGACTCTCCACGTGTGTGCTGATCATCATTCCCTAATTAAACTAAAAAACAAACCTTTTGCTCTTATTTGGTCCGTATCCCTCTATTCCCTCCCTATTCATGTAACCATCCAGGTGCCACTAAATGTTGTCAACATGCCTACTTTCACACCTCTTCCAGCACTGCATTCCAGTCTCCTTCCACTCTCTGTGTGAAAAACCTTGAAACTGTGCCCCCTTATCATTAAAACCTATCAAGTTCAGTGGTATCCTGAGGGAAAAAAAAATTGTCATTCTTACCAGGTCTGGCCCACATGTGACTCCAACCAGGAATGTGGTTGCCATTTAATTTCACGGAGTGTAGTCAAGGAAAGGAAATAAATGCTGGCTTGGCCAGCAATGGACCATGTCACAGGAAAGAAAATGTCTATTCACAGCATCAGCCCTCTCAAGGCAATGCAAAAACCAGAAGAATGGTGGAGACCAGGTGTACCTATACTAACATTTTGTTTCACTTAGACCCAGTACAGGGCTGGGTTTTGCAGCCCTCCACTGGTCTAGGTGAGGGGGCCCTTAAAATGTAGCATGGAACCTGTCTTCTGGCTTCTCACTCAGACTATATGATAGGGAATTATTAGGAAGCCCATTCACCCTTGGAATCATAGAAACTCTCAAATGCCACATCCCATTTCATCGATGGCAATGGAAAACCTAAGCCAAATGAGTACCTTGGCAGCTTTTCCAAGAAGGACCAGTGTTGGAAAGGACTTCCTTTTGGGGATCCCCTATGTCTATCAGGAGCATTCAACTCCATCCCCCTCTCAAAGTCATACATCCCTCCTTAAGCCACCTCCAGCTCTCAGCTCCCACCCCCCTCACCCACAATGCTGGGGCCTAGCAGCCAGCACTATCAGTATCTCAGGGTTAGCTTCTGTCCAGTTTCCTTCTCTTCTTGAGGGATTGGCTGTAGTCCTAATGGTAGCCACCTCTGAAATCTGGCAATGCTGAGACCACAGATAGAATGTGAAGGAGCAGGTCATTCAGCTCACCAAGTCCACAATGACCATTCGAAGACCATCCCACCCAGACCCATTTGCCTACACTATCCTTTAACTCTGCATTTCCCATGGCTATTCCGCCTAGCTCGCACATCCTTGGACACCACGGGTAATTTAGCACAGCCAATCTATCTGGCCTGCACTATGGGAAGAAATCAGAGCACCCAGAGAAAACTCATACAGACACAGGGAGAATGTGCAAACTCTACACAGATAGTTGCCTAAGGGTGGAATTGAATCCAGGTTCCTGGCATTGCAAGGCAGCAGTGCTAACCACTGAGCCACCATGTTGCCTCCACACTGTGCTGGCCAAATTGAAACCTTGTTGTCAGGGAAGTTGAGGAACTCCTAGCATGCTAAACCCAGTCCAATGTATGACTTTTGATGTATTCTACTCAGCCATTTACAGCCATTGTACATGTCCAGCCAGTCAAGTTTCATATAAAATCAGAATCAAAACTTATCCCGGGGCATGAACACATCAACCTTGTCACCGGCACCAGGGACGATTAGCTCATGCATGTCACATGATTAACCAGTCACTTCATTAAAAATGAACATGACAGTCCAACGTTTTGGCAACATGAAGGATGGCAAAATAAGATGGGCTGAATTTTCACTTTAGGGCCAAGAAGCAGGAGCTGGTCTTGTTTCCAGCTCCTGAGCCTGCCCATGAGGTAAGCAACAGGTTTTGACCAGAATGACCCTTTAATTGGCCTGGAGCCTTTTTTGTTCTCTGTCTAAGTGGGTGGCATGGTGGCACAGTGGTTAGCACTGCTGCGTCACAGCGCCAGAGACCCGGGTTCAATTCAGGCGACTTTCTGTGTGGAGTTTGTACATTCTCCCCATGTCTGTGTGGGTTTCCTCCCAGAATCCAAAAGTGCTAAATTGCCCATAGTGTTAGGTGAAGGGATAAATGTAGGGGAATGGGTCTGGGTGGGTTATGCTTCGGCGGGTCAGTGTGGACTTGTTGGGCCGAAGGGCCTGTTTCCACACTGTGAGTAATCTAATCTAATCATACAGCAGAACGGAGAAATTACTGTATTAGTTTTGGAAGATTAGACCAATGGCACTTTTCTCCTGTAAAGTGAAGGCTGAGATACGATCTGATAGAGCACTTTAAAATTATTAATTGGTCAATAGGGTGCTGACAGAGAAGATGTTCTGCTTGTCAGAGGTGCCAAAATTAAGGATGATAAATTAAAGATTGTCACTTGTGAAACTAGAACAGTTTAAGAGAAACTTACTGCTACATGGAATGATTGAGTTGAGTACCATGGATATGTATAAGGGGAAGTTAGTTACGTACATGAGGGAGAAAGAAAGCCTCAGGCGACTCTCTGTGTGGAGTTTGCACATTCTCCCAGTTTCCTCCGGGTGCTCCGGTTTCCTCCCACAATCCAAAAAAAATGTGCAGGTTAGGTGAATTGGCCATGCTAAATTGCCCGTAGTGTTAGGTACAGGGGTAAATGTAGGGGAATGGGTCTGGGTGGGTTGCGCTTCGGTGGGTCGGTGTGGACTTGTTGGGCCAAAGGGCCCATTTCCACACTGTAAGTAATCTAATCTAATCTAATTAAGGGCAATAGACAAGCCCTTACAGCTGCAGAGTCTGAGGCCTCACAACTTCAATAGTATTGAATAGCAGAGAGGATTAAACATACAATGATAAATCAGAGAAAGCAGCTTGGCCATCAGTCTAAATGATACGCATTACAATCCCTCTGTGGGCAACCTTTGTCGACCAATGCCCATTTGGGTGAGGACACCTGTAGATTGCCTGAAGCACAGGGTGCCCACCTTAAGGCCCCTCTCCCTGACACATTCGTGTTAAGAAACTGATGTAGAAAATCCCAGGCAAATGTGACTTTAACAATCTCATGAGTCAAATTGGCTTCCTGCCCTCCTGGACATGAGTAGTCTTGCCTAGACTAAAATGGTTGAGCCAGAATACCCAAGGGGGAGAGGAAATTGGCATGTTGCTAATAGGTTTCATTATTTTTACCCAGTCTCCCTTCTCTCGGTGGGATCTGAAAATCCTGGCCAGAATCTTTGTAAAATCAGGAGGAGGATTGTTTTTACAAAAAAAAACCAACAACAGTCACCCATGTTATTAATTGTATTAATTACACTAATTAAATTAAAGATAGATACCAAAGATTCTATAAATATATAAAACAAAAAAGAGTGACTAAAGTAAACATTGGCTCTTTCAACGATGAGAAGGGGGATTGAGTAATGGGATATGAGGAAATGGTCGAAGCATTTTGTGTCCATTAATAGTCCTTCACAGTGGAGGACACTATTAACATGCCAGTAATTGACAAAGAGACGAAGGTAGGTGAGGGCCTGGAAACAATCATTATCACAGAAGAGGTAGTGTTGGGCAAGCTAATGGAGCTAAGGATAGACAAGTTTCCTGGCTCTGATGGAATGCATCCCAGGGTGCTA
Organism: Chiloscyllium plagiosum; assembly: GCF_037043375.1. Classification (NCBI taxonomy): domain Eukaryota; kingdom Metazoa; phylum Chordata; class Chondrichthyes; order Orectolobiformes; family Hemiscylliidae; genus Chiloscyllium; species Chiloscyllium plagiosum. Next base: position 33,361,446 of record NW_028270155.1, on the reverse strand, counting down.
AAAGAGATGGCGGAAGAAATAACAAATACACTTGTGGTAATTTTCCAAAATTCACTAGACTCTGGGACAGTTCCAGCAGATTGGAAAACAGCAAGTGTGATGCCAATGTTTAAAAAAGTAGGTAATAAAAGATGGGGAATTATAGACCAGTTAGCTTAATTTCTGTATTGGGGAAAATACTTGAGTCTATTATCAAGGAAGAAATAGCAAGGCATCTCGATTGAAGTTGCCCCGTTGGGTACATGCAGCATGGTTTCATGAAAGGTAGATCATACTTACCTAATCTACTAGAATTCTATAAAGACATTACAAACACAGTGGATAGCAGAGACCCAATTGATGTGGTGTATCTAGATTGCCAACAGGCATTCGACAACGTGCTGCACAAAAGACTGTAGCATAAGATAAAGATATATGGCGTTATGGGCAATGTATTAGCATGGATACAGGATTGGTTAACCAACAGGAAGCAAAGAGTGGGGATAAATGAGTGCTTTTCTGGCTGGCAATCAGTGACTAGTGATATGCCTCAGGGATTAGTGTTAGGACCGCAATTATTCTCAATTTACATAGACGATTTGGAGTTGGGGACCATGTGTAGTGTGTCGAAGCTTGCGGATGACACTAAGCTGAGTGGTACAGCAATGTGTGCAGAGGACTGTGAAACTTTGCAAAGGGACAGAGATAGTTTATGTGAGTAGGCAAAGGTCTGGCAGATGGAGTACAATGCTAATAAATGTGAAGTCGTCCATTTTGGTATGAATAACAGGATCATTACTTGAATGGTAAGAAATTGCAGCACACTGCTGTGCAGACGGACCTGGGTGTCCTTGTGCATGAATGACAGAAGGTTAGTCTGCAGGTGCAACAGGTAATTAGGAAGGCAAATGGAATTTTGTCCTTCATTGCTATAGGGATTGAATTTAAAAGCAGAGAGGCTATATTGCAGCTGTATAGAGTATTGGTGAGGCCACACCTGAAGGACGGTGTGCAGTTTTGGTCTCCTTACTTGAGAAAGGATATACTAGAGGGGGTGCAGAGGAGGTTCATTAGGTTACTTCCGGAGTTGAGGGGGTCGGTCTATGAGTAGACTGGGATTATATTCACTGGAATTTAGAAGAATGGGGACGCTGTTATAGAAACACATAAAATTATGAAGGGATTAGGTAAGAAAGAAGTAGAGAAGATGTTTCCACTGGTGGGTGAAACTAGGACAAGAGGGCGTAGCTTCAAAATTAGGGGTTGCAGATTTTGGACTGAATTGAGAAGGAACTTCTTTACCCAGAGGGTTGTGAATCTCTGGAATTCTTTGCCCAGTGAAGTGGTTGAAGCTTCCTCAGCAAATGTTTTTAAAGCTAAGATAGATAATTTTTTGAACACTAAAGGAATTAAGAGTTATGGTGAGAGGGTGTGTAAGTGGAGTTGAGGCCACAAAAAGATCAGCCATTATCTTATTGAATGGCAGAGCAGGCTCAAAGGGCCAGATGGCCTACTCCTGCTCCTGGTTCTTATGTTCTTAATAAATTCCAGAAATGACAGTGATATCGGACTGTCATGCAAAACAGGCAACAGCCAATCAACAATCAACTTTACCAGAAGATATCGATCAGGTCAGTTAATTTTAATAGCCAATAAGGACGCCTGTCATTTGGTGTTAGTTTAATTAGTTCAAGCAGGTGATTTCATTTTCATTTGTTCAAGAGAAAAGTCAGCAAGGCACCTCCTGATGACTGCAGTGTGACCTCTGCTGGAAATTTGTATGGTTGAAAACACAAAAATGACATCTCCCTGATGATTTCCATGACATAATAATGAAACATTTGACAAGTATTCAAATTAAGAATAGTCGCTGAGTTGAGGAACTGCACTCAGTTATAGTTTGAGTGTGTGAATCACTATCGTCAAGCAGACTAGGAAAGTACAACAAAGAGAACGATTTCAATGGAACCACAACTTTGTTTCGTCAGCCTCCATAGTGGGAACCAATTTGATTTCCTGTTAACAAGAGATTAAAAGCTGAGGGGAGCACACAGCAGCAGTTCATTCACTGCAGCAGTACAAGTCATGGCTAATCTCAATACTGCATTGCAGTACTCAGGCATCAACTTCCCAGGACACCTGCATACGCTGCAGTCTATGCACTATGCTGAGGAGTTCAAGTTTCATGACACAGATATTCTGATTGTTACGTACCCCAAATCAGGTAGGAGCTCCAGTATATTCCAGTACCTCAATGCTTGTGTTTACTTTATGTATTAGTTACTGTAAAAGTGATAATTTCTGAATTATGGTATCAAACATATATGTGAAATTATTTATGTATCTTTTACAATGTGAGTTTTTATTATACAACTTTCTATTGCCACAAATAATATTTTTGCCAAGAAGTTTTTACACCTTGTTTTTATTTAGTATGAAATCTGTGCATTGGGAGGGTAAAGGTACAGTTTTGTATTCGTCTCTTTAACCCAATTTTGTTTGGCACTCCAAACATCATTTCAAAGTTTCCAGGCAGTGGGAAAGCAAGTGCTCTGAACTGATTGCATTCCCAATTATCTCCTAGGATTCTGCTGTTCAGAGATATTGAAGATTTAAATATGGTCAAGGGCAGGCAATTTGTTTAAAAAACCAGATCTCCATTATTTCAGAACAGCTCTGAATTAATAATCAGAGATCCAGGCTTTTAAAAGGAAAATGGTGAATGGTAGTTTTGTGGAATAAGGAATGAATCATGATTATGTCATGCTGCACATAATATGACCTGTAGAAATGTAGTATACAGATAAGGAGTACCTTGTAAGTGTGATATCTCCTGTGTAGATAAGAATTTACAAGGTAAAACAGAGATCGAGTTCATCTGCTGTTCATTTCAATTGTTATAAATTTAGAATTCATAGGCTAAATTTGAAATTAAACCAGGAATCATAGAAACCCTACATGATGGAAACAGGCCCTTCGGCCCAACAAGTCCACACCAGCCTTCCGAAGAGTAACCTCTACATTTAACCCCCTGACTAATGCACATCCCTGAACAGGTGGACAATTTAGCACAACCAATTCACCATAATCTGCACATCTTTGGATTTTGGGAGAAAACCAGAGGACTCGAAGGAAACCCACGCAGACACAGGGGGAATGTTCAAACTCCACAGTCAGGCAGTCAACTGATGCTGGAATCAAACCCAGGTCCTTCGCGCTGTGAGGCAGCAGTGCTAATCATCGAGCTACCATGCCACTTCAGGAATGTGAAGTCTACTTTGTTAGTGGTGATTTCCTACACCCAATACCACAACGTTGCATTATAGCAACAGGTTTAGCTGCTGCAATCATTTCATTTAAATGTGGTCCAAGTTTGCTTTGTCCTCTAAAACTGCTGGACTACAATATCCTATCTGGTTTGGCTTTCATAGGTACAACATGGATGCAGGAAATTCTCACACTTATTTGTAGTGATGGAAACCAGGTCCCTGCTAAAACCATCCCTAACTGGATTCGAACACCATGGATTGAACATTATTATTGTGAGGACATTCTGCAGGACAAGCTAGATAATCGAATTATTACCACCCACCTACCTTTTCACATCCTCTCCAAGTCCCTCAAACAATCTAATGCAAAGGTATGTAAATACATGACAGTTAAGTCTATGTTAATGATTGTATGAAAACTGTAAGTTGACAATGTATTTAAAAATAAAAATCTGCCAGAAATGTCATTATTGCTATACCCAGCCTCACTTTGCACTTCTGCACTTCCTGTTGCACGTGTGAGATAAGACTATAGCCAACTTTTGTTTTAGAGACAATAGCTTAAAACACTCCTTTACAGTAATTAAAAAGTCATTTGTATTTGAGGCTGAATTTTCTAGAATACAAATTCAGGACAGAAAGCAAATGCAACATTGTCATGGTCAGAATGCAATGCAACAGAGAGGAACAGAAGCACATCCTGTTTAAGTAGAAATTTGCATCTTGGGTCAAGTTTTCACAATATGAAAGATTAAGCAACTTGTGCATAGGAGTTAATCTAGTGGAATTCAGTTAAGTTTCATGACACTTATCTTTGCAGCTGGGTTTTGCTTGAATAACCTTAATGCAAAAATGCTGCAGTCAGTAAATGTTAGTCTCAAAATGAAACAACTTCTTAGTTATTCTGTTTTAGGTTTGCAAAATTGGATCCAGCTTCTACAGAGAAGTGAATATTTCTTGTGAGTCTTAAAAGTAATATCAAACATATTTTTAGTCTTATCGCAGAGAGAAAAGTTCCAAAATCAAAACTGAACTTAGTACAGACAACTTGCCATGACAGCTATTTTATGATGCAATTTTAGATTGTTATCCAGCTCCAATAGTGTTACTGAAACACGTGAATATTTCCATTTCTTATACCAACCATCCCCAGAGCTTCAGTGTTGATAAGCATGGGTTTTATACTATATACCATAAGGACTAATGGATATTTGCCAAGTACATTTCAAACAAAACACCTAGGCAATAGAGGGTTGGAGTAAATTTAATCAGCATGTGAACCATCCAATCTGTACAAAGCAGAATTGAAGGCAACCATATCTTTAAAAAGCAGTCTCCATTTTACCTGTATAATGTAATAGAAATTTCAAAACATTTCACCACTTATATCTGCTGTAACAAATGGCTTATAAATTGCTAAACATCGCATTCTCTCCCCATTACGCAGGTAATTTATGTTGCAAGAAATCCAATGGACGTAGTTGTTTCATTTTATCATTTCCACAAAATGGCAAAATTCCTGCCAGAGCCTGGAACTTTTGGGGAATTTCTGGAAAAATTTCTACTTGGAAAAGGTGCGTATTTGGATCTTCTAATTTACTACTTAAACTCTAATGGTGTCTATTTGGAGATTTCCATTGCTGGTACATCAAATTTCACCAATCTAATAAGATTTCTGTCCTTGTTTAAACCAAGCTGTTAGGCAATCACCAGTGAGGACTACATCCACAATGATCTGTACATTTCCTCATAACCACATAAGCAATATCATCTGTACAGCTGTCTTTGTAGAATAGGAATCAAACAATGGGAGGAGCAGAATTCTGACGTGTTACTGTTTAATAAAATCACTTGGCATACCTCATGTGCCCACAGAAATGAGGACTTGGCCAAAAATTACAAATTTCTGTCCCTTCAACGCAATAACAACTCATACCATAACAGAAATTCTTGTAAAGCCACAGCTATATTGTAAGCGATTCCTAGAACACTATCAGGAATAGAAGGGATTTGGAAGATGAATTGTCAAAATTGTTTTTTCTCCACAGATGCTTATTCACCTGCTGAGGTTTTACAGATTTTTAAAAGTTCTTATGCCAGGGATTGTATCAAGTTGTTAACGATTTTCTTATTCAAATTTCTTATTGAAGTTGGTTCAGTTTATTCATTATTGCTAAGCTCACCTTTGAAGGATGGTGCATTCAGAAGCTCCCCTTTCTGACTTGAGCACAATTATTGGGCTGCACCTCTCTGGGTTTGGGACCCTGATGTCACAGTGCAAAGTAAGACCAGAAGCGACATTCATCAACTGTGGGACTGGTTGATAACAGGTCCATTGTTAAGTTAAAGAGATTAGTTGGGCTCTTCAGAATAGAGGTGCTGCTAACAGATGTGGCCATTGCTGTGACAGACAGGAAACCTGGGGGCTATATACATTTGTGTATTAAAAAAAAAATCAGGGTATCAAGAATTGATGAGGGAAACCTCTGAGTGGAGGTTTGATGAAGGGAGTGAGGGGAGTTTGTTGGGGCTGGAGGAGCTGCCCTCCATTTTCCTGCTACCCTCACTTTGGACAATGGAGTATTTGGTTCCACAACTCTCCCCCACATACAAGCTATCACAGAAATTGAAACTGGCAGTATCCCATTCATAGAGAAGGCACCAGTATATCACTGGCACTGTGCCAGCAGTCCCATACAATGGGGGAGGCAGTAAAGTTGTCATAGTGCCAATTTACTGAGAGATGATGAGTGGCGGTTCACCCCAAGAGTCACCATACCTCAGGCGAGAGGAGTGGATGAGAAGAAGAGTCCAGTGGTGTGGTAGCATCACTAGAAATCCAGAGCACCAGGTTCATGTTCTGGGGGCATGGAATTTGAATTCCATGATGGTAGATGGCAAAGTCTGAAATCATAAACATCTGGAATGGAAAGCTAGACTAATGGCAATCATGTTGATTGTTGCAAAAACCCACATGGGTTCACTAATGTTCTTTAGGGAAGGAGATCTGCTATCCTCATCTAGTCTGGCAAATATATGACTCCAGACCTACAAAATGTGGTCGATTCTCAACTGTCCTCTGGGCAATTAGGATCGGGACAACAAATGCTGGCAAAGCCAGCGATACTCATGTTCCTGGCAGAATTAAAACAATTGAGTACTTAATTAACAGTCTAGATTAGAGTCCCACTATTTTAATAGACAGCCTGTCATCCTGGGGCCAGTAAAATTAAATGCATAGTCTAACACAATACTTACTTACAGATATCTCCTTAGTTAATGTCCCCACACCACTGATCCATGACCAGGAGGAGAAGTGATGGTGCTGTGGTATTATCACTGGACTGTGAATCCAGAAACCCATGTAATGTTCTGGGAAACCTGGGTTTGAATCCCACGATGGTGGGATTTGAATTCAATAAAAATCTGGCATCAAAAGGCTAATGATGACTGTGAGTCAATTGTCGGGAAAAACCCATCTGGTTCACTAATACCCCTTATGGAAGAAAACTGCCTTCCTTACCTGGTTTGGACTACATGTGACTCCAGACCATCAGTTGCCTTTAACTGCCCTCTAAGATGGAGAAGGGATGTTCTCATTCCGTGAATGAATAATTTTTAAAAAGCAGGCAGTCAAATAGTGGCTTGTAGAATCCTGCTGTGAATATTCAGGTTTGCTTTCATAAAGAACAGTGCACCTAATGAATTTTGATATCAAAGTACTTTAACATATTTCCAGAATCTTTAGTATTCTTATTTCTATAGAGATAGTTTTATTTAAAATAACTGACAACGACATCCAATGAATTAAACAACATATGTGCAATTAATAATTAAAACCAGCTTTGTATGAAATACTTTAGTGTTCCTCTGGATAATCAAACTCCTGCTCTCAGACTTGGAGGCAGGGAAAGTGTTGTATTGTCAATTAGCCAATATTTTGAAAAATGCATAGACAGACGGGAACTTACCTGGGATATATTATTTCCAGAGTCAATATAAATGTGAAAAACAATTAATAACTCAATTCTTTAACATGACAACTTGGGATTAAAATTCCAGTCCAAAACATATGCATAACAGTGCAATGTAACTTTTAAGAACAACAATGCTATAACTATGACAGAATTTCAAAATAATTTTCAGTTACTTTTATTTTCAAATTTGTTGAAAAAGAGAATAAAACACTAACAGCTAAATAAAACAGTTAAAATTTCAGAATAAAATCTTAATTTTTTCCTACCTTTTCCAGTACATTTTGGATCATGGTTTGAACACATAAAAGACTGGCTAAGTCACAGAGAAGAATTCAACTTCTTGTTCATAACCTATGAGGAGCTAAAGAAGGTAAGATTTGGGAGCAAACTACTGAAGGTGCTGGATTCAGAGGGTGGTTCATGATGGAGTGAGCTGCCAGAAGAAGTGGTGGAGCCAGATGCAATTACAGCATTTAAAGACATTTGAATGGGTATATGAATAGGAAGGGTTTAGAGGGATATGGGCCAAATGCTGGCAAATAGGACTAGATTTATTTCGGATATCTGGTCAGCATTGATGAGTTGGACTGATGTGTCTGTTTCCATGTTGTATATATCTCTAATGCCTCAGCCAGTTCTACGCCCTCTCCATTTTCTTTTCAAATTACTTACAAATTCTGTTATCTTTAAACTGAGAGGTTAAAATGGTTAGTTTCATGGTTCTTACTGTTTGCTTTCAATGGTCTGATGGTTATCCCATAAGCAGAATATATCACCTTTGATTTAAATATTTTATCATATTTTCCACAGCTGCCCATCTGAAATCCAACAGACCTTAAGCAGCAGTAAGATAATTATTTCAAATAACAATTTACTTTTCCCAACCCTTTTGGGATGACAAATATTGCCACACAAAATGTTTCTGAAATAAAGTAATAAACAGGCCAAAGCCTGAATAGTTTTATTTATAACCAAATAAGAGTTTAAAGCATAATAAGGAAATATTGCATGACACCCTTACTGGAACATAAACCCACAAAGAAGGAAGTTGCTTTGCTGTTTTTTGTTTTAATGATGGATTAGAGAAATGTATGAAATTAACTTGAGGACTTAATTTCCTATTTTAGGTTTCCCATTTTAGAAAGAGTGCATTTTCTAAAAGCCTTTGTTTTCATTTGTAATTGTTCACAGGATCTTAGATGCTCTGTCGAAAAGCTCTGCAAATTTTTGGAACATTCTCTTTTGCCAGATGTTGTGGACACAATTGTATGGCACTGCAGTTTCACAAACATGAAAGATAATCAAATGATTAACTACACACTTGTTCCTAATGAAATTATGGATCATCAAAGAGGCAAATTCATGAGAAAAGGTTAGTTAAAATGATACTAAAATAACCTAGAATATTACTATTCCCTTTGCTGTTGGTGTGATGGTCTTCTGATTTGTTTTGTTATTTAGGTAAAGTCGGAGACTGGAAGGAATATTTCACAGAAGAACAGAAGCAACACTTCGAGAAGGTTTTCCAGGAGAAAATGAGGGATATGGACATTCGGTTTATCTGGAGTTTATAACTCCTATAATCAGGACAGACAATTGTTATTTAAATAGCTTAATAAGTAACCATAACACTCATTTATAGTTCCTTTGTGTGTGTTGAAAAGGCTCCAGTGAACCATTTCAGCTGTTTGGAAAACATGTAACAATGCATTGCACTGACAATGCATACAGATTAAGGTATTTTAATTCAATTTGATGTTCTCTTAAATATGCATTAATGAGAGAATCAAAAATCAGTAGTTAAGGAAGCATTTAATGTCATTGAGGCCTAATGTACTTTTCTCTCAACGTAATGGAGCAAAGTAATATTTAATCAGTACAAAAAATGACTACACTCCTCTGGAAATACCACCATTGGCAAAGAGCAAGATGTTGCAAATCAGCAACATCTTAGTGAGCCGAACTCAAGGGCAAACTGGAGGCCTAAATTACTGTAGTCACAAGTGAATTTAAATAGCTATCCAACTTAGTTTTATTTTGCAGATGTTTTTTACAATGTGCAGTTACTGATTAACAGATGTTTCTGTTTATTCCAATAGTCATCATTAAGAGTGACTTTAGCAGATATTGGAGTTCATGGGTCATTAACATTAATAGGTAAACACACCATATGATCATCAGTAATCATTCTGACAAGTATGATTATCCACCTAATAAACTTCACATCACTAGTCGCAGGTTCTGGGGTCCTTGTGCGGCTGATCAGTGTGAGCCTAGAGTCACGTCTCTGATGACACATTTCGCAGATGTTTCTGGGAGGATAGAATTGGTCCTTTTTGCCTTTGAAACCTGGAGGAGGAATGGCAGTGATCCTATTTATTATTTCCTTTTGCCAGTGTTCTCAAAGAATTGTTTCCCTTTTTACAGAAGATTCCTCTGAGTCAGTATCTTTTTTCCCCTCTCAGTGAGGGTCTCCCAGGTAGTGGCATCTGTGTTACATTTTTTGAGGGAAGCCTTCCTTTGTCCTCCTCTCATTTTATTGACTTCCTTGAGCTGAGCAAAGAGGATTTGCTTTCAGAGTCAGAACTTAGGCATCTGAAACACATGGCTGGCCGAGTAGAGGTGGTTTAGACATGTGCTGGAGCCATATAAGATGACAAGGACAACTGCCTTATACACAAAAAGCTTGCATTAGTGTTGATGTCACAATTAGAGATGTTCATCCTTAGTCATCAGATGATGAGGCTTGTGGATTGGATATAGCATTAAGTCTCTATATCATGTCAGCTTTAGATGAGAGCTGGCTTCCCAGGCAGGGGAACCATTCTACATTTGAGACCATTTCTCTACTGATCTTAATGGAGTGAAAGACCAGAAGTTGCCCTGGGATAGGTTGTACAAGATGGTATGCAAGAGATGACAAATATCTAGCTTACATTTTACTCTCAGCTGAATTAATTTCTCAGTCTGTTACCTCTACTGGTGAGGAAATAAACCCTGGGTTTCCTGCCTGTTAGTTGCCAGTCATCTCTGATGATGAATGAACATTTGGTCTTAAATCAATACATCTGACAGTTGAGGACTGTTGTGGCATAGTGGTTATGTCCCTCCCTGAGCCAGAAGTCCTGGGTTCAAGCCCCTTTACCTGCAGAGGTGTGCCATACACATCTAGATAGGTTGCTTTAAAAATACCAGACTTCCATTTGACAATCTGCACTCAAAGAACGGCTACTTGTAAGTACCACTGGGACAACTGTCAAAATACCAACTTCAAAATGGGGAGAAAGAGAAGGAATTTTTGGAAAATGGAATTGAAAGGGATTGATAGTGACCAAAAAGAGAATCAATTGGAGACAGACTGTAAAATAACAGAGGAACAAGGGGAGATAAATAAAAGTTCCTTTAGCTACCATGCATATTTACAGAATGTTAAGGATTCAGTTTACAACTATAAAAGTCAAGCTTTATTTTTAAATACCAGGACAATTTACTTTTTAAAAACAGTATAAACAAGCTTGTTGAAATTATTGTTTAATGCTGAAGGGCTTTAGGAGTTGGTGATGCAATCACTATATGAATCTGCTTATTGTATAATCAGATTTATTTTAATAAATTCTCAAACGCAAGTGTGGCTAGATTGTTCAAAATATTGCATATAGTTTATAAATGAAGAGTGGGTATGAATTTTTTTTTAGGATGGTTGAATGCCATAAAAATGATTAAAACCCCCTTTGCATTTGAAAATGGTAGATTTTGAAAAAAAACTTGTCACTACACTGGAAGATTGAAAAATATCAACTAAAATCCAGAACTTAAAATTTTACCAAGATTTTAAAAAATGCTAACATTTCCTTTATAAAGAGCAAGCATACATTTTTATGTTTATCACTAGAAATTGTCAAAAACGTGCATTCTTCATTAACTGGTAACTTGATACCAATGCTCTTTTACTTGATAATATAATTGTATTAGACAATAATATTAACCAAAAGGTTGATTATTTAATGCCAAGTGGTTATGAATCACAGAGGCTTTGGTGTATTACCTTCCCTTGAATGTAAGTGAGCAAGACCATAATTAAAGTTGAAAATTGTTAAAATGGAAGGTGAATGACAAGATATTCACAAGGCATGATAGCTTTATTTTCTGATAAATTAATTGTGTTATTAATCACAAACTAAGAACTTTTCAGATAATCCACAAAGAAAAAAAATGTTTAACTGTAGTATTATACATATTATTGACCGAAGACAACTATACATGTAAAACTATTCAATATGGCATAAGACTAAGTGAACAGCAACAAGTGGTCACATTACACAATGTTAAGGATTTCCTAACTACCCAAAAATATTTTTTTTAAATGTGACATCCATCAAGAGAATTGAAATAGGCTTTCTTTCAAGCTTTTCCAGTCATGAGATAGTGATGCTTCTGTACTAAGCAGAAACTTCTAAACTTTAGTTAACGATTACATGCCTTATTTGTACATATCAAGATAACACCATTGAATGTGATTTCAAAGCTCAATTTTTAGCTTGCGCAATTGGTCTCTTTATTTGGAAGTTGCAGAAATCTTTTCAAAAAGGCAACCTCAAGTTGATTTTAAGGATTTAAATTTGACACTGGGCACTCAAACAATGCAAGACCCAAAAATTCTAATGTTTGTATCAGTCAGAAGGGTAATTATGAAAAAAACTTACATTTTAACTTTCACTTTAAAAGAAAGTAACTTTTCAGTGGCCATATGTAGACTGATTAAAAATTATTTTTAAAAAAGTTACTTTTATTAAAACTTCTTCCAAAATGTCATTCTTGTTCATTTAGTACCAACTTATGAAAATCATCAGGATAATTAGTAATATCAAATTGTTTTAAAATTGTGTTAATTTGAGAGTTATCCATTCACTAGTGCTATATCATATAGGCTGTTCTGAACCACACATACAAAAAAAGCTTTGTGTCAATATTATAGCAAAAGCTTGTTTCAGAGGAGAACAAAGGGACTTCAGTTCACCAATGAATGGTTGAAGATGGTGTAATGTTAATTCTGATAAATCTTTAAAATCAGGGAAAAAACTCTGCAAGCCTTCTAACTTGTGTACTTTGCTTTTGTTCAAAATTCACAAGTGTTTACTTTGTGAGCTTTACTCACTTGATCACTTTCATGGCAACACCTCAGGTGGTTCTAACCATAACTACTTAACTACATTAAATACGTAAATTGAAGAAACAGCATTGTAAATGGTCCTCTGATTTACAGTTAGAAAAATCCATTTCTATTATGTAGAACTTTGGAATTTCAACCAATGCTTTGGGAGTGAGGTTAGGAGATGAATTCCACAAGTTTTCTTTAAAATGCAAACTGTAAGCTGATGGCCTTTGTTAAAACTCAAGGAATTCCCGTCCTTATACTGGATATCTAGACTGCTGTAAAGCACCATTCTAAATTGCACTGGTTCTTTTACCATTGGTATTATGCTATCATAGAAAATGAGAATATAGGGCAGTGATATTGATTTGGTCTAATTTAGTCTCAACTAGAAACCCACCAATTATGTGTGTGAATATTCATAGACGGCCTAATTTCACTGATCCGAGACTTGCCCTAGTACAAGAGCTACTTTATGATTATTTTCAGAGCACAACTAGGAATCAACCTAATCTAATAAATAAGACAAGCAGATTTGCTGCACTACACAGATCTAACATGGTGTAAAACAGGAATGTATTAAGTTAGCCAATTAGAAGATCAAAACACAGAAACAAAATGCTTTAGAAACAATTCCGAGTTACCTTATACAATGTATTTTATCACTGAGCTGCATTTGAGCAAGATATCAAGCCCAGACTAAATGTGCATATTTTAATTCTAGTATCTATTGCATTAATGGTAACTGTTACATCAATATCAAAAGATAGATTTCCCCATTCCAGTGGGTGTGCACAGCTTCCTGCTCAACCGCCACCATAAACGTTCCTGTCACAAGAGTTTTGTACCTGTACAGGTCTTTTTACAATCTGATGTCATCTTTTCATACTTACAGACTACGTATTTGACAAAATGGTTTCACTGCTGAAAGACACCAAATTACACATAGAGGAGATGCTGCTATCCCTTGCTGTTGCATCACCATGCTGTTTCTGAACTTTCACGAGTAGCTTTCCATTTGGAACTTGAGAAATTGCAGCATCTCGGGTAACAAACCATTCGGACAAGCAGAGATTTTGCCCCATTTCCTGAAACTTTTTTCTGAAACTTCGGTTTAACCAGAAGTACACAATGCAGTTGAAGAAACCATTTCCACACGGTAACCACAGGGCAACGAATTCCAACCACTCTGATGCCCCCTGCTGTGTTAGAGCTGAATTTAAGACAGAATTAACAGAGGAGCGTTTGCTTGAAATAAATGACCAATTCATGTTATAATACTATCAATAAAACACTATCTGAATTTTAAACTAGTGGTGATTCAAGTAATCTGCAAATCAATTCCAAACAAATTACTTTTTTGAAATATCATTGTAAACCAGTATTTTCCTCATGCTCATGTTAGAGTTAAAGTGAAATTAAAACACAGGCTGGAGAACTGTAGAGATAATGATGGTAAATGACAATGGATGAACTTATAAACTAGGATAAGAATTTTGAATTCAATGTGTTGAGAAATGAAAAATCACTGTCAATCAGACCAAGGGCAATGGCTCACTGACCATTGTACAAATGGTAGACTTGGATAGGTTAGGAGGCAATCAAGGAGTATTACAGTAGTCAAGTCTTGAGTTATGACGGCACATGTAGATGACTTTTGAATATTAGTGACAGTCAATTTAATGAAGGAAATAGTCTCGCAGATGGATGGACATGGAGTTGAGAGGTCAGTTCAGGGTGGAAGATGACAACATTGGAGTCAAATGTTACATGGACTCAACTAAATAATTCATAGACTGATGTTTTTAAAAAAAATAACAATATTTAGGTAAACTTACACAGCAATATTTAGGTAAACTTACCCTGCAACATCCACCTCCTTAAAGAACAAGGACAGCGGATGCTTGGGAATAATACCTGCTCTGCTAATTCCTCTCCAAGTCAGATATTGTCCAGAGGTGGAACAATATCACAATTTCTTTACTGTTGTTGGGTCAAAGCCCCAACTCCCTAACAGCACTGTGGATGTACCTATTTCACCTTGACAGCAACGGTTCAAGACAGCAGATTATTGTCACATTCTCAATGTTAATTTGGGATGGGCACAATCTGTTGGTCTAGTCAGTAATGCTTACATCCCATGAACAAATGAATAGCAATAAACAGAATCACTACACTGAGGACAAACTTTCAAGCACTGTTTTGGGGAAGTGGTTGCTAATTGCAATTTAAAAGAAAAATTGTGTAATGAAGTTAACAGTGGCTAGTGCTTAGGAAGCCATTTTCTCCATTATAGATGCTGAAATTCTTAAAAAAAAGGTAGTTTTCAAAAGGAAACAAGAGTGTGTGTATATTTTGTGGTTAAATAAGGTTAGGTCTTCAGATGCAATACAACCAAGGAAAGAAACAGTTCCTAATTGGACTTTCATACTGAATTACATAAAGACAATGTCAGACTTCTGACATTTTCCTTTTGTCTCTGCTGTTCCTCAGCCTACTTTCCTACATGGACACCTTAATGTTTCTCTCACCAGCACCTAACTCCCCCCCGTTGTCAGATTGACAGGTTTCAAAAACTTTGAAACTTTTGGTGAAAAACAGTTAGAAATCTTATACTTAAGAGTACAATTTGCAATAAAAATACTAATTTTGTCACAAATGTGTAATTGGTTTTCGCAAAACAAAGTGCATTAACTTTTGACTGGAAAAATTATTTTAATAAATGTAAACTGGAATGATTTTTAATAAAGATCTTACTTTACTTAAAAAGAAGGTATTTACTTGTCACAGCTTGGACAATTATCTGTAAACAAAATTACACAATATTCCAAAACAAAAACAAGTTGTTGTAGAAACGCAGCAAGTCTGGCAGCAGTTGTGGAGAGTCAATGTTTTGGATCCTGTGATCCAGAACCAGTGGCAGCTGAGAAAAGCTGGTGAAGAGCAGGGGTGGGTAAAGGAGTGAAGGGGATCAGTGGAGGCAGAGTCTGGGGGGAGAGGAATAAAACTGAGAAGAACAATAAGGACTGTAAGTGAAAATGAGTTTTCTGTGCTGAAAGCAACGCAAGTGACAATAATATTTGGGTATGGGATGGGTAAAGGACATAGAAGGTGGTGTTCAGGCGCTAAAAGTATTGAACTCTATATTGGTTTCCTGAAGGCTCAATATTCTGCAAAAATCACACCATTGTTAAAAATACACATTACAAATTCTTTTAAAGAGAATTTGCAAAGTCAGCTGTTAATCTTTTTCCCCTAAAAGAATGATTTTCGGAAAGTTATTCCAGAGAGAGTAGGGAATAATAAGCATGCAGTTGATTTCTTCTGACATTACCATGAGTGGAAATTTTGAGAGTTCCTGGACTGAAATCATTGTGGACAAAATCTTGTCATTAAAGTTCACGACTGTTCCAGATTTTACCCATCGTCTGTACGGAATTTGTTGATTTCTCACATAGGGATGCTTGAAATGACTGGAAGTGGTGGGAACATACTGGAGAACTCAATGAATGGTGGGAGCTTCAAGCTTTTTGTCTTAAAGACGTGATGTTTACTATGGTTTGATACTTAAAGTTTCTTTGAAGTAACAACTAAAAATTAAATATAAAAATAAATTCAGGGCAGTCAAAAGAAAGACGGTTGTTCAACCGTCAAGTGCAGTGAGGGAATTGGCGTTCAATGACCTGGCACAAACCATGACTCCAAACTTCTAAACAGACCTTCTTTTGTCATGAAGGGGATTGATGAAGGCCCCAGAACAGATCCACCATAAAAGATATTCTATTGTGGTCTTCCCAGGGGCAGAGGGTGGGGAAAGCTGACAGAAGTGGGACTATTTCTGCTTATTTAAAGGGGGGTGGGGGAAAGGGTGCAGGGTAACCAGACCATTCAGCAATAACATGTTGAAGAATATCTTGAAATTAAACTCTGGTCAATGTTGTGTTTTGCTTCTCAGAATACTCACCCTGGTAGATCATGTTGCAAACACAAGGGCACCAGCAGATATAATAGACGATAACTACAGGCACAAGGATTCTGGAAGCAGCATCGTGTCTCCTGTTCGCCTTCGACAGTTTAAAGCGATTCCTCTGACTCCTGGCTACAAACCAGAGACGGAAATTGGCAAACGTCATGATGAGTGAGCAGGGGAAGAAGATGAATGCAGTCAGCAGGAGAGAATAGGTGACATTGCTGGAGAAATCCAGATTACAAATCAAAGATGCTCTGGAGAAGTAAACTTTGACAATTCCCCGAGGGATGGAGAGGGGAAACGAGAGGATGGGTGGCAAAAGCCAGACCAGTGCAATGAGAGCTTTGATCCTGCAGTTGGTCATCACCATGCTGTACCTGAGTGGGAAGAATACAGCGATGTAGCGCTCAATACTGATAGTAGCCAGGGAATAGATGGAGGAAGTTAGGATGCTGGCATCTAGAAAGACCACAATGTGACAGAAGGGGGAGTCGGCCTGGTTTCGGAGCTGGGGTACACTGCTACCATATAAATTCAGAGGGATGACTATCAGAGCGAGGGCAGCATCAGCCCCGGTCAGTGAAATCAGGACCAGGCGGCTGTTTTTGGACCAGCCAGAAACTGGCGAGGAGATCACCAATAACACGGCCGTATTGCCCAGGATGATCAGAACACACAGAACAGCAATGATACACTGTTTCAGGATGTCCCCTCCTGCCTCTCCCACAGAGCTGGCTCGGCCAGTACCAGAGAGATTAGCAATCTCAATCCCACTCCCATTCCCATGCTCATTCTCAGAGAGCGCAGGCCAGGAGAGATTCACCAACACTTTGTTACAAAGAGACATCCCTGGCAAAGCTTTCAAGACTAAAGTCATTGAAACCAAAACCCTTTCAAAAACAAAAAGAATTTTCCAGCAGTCTGATAAATTGAAAAGTCATCTTTAGGTCACTCCTAACACTTCAAATACTGATGACCCCATTGATTACAAACAGCCTCTCCTCGTTAGCAGGTGGGTTTTTTTTATTAACTGGGATTGAACACGTGTTATTTGAGCTGATGCAAATAGGAAAGCTGCGTTATGTAAAGAGTAAAATTTGAATAATGGTATGTTTAAGCGACGGATCTGCTCTCGGGGTGGGGGGAAGGTTTTGTTCCACATAACGCTGGACCCGATTGTAAATGTGACCTAATTTGAGCGGATGAGATGTAGCTGTAAGGACGGTAATGCGAATTCCTTTCCCAAGATTCCTCCTTCTGTAAGGACCGTCACACCAATGGTAGGATGAACCTTTAATTGGTTAATTTGCACATTCCCGAAGTGAACAGCTCACAATTCCCGCCCCCAATTGATTCTTGTTTGTTCATTCTTTTTCTCCATTGACTTCTACTGCTTACTTTGTCCAGTATTTTTCATTTTTCTGATTTGGAAGCATTAAAGATTGTTAGGTTAGACTTTTAAAAAAAACCCTTGGGCCCTCTGTTCTAAGGAAAACAACCCTATCTTTCCCATATCTGCAGTTTTCAAACTCTGGCAACATTCTTGTAAATTACCTCTGTACTTTCTGTAGAACAGCTATGTCCTTCCTGTAATGTGATGATCAGGGCTTTGTAACCAAAACTCCCAGCTGTGGCCGAACCTGGATCTTATATCCAGCATTATGTGTCTGTTTATGTATTCCGTGCCTTGCTCAATGAAGGAATGCATGCTACATGTCGTCCTTTCCATTTTAGTTGAATGTCCTGTCACCTTTAAGGAATCTGTGAACATGCATTTCCAATGTCTCTTATGATGTCTCTGTTCTCAATAATCTCCTGTTTATATGTAATCTCTTGCTTTGTTTGCATTTCCCAAATGTATAATCTTGCAATTCTCCAGACTGAATTTCATTTTCCACTTTTCCAATTACTCAACCAAAGCAATTTATCATCCATGCAGTCAACAGGCATCTTTTCCCTATAGATTACTTGGCCACTTATTGATATCTGTAGATTTCCCAATCATTCATTACTCCTTCACTATCAAGATTACCAAGTGTTCTATTGTGGATCCTTGAAACACACTGAAGCCAGGATTTCCATGGTTCCTGCCTGAATGCATGGGGAGATTCCAAAATAATCACTGAAGAGAAAAAGTGGGATTTCTTCAACTTTCATTTTTATACATGTTTTCCTATGGAATTGACAGTAAACACAATCCTAATCCCTGGAAGTTAGAAGTGATAAGTCCCATCAAGACTGTTTCCAACAGGGCTGCAGTTCCATTAATTGTCAGAACAGTAATCAGATAAATGAGATACAAGCTCATCTACGTTGATAAAAACTTAAAATAGCAAAAACAGTAAACTGAATACCCTGAGAAAACTTTTCAAAACAAGCACTTTTGTTTTGCTACTGATTACTGCCTTGGCACAAACTGTTGTGGGAATTAGGCAAGGCTATGGAGGGATTTGAAATCAAGGATCAAAATTCGAACATTGAAGAACTGCTTTTTTAGAAATACAAGGGAGCAGGGTGAGCTCAACCAGGCTCGACTAATGACATAAGCAGAAGAGTTTTGGATGGTGTAAACATTTCCTTTAGCCAGATCTATTCACTGGTTTATGTTGGAAAAGTTACGTCTGGAGGTAACAAGAGCATGGATGAGAGCTGCATGTGGATTTGGGCAAGGAGGGGTGGAATCAGCTAAAGTTACATAAACAGGTGATCTTATTGGTGTGGATCTGTGTTTGGAACCTCTGTTTATGTAGCTGTCCTTCATGGTGCTCACTTACTAAGTTGGCAATGTTTGACCTGAGCTCAAAATCATTTTTTAAATGATTTCTATTTCTATTAAAAAATAGATTTTTAAAATATTAAAGCATGTACAAAACAATGCAATTCAAAACAGTACAAAAAAAATTTAAAAATCCCCAACCCACCCTCATGTATAAACTCCACGAAGATTGGTGGAGTAACAGAAAGATTAAGGGACTGTCAGAGAATACAGGAGGATAAACATAAACTGGAGAGTTGGATGGAAAACTGGCATTTGGATTTCAATCCAGACAAATGTGAGGTGATGCATTTAGGCAAGACTAATTCTAGAGTGAATTATACAATGAATGGAAGAGCCTTGGGAAAAGTTGATGGGCAGAGAGATCTGGGAGTGCAGGTCCATTGTACCCTGAAGGTTGCTGCACAGGTGGATAGAATGGCCAAGAAGGCATATAGCATGCTTGCCTTCATCAGACGGGGTATTGAGGATAGAGCTGGCAAGTCATGTTAAAATTGTACAGGACATTGGTTCGACTGTATTTAGAATACTGTGTACAGTTCTGGTCGCCACATTACCAAAAGGATGTAGACGCTTTGGAGAGGGTGCAGAGAAGGTTTATGAGGATGTTGCCTGGTAAGGAAGGTGCTAGCTATGAAGCGAGGTTTAGTAAGTTAGGTTTATTTTCATTAGAAAAAAGGAGATTGAAGGGCGACCTGATTGAGGTTTACAAAATCATGAAGCGTATAGACAGGGTAGATAGAGACAAGCTATTTCCCAGGGTGGAGGGTTCAACAACGAGAGGTCACGCTTTCAAGGTGAGAGGTGAAAAGTTTAAGGGGGATACACATGGCAAGTACTTCACACAGAGGGTGGTGTGCGTCCGGAATGCATTGTCAGCAGAGGTGGTAGAGGTAGGCACGGTAGATTCATTTAAGATGCGCCTGGACAGATGCATGAGTAGGTGGGGAGCAGAGGGATACAGATGCTTAGGAATTGACCGACAGGCTTAGACAGTACACTTGGATCAGCTCAGGCTTAGAGGGCTGAAGGGCCTGTTCCTGGGCTATAAATTTTCTTTGTTCTTTGTTCTATAAATGTATAAACGTATATAGAAAAATACAGAATAAAAGAAAACCCCAAACTGGCTATTTA
Source organism: Chiloscyllium plagiosum (assembly GCF_037043375.1). Lineage (NCBI taxonomy): Eukaryota > Metazoa > Chordata > Chondrichthyes > Orectolobiformes > Hemiscylliidae > Chiloscyllium > Chiloscyllium plagiosum. Next base: position 33,341,189 of record NW_028270155.1, on the reverse strand, counting down.
ACAAGATAAATAAATAACCAACAACAAACTAATAAATAGTAATAATTCAGCCCAGCCAAACAAAATGCTCATACGTCCACAGTTCCTCCTCCCTGGATATTGGACTCTTAAAACCCAATCATTGCGGCTATATAAAAGCCCTTGTTAGTGTGGCAGATAAATCTGTATCAAGGTATTCCAAAAAGGGCTGCCATGTCTTGTAAAAACTTTCAGTTTTGTGGTGTACCATATTTGTGAGAAAATCTGACGAAATATGCTCCATAGCAATATTCTGCCAACCCGACAGGCCTGGGGGTTTTCTGGATATCCAACCTAGCAAGATATTCTTTCTTGCACAGAACATGAGAATTTTAAAACGTTTTTCTTATGTGCGTCTGCAGGAAATACAGTGGGCAGGCCCAAAAGGAGAGAGATAGGATCCTTCTCCACCCTTACACCCAAAATCCTCCCCATTGCAAAAGCATTCTTTAACTTCATGCTTTTCAGCCTGGCTGAAGTTAAAGTAACTTAGATATCTTAATTTACTGGCAATATTCCCTCTGTGCAGCAGCAGTTATGCCAGTTGGTGTATGCTGAGCTTTCCAGTGGCTGTGTGGGCTCACAGTTTAAAGGGTGGTTACAAATTATGTTGATATCACAGAGACTTTGAGGAAGTTCCAGATGTTAGCTCTCATTCCTTTGAGATTCAAAACTATTCTGTCATCAAGTCCATATGGCATCATTATGGTGGGTGATGTTTATTGCACCCTTCAGCAATAACCCTTTCAGGCCCGTATACAAAAGCTTTGACTGAAAGTTGAGCATAAGTGGCAATTTCTTGCCAATTATTGAAACTAAACTGCCTGGTTATATTGTCTGGCATCTGCCCTGTTCAAGCTCCTCCAGAGACAGTGTTGCCAACATCATCAAGAAGCAGCTTGTCTATTTCATCACCTGGTTTCAATTCCCTGACTTGCTTTAAAATCCTCAATTTCCACTGAGTTCTCCCAAAAGTCCATTCCATTTGTCTTAACTCTTCACTGATCAATTTCTGATTCTCAGTGATGTTCATGTCAATGTTGGAATGGCATTTTCAGATGCATGCTGGGAGTTATTGCCAGTTAGAACATAAGTGAGGTGGTAAAATTACATGTTCAGTTGTATTTGCATTATGCAGGAGACAATTTATGTCAAATAAAGTACAACATTTGAAAAGGCATCTGGATGGGTATATGAATAGGAAGGGTTTAGAGGGTATGGGCCAAATGTTAGCAAATGGGACTGTCAAATTAGGACATCTGGTCGGTGCAGATGAATTGCACCGAAGGGTCTATTTCCATGCTGTTTGATTCTATGGCTCCTTAATAATGGAATGAGCTGCCAGAGGAAGTGGTGGAGGCTAGTACAATTGCAACATTTAAAAGGCATCTGGATGGGTATTTGAATAGGAAGGGTTTGGAGGGATATAGGCCGGATGCTGTCAGGTGGGACTAGATTGGGTTGGGATATCTGGTTGGCATGGACGAGTTGGACAAAGGGTCTGTTTCCATGCTGTACATCTCTATGACTGTGTATTTGAATTAAGTTGATAATAAAACTTTACACCAGAGCTTTGGACAGCAGGTGGCAGTACAGGACTGTAGACTGCTGAGATCTTTTAAGTTGCTGCTCCCAAAATTCAAACTAAGGCTCAATTCAAACCATGAAAGCCTAGGGACACTATTTTCCCAGCAGATGTGGTGTTAGATATGTGCTCAGAGATTTTTCCTGATTGCTCCTGTCTTCTGTTTCCAGGCCCACAGTATAAACTGTGCTACTCACACACCACAGATAAAATCACAACAATCTCTGTATATCGTTTTGATATGCTGTACAAATATAAATGAACAGGGAATTTCGGGGAAGAAGATTATGCAATCATTCTTGTTCTGCTGTCATGCCCAGACCCAATTTTTAATTCTACCAGTAGAGGGTGACGGTTTGATACAGTCATCAACTAGGCCTGACGGTTCTTGGCTTCCGTTAGGCTAGTGATTGATTTGAGAGTTGGCTAGGAGCTGGAAGTTATCTTCATAGCATGGAGAAGGTCTCCTGTTAATGATGCGTACAATAAGAGATCCTAAGCTATAAACTACCCAGGGATCTTAACAAAGTTGCTTTGAAATGACAATGAGACAGTTAATGTTCGCTAATGTAAAACTGACAGCAAATTCTGGTTTTTGCATTTGTACAGTTAAATTCCTCCTTATCTCAGTTCTAACTGGTCGTCCCTTAACCCTGAGGATGTGCCCTGAGGTCCTAGTCTCCCCTACTAGTGGAAACATTTTCTCCACATCCAGTCTATCCAGGCCTCTCCGTATTCTGTAAGTTTCAATGAGATTCCCCCCTCAACCTTCTAAACTTCATCGAGTACAGACCCAGAGTCCTCAACTGCTGGTCATATGACGAGCCCTTCATCCCCGGGATCATTCCTGTGAAGCTTCTCTGGACCGTTTCCAAGGCCAGCACATTCTTTCTTAGATACAGGGAGCAAAACTCCAGTCTGACCAGAGCCTTATGTAACCCTAGTAGTACATCCCTGCTCTTGTATTCTGCCTCTCAAGAAATGAATACTAACATTGCATTTGCCTTCGTAACTGCCAAATGAACCTGCATGTTAACCATAAGAGAATCCTAAACTAACACTCCTAAGTCCCTGTGTGTTTAAGATTCCCAAACCCTTTCCCCATCTGGAAAATAGTTTATGCCACTATTCTTCTTACCAAAGTGCATAACCTCACATTGTACCTTATGCTCTATCAGACACTTCTTTGCCTATCTCCTAGCTTGTCCAAATTCTTCTGCAGTCTTCCTGTCTCCCCAACACTACCTGCCTATCCACCAAACTAGCCATTTGAATACAGAACTGGCTCAAAAGTAGAAGACATATGTGATGGTGGTGGGTTGCTTTTCATCCTGAAGGCCTGTGACCAGTGGTATGCCGCAATGATCAGTGCTGAGTCAACTGCTTTTTGTCATTTATATAAATTACTTGGATGTGAACGTAGGAGGTAATATTAGTAAGTTTGTAGATGACACCAAATTGGAAGTATAGTGGACAGTCAAGAAGGTTACCTCAGAAGTATCTTGATTAGATGGGCCAATGGTCTGAGGAGTAGCAGATGGAGTTTAATTTAGATAAATGTGAGGTGATGCATTTTGGAAAGGCAAATCAGGCAGAACTTAGACACTGAATGGTAAGGTTCTGGGCTGGGTTGCTGAACAGAGAGCCTTGGAGTGCAGGTTCATAGTTCCTTGAAAATGGAGTCACAGGTAGACAGGACAGTGAAGGAGGTGTTTGGTATGCTTTCCTTTATTGGTTAGGCCAGTTTTGGAATACTGCGTTCACTGCTGGTTTCCCTCCTATAGGAAGGATGTTGCAAAACTTGAAAAAGTCAGGAAAAGATTTACAAGGACGCTGCCAGGGTTGGAGGGTTTGAGCGATTGGGAGAGGCTGAATAGCTTAGGGCTGTTTTCCCTGGAGCGTCTGAGGCTGAAGGGTGACCTTACAGAGGTTTATAAAATCATGAGGGTAAATAGACAAGGTCTTTTTCCTGGTGTGGGGAAATCCAAAACTAGCGGGCATAGGTTTAAGATGTTGGGGGAGGATTTAAAAGGGGCATAAGTAGCAACATTTTCACAGAGAGTGGTGCATGTATGGATTGAGCTGCCAGAGGAAATGGTGGAGGCTGGTACAATTACAACATTTAAAAGGCATCTGGATGTGTATATGAATAGGAAGAGGGATATGGGCCAAATCCTGGCAAATGCGATGTGAGATATTGTGTTCTGAGATATTTTGTTATAGGTTATTTTTATTAACTCACTCACCAGCTCGCTATGTTTTATTGCATTTTCACACCTTATCCGCCATTGCTACAAGCAGTGTTTACCTCTTAATAAGAGTAGCAGACAGAACAATAACATCCCTAACAGGTCTCCACAAAATATTATATATTAATCAGGATGTGGAGGAACCGGTGTTGGACAGGGGTGGACAAAGTTAAAAATCACACAACACCAGGTTATAACCCAACAGTTTTATTTGGAAGCACTAGTTTTTGGACCGCGGCTCCTTCATCAGGTGGCTGTGAAGCAGGACAGAATTTATAGCCATGATTTGGAGATGCCGGTGTTGGACTGGGGTGTACAAAGTTAAAAATCACACAACAACAGGTTATAGTCCAACAGGTTTAATTGGAAGTATTGGTTTCAGAGTGCTGCTTCTTCATCAGGTGGTTATTTATAGCAAAAGATGATAGTGTCATGCAAGTAAATGATGTATTTAACAAACCTCAATTGTTGTTAAGTTTTCCATCTTTTAGAATGGGCTGCAGGTGTCTGTTCATTAAAATGTAAATCCCAGAACTTCTTTTAAGTCACATTCATGAGATAACTTAAGGATTTATAAAAAAAGGGTGACATCTCAGTTCAGACAATGCATTAAAGGTGTGAGGTCGGAGACTGTCTGTATCTCAATCTTGACTCAGACTGATGCTATATCAAAAGTGATTTTTAACTTAATATTAATCAGCTCTTACCAACCATCCTCTGGACCTGAATAGATTCCCCAATTAGTAAGTGCCTGTTGATTAGTGATTAGGTTCCCTACAGTGTGGAAACAGGCCCTTCTGCCCAACCAGTCCACACCGACCCTCCAAAGAGTAAGCCACCCAGACCAATTTCCCCCTGAATGATGCACCTAACACTACGGGCAATTTAGCATGGCCACTTCACCTGATCTGCACATCTTTGGACTGTGGGAGGAAACCGGAGCACCTGGAGGAAACCAATGCAGATGCAGGGAGAATGTGCAAACTCCACACAGACAGTCGCCCGAGGCTGGAATCGAACCTGTGACCCTTGCGCTGTGAGACAGCAGTGCTTACCACTGAGCCGCTGTGCCACCCCTTTAAGAAACAAATTGACAAAACAGCACTTCCATGAAATTGCATGTATGAATGAAACTCATACTGGCAAATACTAAATAAATCTCACAACCCAGCTGCACTAATCCGTTTAATATCCTTCATTCTTTTATTAAGTATAGGTACAACTTCTAACTTATTTAGAGCATATAGACAGAGTATTTTTTACTAACATTTACTAACTTAAAAGACAAAAGGACTAACACCTCTGAATTATGCAAGCAGACGGGACAGACATCTCACCAGAAGAAGCAGCCAGCATTTAACATGCTTTAACCCATCTTCTGTCTCCCAGGACAGAAGCTCTTCGAACCTTTGTCAACTATAGACAAAAAATATAACACCCCAGTAATGGAATTTTAATATATTTAGGGATTTTATTGCTGCCTCAAACTTGTGCTGTGATTGCTGAATAAAAGAGCCTATTTTTGCCACTCACTGATATTTGGTCATTATTTGAACACGATCCCACAGGGACTAGATTAATTTAGGATATCTGGTCAGCATGGTCTGTGTCCATGCTGTACTGCTCAATGACTCTAATTTTGTGTCATCTGCCAATTTAACATCAAGATCCTCAGTTCCTTTGTCCAGATTGTAAGTGTATAATGTGACTAGTTGTGGACCCCTCACTGACCCCTGAAGAACTCCACGAGTCTCCAGCTGCCATCCTGAGAAAGTCACCCTTTAACCCCACAGTATGCCTTCTGCCAGTCAGACAATCCTCTATTCATTCCAGTACTTTTGATTTGATTTTGATATTATTGTCACATGTATATTACAGTAAGTATACAATAATATACAGTATACTGAAAGACTTTCATTTGTTGCCTTGAAATGATGCCATTTTGAATGGTTTAACAATAAGAATAAAAAAGAAAGATATCGCTTGAAGACAGTCCATCAGTCCTGAGCCAGCTGATCACCTACGCTGCCGTCTACACCGGACCCAACCAACATCGATCCTCAGGGGCAATCTTTGCCGCTGGGCCGACACTCCTCCAGCACCACCTCGCTGCTGCCTGCACCAGACAAACTAATGTCAGCGTCCCATCTCTCACCACTGGGCCCACTTCAACAATGTTGCTGTGATGGCCTTCCACCATCGCTAGACTCAACCAGCAACAAAGTCGCCCATCCTCAGGCTCTATCCAAGCTCAGGACAAGGTACATATGAGAAAAAGAGAGAGTGAAAGAAGAAAAGTAGACATAGCGGACGAGCTCTGGCACAGGTGCCCTATTCCACCATTATCTTAGACTGGAATGCCTCGCGCCTAATACTATGCGCTCTTATTTAGCAGCTTCCTGTGCTGCATCTTGTCAAAGGCCTTCTAGAAATCCAAATGGACCATGTCCACTGGCTCTCCTTTGTCATTATGTCCTCAAATAATTCTCAGGCATGTTCTCCCCGTGATGAAATGGTGCTGACTCAGCTCTGTTTTACCATGCGCTTCCAAGTATTCTGTAATCTCATCCTTCATAATGGACTCTTAAAATCTTACCACCGAATGAGGTTGGGCTAACTGGTCTATAATTTTCTATCTTCTGGCTTTCTTCTTGAACAGGTCAGCATGAGGACAAGCTGAACCAGAATGGGAGGCTCATGGACTGAATGGAGGTCTTCTGTATAGTGGTCCACAATCTATATCTAGTCTCCCTATTGCAGAGCTACCTGTGCTTTGAGCAGCCAATACACCATACCAAATTGAAAGCAATGCGCATAAATCACTTTTCTCACTAGTAGGAGTGCCCCAGGGCCTTAGGTGGAAAGGAGAGACAAGTCAAACCTATCTCTTCTACATTTGCATGGATAGATGTCATGTGAAAATTCAGGTATAAAAACACAAAATGCTTAGCAGGTCTGACAGCACTGTGGTGAGAGAGAGGGGGCAAGTTAACTTTCAAACCTGGTATGACTCTTCTTGAGAATGACAGTTCTGACATGGGACTCGATGTTAACTTTGTTTCTCTGTCCACAGGTGCTGCTAGGCTTGAGTACCTCCAGCAATTCCTGTTTTTATTTCAGATTTCCAGTGACTGCAGTATTTTGCCATTTTATGAGAAAATTTAGGAGTTGTGGTCATAGCCATTTTTCATTGCCAGCAAACATTTATGAATTGCAAGAATGTATAAGGCAACCCAATTTATGCTTGACAGCAGGAGTCGCAGGCTCAGCCTGCTAATCAAGTTTCCCTCTCCACCCGCCTCCCTAAACAAATCTCCACGTTTCTTTCTAACGCTCTCCATCAAGTACATCAGTACTTGCACATTTCCATATACCTCTTTGAAGTGCAACCCAGTTTCCTAACATTATCCCCTGAGTCCAGGCCCTGCAGCTTAGTAAAAACCAACCATGGTGCCTCAATGCCCCTCTGTCAAGGCCAGTGTGGTTGTGACCATTACTAACTCCAGGGCAACCTTGCTTATCCGAATGACACTGGTGGGGAGAATTTTGTTTGGGTAATCAAATTCTCTGATAATCGAATCCTCGGATAATTCAGTTTACTCAACCATTGGGACCTTGAGGTCTTGTTTGGATAATCAATGTTCAGATAATCGAGGTTGCTCAGTACTCCTCCAATGGCTAGCCATATCCTCCAATGCTCCATTGTTGACGCTTTTGTATGTTGAGATTCCCTGCTCATCACAATTATTGTCTGTCTATATCCCATCATACTGCCTCCAACTCCCAGAACTGACTTTCCCATTTTCCCTACCACAGCAGTGACCCTTGACAGACCTCCTGGACTTTAAAATGAATAATGTTTAGTTCATGTGAGCTTTTAGTTTTGAGTATTAGAGTAAATGTCTTAAAACTTGAAATCTTGCTATCAGTCATCCTCTGAAAGTTCAAATTTCTTTCAAAGTGTTATTGATCTCTACAGGGATCAGAGCAAATCTTCCTGCTGTGTATACTATGTCAGTAAAACATTGGGAAAATCTTCCAAAATATTATAGATGTGAATGGAACAGCTGTTGTCAGGAGCAAAAAGCTTCTTCTGTTTAGACAAATATTGTACGCATTTAATTTGATTTTTAATTTACTTATCAGACTTCCACCTTTTCTCGAGGACTGCCCACGTCGAGGATTGAGCAGAGTCCTGGGACAGAGAATTGGCTCTCTGTGCCAATCTCATTACCTTCCAAGTGGCGTCCAAGTGATATTCCTGCTAGGTAACTTGGCAGCCACCCAGAGGAGTCTGATCAGAATAATGCAGTATTTTCCTGTGTCTGTGTGCATTGCCCTGCTCCCTTTATTGGCTAAAAACAAATTACTGCAGATGCTGAAATCTGAAACCAAAAGAGAAAATGCTGGAAAATCTCAGCAGGTCTGGCAGCATCTGTAAGGAGAGAAAATAACTGACATTTCGAGTCTAACTGACCCTTTGTCAGATGCTGCCAGACCTGCTGAGAATTTCAAGCCATGGGGGATATGTTCCAAGACCTACTATGGAAGCCCAAAACCACAGATCATTGCAAAACCATTCATTTAAACGGAAAATTTACCTTCCCAGCAGCCGAAAATGTGTTGCTGGAAAAGCGCAGCAGGTCAGGCAGCATCCAAGGAGCAGGAGAATCGACGTTTCGGGCATACACACTTTTCAGCTCTGATCTCCAGCATCTGCAGTCCTCACTTTCTTCCCAGCAGCCCCCTGGTCCCTAGTTCTGAAATGTTTCCTGTAATATGTTCAGGCCACGGTAAACCACGAGTAATTGGGACCGTGGAAACAGGACCTGCAGGTATGGCAGCTGGCCTGTATTTCCCTCCTGTCCACTAATGGGCCCAAAGCTTTTCCAGGGGCTCTTGTGGTGCAGTGGTGCCTTGGGTTCAAGTCCCACCTGCTCCAATGGTGTATCAGAACACAGATGAACGTGTTAATTAAAAATATGCATAGTACCTAAAATAGGGAAAATGGTAAATGTCTTGATAAAAGGGGTCAAAGAACGTAACGAGTTGGAGTAGGCAATTCAAGGCCTTGAGCCTGCTCCACTGTTCAATAAGTTGGCAGATGATCTCGGCTCCACTTTCCTGCCTTCCCTTCATAACTCTTTAATCCATAACTAATTAAAAATCTGTCTGCCTCCTCCTTAAATTTACTCAATATTCTAACATCTATCACACTCTAGGGAAGTGAATTTCACAAATAAGTAATGTCCTCTCATTTCTGTTTTAAATCTGCTACTCCTTGTCCTAAAACTATGACCCCTCATTCTTGATTGCCCTACAAAAAGAAACATCATCTGTATGTTCACTTTGTCAATCCTCTTGAGCATCTAATGTACCTTAATTAGATCTTTCTCACTCTTCTCAACTATAGCAAGTATAAGCCTAAACTGCTCAATCTCCCTTCATAAGACAAATTTTTAAAAACTTGCAATGTGTGATGGTAAAGCAGATCTAAAACAAATGATACCTTGTAGTACAGTGACAGTGTCCCTGCCTCTGGATCAGGAGGCCTTGGTTCAAGTCCCACCTGCTCCAGGGATATGCCATAACACCTCCTAGTAGGTTCTTTAGAAAATATCTACAAAGCATTTTTTCATGCCCCCCCCGCCCAATAATCCTATTGATCACCCCATTTAGTTTATGAAACATCAGATTTATCAGGTTGATTGAGTCATTTGTGTGGGGCACTTGTGGTGCAGTGGTAGTGTCCCTGCCTCTGGATCAGGAGGCCTCAGTTCAAGTCCCACCTGTCCCACTGATGTGTCATAACATCCCTAAATAGATTGATTCAAAAATATCTGGTAGTTTGTGTATTTGCTTCCACAGTTCTACAGGAATAGCAAATTGCCTGCTGATTTGAGCTAATGTTATGTCTTCAAGTTAATTCAAACTCATTTCCTTAATGGCTCTTAAAAGCATTTTTGCTGAATATTATTTCTGGGAAAATTCAAAGTAATTCTAAAGATATCCACAATCTCATCTGACGTGCAATTCCTGTCAACAGCTCTCATACATTTTCTAAATACACTCCCTTAGTATGGAGTGCATTTCATGAAAAGTGGGGAAAATATGGCATAATGTCCTTTTATTATAAATAACTTTGGGAAAAGACCCATGATTAATTGATGTGTCTTTTTCCTGGCACCTAGAGTTCTTGGTTAGAATGCAATTTGATAAGTATGTTAATAAGGCAGAACCCAGATATTTAGATGAGTTCTTTAAATATCAATTGGATTACACTCTTTAGGAGTGATTTAGCCCTATTACTCATTACAGACTTGGGTTTGGATCCCACCTGCTCTAATGATGTGTAGTGACAACTCTGAGCAGGTTGATTCAGGAGCGATTTATCCCTTTTACTCATTAGATACTGGATCTACATGTGTGAATTAGGAGGCCGTCTTGTGGTACAGTGGTAATGTTCCTAACCACTGAACCAATAGACTCAGGTTCAAGTCCAACCTGCTCTGGAGGTCATGGAGTCATACAGAAACAGACCCTTCAGTCCAACCATTCCATGTAGAAAATAATCCCAAACTAAACTAGTCCCACCTTCCTGCTCCTGGCCCATGTCCGTCCAAACCTTTCCTATTCTTGTACTTATCCAAATGTCTTTTAAATTTTATAATTGTTTCCAAATCCACAAATTCCTCAGGAAGTTCATTCCACACGTGAACCACCCTCAGTGTAAAAACAAAATTGCCTCTCATGCCTTTTTAAAATCTCTGTCCTCTCACATTAAAAATTGTGTAACAACATAGAGTCATAGAGATGTATAGTACGGAAACAGACCCTTTGGTCCAACTTGTCCATGCCGACCAGATATCCCAACCTACTCTAGTCCCACTTGCCAGCACCTGGCCCATATCCCTCTAACCCCTTCCGATTCATATACCCTTTTAAATGTTGTAATTGTACTAGCCTCCACCACTTCCTCTGGCAGCCCATTCCACACATGCACCATCCTCTGCGTGAAAAAGTTGCCCATTATCTCTTTTATATCTTTCCCCTGAACTTAAGCCCTCTAGTTCTGAACTCTCCCATCTCAGGGAAAAGACTTTGTCTATGTATCCTATGCATGCCCCTCATGATTTTGTAAACTTCTATAAGGTCACCCTCAACCTCCAACGTCCCAGACAAAACAGTCCCAGCCTATTCAACCTCTCCCTGTAGCTCAAATCCTCCAACCCTGGCAACATCCTTGTATATCTTTTCTGAACCCTTTCAAGTTTCACAACATCTTTCCGACGGGAGGGAGACCAGAATTGCACACAATATTCCAACAGTGGCCTAACCAATGTACAGCCGCAACATGACCTCCCAACTCCTATACTCAATACTCTGACTGATAAAGGAAAGCATACCAAACACCCTCTTCACTATCCTATCTACCTGCGACTCTACTTTCAAGGAGCTATGAACCTGCACTCCAAGGTCTCTTTGTTCAGCAACAATCTCCAGGACCTTACCATTAAGTGTATAAGTCCTGCTCTGATTTGCTTTCCCAAAATGCAGCATCTTGCATTTATCTAAATTAATCTCCATCTGCTACCTCTCAGCCCATTGGCCCATCTAGTCAAGATCCCATTGTATTCTGAGGTAACCTTCTTCACTGTCCACTGCACATCCAATTTTGGTGTCACTTGCAAACTTACTAACTATATCTCCTATGCTCCTATCGAAATCATTAATGTAAATGACGAGCGTTAAATCTTTGGAATTCCTTGCCACAGAAAGCAGTGGCGGCAAAGTCCTTGCTTATATTTAAAGTTGAGATAGATAAAATTTTCATCAGTAGGGGAATCAAGGATTATAGGAAAACGTAGAAAAGTGGATGTAAGAAATGTTGACGCTCGATTGGCTTAACAGCCTACTCTTCATATTTCCTATGGCCTTATTTTCTTTTAAGCAGAGAGTTCTGACATCCTTGCTGAATATCAATTTGGAATAATTCAACAGCTGAGAGCTGAACTGAAACTATAGGTGGTTATGATGAACCCAATATTTGAGTAACTATGCAAATTCATTAAAGCTTTCTATGGTGTGCTTCTTCCCTTAAATAAAACTTTCAAAGCATGATGGTAGGTGGTCAACATTACAATAATCCAATTCAAATCCTTTACAATAAAAACACAAGTCCATTGTTCTGTATGTGCTGATTCACTTACCTTTGCTAATGGAGCAATCTTTTAGTACAGATACAATTCAACTCAGGAAATGGCAGTTCATGTGAAATAAAATGCCAAAACACCTGTGTTCCTCAACAATCTACCCCAACAGAGCATCTTTTGCATTAAGAAAAAAGTTGTTCCTATTTCACCTGGTACAACATTAAAATTAAAGGAACAAAATGGTGAAACAAAGCTCATTTGATGCATGTGTGCCTATTCCAGTTTTCACTACAAAGAGTCAAGACCAGATGTTGTAAATCTGTTGTATGATTCAAGCTATCGTAACCTCATCTACTGAAAAGGAAAGTCACATTTCATTTCAAACACAGCCCCATTAATTTAAAAACATTATGCAAATGTTATTGTAACATGTAGAGATTCAGAAAGGAAATCACTCCTAGAGAAAACCGTTAATCCTAATGGTCGGAGGGAAATAAATACCCATAATGATGAACATAAATTGAAAAGCAAACAAGGAAAGCATTTGCAGCTCACATTTTAAATTATATTAGCATTGCTGAAAAAAAAAGTTCATGCGTCAAAGCTTTTTGTATTAGGCTTATCAAGATAATTTTCAAATACCTCTGTAAAGCAAAAACTATATTTTATATACTGTACTACAAGAAACTACTGTTTGGCTAATAAGTGAACTACAAGTCATAAAGAAAAGAAATTACACAAGTAGAAAGGTCGGAGGCTGAGGGGTGACCTGATAGAAGTATATAAAATTATAAGGCATAGATGGAGTGGATAGTCTTTTTCACAGGGTGAAAATGTCAAATATAAGGGGGGGGTATAGGTTTAAGGTGAGGGGCGAAACCTTAATGGAGATGTGCAAAACACTTATTGAATATTTTGATCTATTAAAAACTCAAGATTTAGAATCCTTTTTTGTCAACATGGAATGTTGGAAAAGAGTCTCGAGACCAAAACTTATCCTTGGAGATCACAGCCAACAGAAGTTTAATGCACATGCAACATTCCTTTATACTATTTACCTGAAACATTAAACTGTTTAAGATAAATGAGTCACTTCTAGTGATAAAACAGCAGCCAGCAAAATGTCATATTCCTTCTTTAAACATCTACCAATGATACTCAACTGTCATTTCTCAGCTTCCATTTCACAGGGAATGCTTGAACAGAGTAATAAGTACAGATTGTGATCCAATATAAGTCACTGCTTTAATCATTAATCCTTTACATAGTAAAATTCTTCATGTCTTGTACAGGCAGCTTGTGCTTTGAGTCTTGCTGACTTATTTAACACTCATGGTAGATTCACACATCTTATGTAGTTCAAATATTAATGCCATCAAATTGTTTGATTAGTGAATGATTTTGTGAAAAGATTGCAAATAGAAATGTTAAATGAACACATTAATCATTAGCTGCTAAAATAGAAGGCATATCAGCGCTAAAAGGTTGCTTCTCCACATCAAGGTAAAGCCAGCACAGAGCTGCTCTCTCATTGCAGAGACAACTGGTGGTAATTTAATCTGAAGGTCACCATGCTTCAGGTGAGGAGTCAGGTTGAGAAAGAGAGTCTCTCACAGTAACCATAACCAGTGCGGGAATTAAACCCGTGCTGTTGTTGTCATTTTACTTTGTAAACGAGCCAGCCAGCCAGCCAACGGACCTCCTATGCAATATACCTGTTCTGCATCCTCAACCCTCTCCAAAGTCAGTCAGCCTATTATCAGTACTGTACGTATTCACATAACCCTAGGACAAAATAATAATTTGTTTTGAGGTTTTCTCTTGAGATTTTTTTTCGGATTTTGGATTTGGGGGTTGCTTTTCCATTTGATTGCATAGGTGTGTAGGCAACAAATGCTTTTTGGGAAAAAACAAACTGATACATATTCCAAACAAAAATCCAAATCACATATCAGTGTTATGATTGTGAAGAGCTTAGTTATTGAGATAACTTCCTGAGACACCTCAGATCTTGCACTAACCCAACATGAGGTGCTGCCCAGTACCAAACTGTTTATCTAATCTCCAGCACAGATAATCTCGGGCCAAAGAGTAAGGGCTGGTCTCTAATTGCCTTGGAATCCCCTCTCGCCACTGGACCAAGACATTGCACCACTAAGCCTGTGTGGTAACCAGTGTGCAATAGTTTCCCCACATTAAAAGAATTCACACAGGATGTAACTTGGGACCTAGAATGTCAGGACCCTTATGGACAGTCCTGAAGGTGGCAAGAGGCTGAAGCATGTTCTCTGAGGAGTTGGGAGGTCATGTTGCAGTTGTACAGGACATTGGTTAGGCCACTTTTGGAATATTGTGTGCAATTCTGGTCTCCTTCCTATTGGAAGGATGTTATGAAACTTGAAAGGGTTCAGAAAAGATTGACAAGGATATTGCCCGGATTAGAGCTGTAGGGAGAGGCTGAATAGGCTGGGGCTGTTTTCCCTGGAGCGTTGGAGGCTGAGGGATGACCTTTACAGAGGTTTATTTTTTAAAAATGAGGGGCATGGATGGGATAAACAGTGAAGGTCTTTTGCCTGGGATGGATGAGTCCAGAACTAGAGGGCATAGGTTTAGGATGAGAGGAATGATATAAAAGGATCTAAGGAGCAACTTTTTCACGTAGAGGGTGGTGCGTGTATGGAAATGGGTAGTGGAGGCTGGTACAGCATTTGAAATACATCTGGATGGCTATATGAATAGGAAGAGTTAAGAGGGATATGTGCAAAGTGCTGACAAGTAGGACTAGATTAGGTTGGGATATTTGGTCAGCATGGATGGGTTGGACCGAAGCGTCTGTTTCCATGCTATACATCTCTATGACTCTATATTAAAAAAGGATGAATACTGCAGGCCTGTTTTCATTGATTTACATTGCATCTTTTCCTTTCTTAACTAATTTGTTTTTGCAGAAATGGCCAGTTTCATGGTTGCATTCCAGTTATAAGTGCAAAGTACATATTTCATAAAGGTAGAAATTTCATGCTTGGGATTAGATGAACTCTTAATGTAGCTTTGTTTGATGTAAATTAGTAATTCCCTGAAATTAAAAAGCAATTTCCATCTAAGTGAGTTCTCCTTTCATACAGAATCCATAGATTTGAGAAGATAGGACTGTTTTAAGAAGGATGAGAGCAAATTTGATTGCACTATTCAAATGATGAGGGGGCTGGACAGAAGGGTAAGTTTCTTCCCATGAAGGATTGAGGGTAAGGTCATTGATCAAAGAAGCAACAAGTATCCTGAATACCTAAGAGTGTGGGGGAGGCAGGTCCAGTTGCATCCCTTTTCATTCAAAAGATACTATTATTTGAAAAGGAGCAATGCACAGGGTTACAGGGAAAAGACACTTACTGCATATGGCAGTAAGTGAAAATGATGTCTTTAACAGCTGGCACAGACATGAAGGGCTGCACTATGTTAATTTTTCATTTCAGTAAATAACACTGTGACCCACTTGCAGTTTCTTCAAGCTAAAACACAGGGAAAAGGGTTTCCAAGATAGGTAGACTAACCCTGTCAATTATAGTGATTCATTTGGGTTCAGTTTGATCTAATCCAACTGAACATTTTGAACCTCTCTAACGCATCCAATTCTAAAAGTTTCATATTTATAGTTTCCTGATTAGTCATTAATATCTGTGCATAGAGTCATCTAATGTAAATCACAGACTATAATAATAATTTTATCTTTACATAATGCTTTAACATAATGAAGACTTCTCAATTACAGCCCAAATATCTGAAAGATGAGGCTCCTCATTGGATAGACCAACACTTAATATTTACAACAGCAGCACGATCATGGAATTCTGTGCATCCTTTTGAAAGATTGACTTCTTTCATTGTGGTGCTTATAGCATACCTATCATGTTACAATAATAAGGCTTAAATGATGCTGGGCCTGTTGTTTCTCTATCATCTGACCTTGTACCAATGTCTGAGTAAACCCACACCAGGACAAAATCAAAATACTGTGGAAATTGAAAATCTAAAACATAAACTGAGTATGTTGGAAATATTCAGCAGCTCTGACTGCATCTGTGGAGAAAGGAACAGTTAATGTTTCAAGTCAATAACTTTCCATCAGAACTCTATCTCTCATAGATACTGTCAGGGTTGCTGAGTGTTTAAAACACTGTTGTTTTTACAAAACAAATATATTACTTGGCATAATATTTTGATTAAGGAACAGAATGAGAGAGAGGAAATATTTCTGGTCAACTGTCCCTTTCCAGGATCTGGCAGTATCCAAGAAATTTCAGACAAATACTGTTGGTATCTTCAGGAGGCTTCAGTCTCCTTCAAGTTGAACTGCTATTGCTTATGCAGCTACAATTATCTTATGATTTGGAGACACTTGTGTTGGACTGGGGTGTACAAAGTTAAAAATCACACAACACCAGGTTATAGTCCAACGGGTTTAATTGGAAGCACTAGTTTTTGGAGCGCTGTTCCTTCATCAGGTGGTTGTGGAGTACACAGTTGTAAGACACAGAATTTATAGCAAAAGTTTACAGTGTGATGTAACTGAAATTATACATTGAAAAATACCTTGTTTGTTTGTTAAGTCTCTTATCTGTTAGAATGACCATGTTAACCTGCGAATATAACTTTAAAAAAAGTTTTGTGATTTACATATGAAAGAAGTGAAACTAACATGGTCATTCTAACAGATGAGAGACTTAACAAACAATCAAGGTATTTTTCAATGTATAATTTCAGTTACATCATAGTGTAAACTTTTGCTATAAATTCTGTGTCTTACAATTGTGTACTCCACAACCACCTGATGAAGGAGCAGCGCTCCAAAAACTAGTGCTTCCAATTAAACCCGTTGGACTATAACCTGGTGTTGTGTGATTATCTTAGTTACAGTTGCACTACCCTCTCTAGAGCAAGAATTCTACTGCATCTAAACAAAGTCCTGACCCAAGAAAATAGATCAGGGTCATGGTGAGTTTGGGATGGTGAATGGATGTATGGTTCTGTAACCACCCTGGAGGATTTTCCAGCCTCTATTCCTTTAAATTCCAATAGCCAATTCTGTCACTGGGGTAATTACAATCTAAAGTGAAACAGCACTTGCAGGATACACAGGCTAGGAAGTCTACGCATTCTGAATATCTTATTTTCTATCTGTTAAATTAATGGGCAGAAAATCTCGCTAATGATTTCTGTAACAGCCGCTCTGCACCAAAAGTGTCAATAACTCATCTCATGTTCAACAAAACAAAAATGTTGTTCATAACTGAATAAATGTAGCATTCTCAGTAAATGCAGTTAGAATCCAAGCAGTATATCCAATGGATATCACTTTTTCTGTTAAATTCAGAAGTATACAGATAACATGGTCATAGTGCTGACACCATGTACAGACATTACTGTCAGAAATACTTTCAATGCTTTCAGAGAAGTAATCTAAGGTCTGAGCCTGTCAGTAGCTAATCATTCCACGGTGGACAGTATGTAGCACACGAATGCTTCCATTTCATGAGCTTGGCTGCTCAGGAAGCTGAAGCTGCCTGAAGGTGATGAAATCTGATCTCCTGTTTCCTGTCATACTGGCTTGCCAAATATCATGAAGTAATAGAGGGTCAGCCAGAGCCAACAGTAATCTCTGGAGCGCACAAAGGATGACATATGTCATTGCAAGAAAGGATATACTACTGAATACATCGAACCTCATTTTGTCAATGCTGCTGAAGTCCTGTCACGGGCCGTTGTTGATTATGCCAAGACAGGTTTCACTATTCTCACGCCATTTGGCTGACAGCCTTTACTTGTGATGAATACCATTTTCTCTTCACTCGGTGACAACAATAACCCTGATCATGGCAGAGCTTCACAGTCTGTCAATTTGTCCAAAACGTGCTTTGAGTTGATGCTTAAAAGTGTGTGATTTCACCTTCGCCATCTGCATGGTTCCATGTAAGTAGCAGCAATGACGTCTCAGCCTGAAGTGCCCCTCAGTAAGGACATATTAGTGACAAATTTGTCACTGTTGTGCTCACTGACTGATTGATAGTGCAGAGATAACGGCCCTTAGTCTAGTGATTTAGCTTGAGAAATGAGCTTGGCAGTGTTATACTCCATAAGACCACAGCTTGGAAAACTATAAGGTTGAGGAAGCTTGCTCTGGTAGTAAGGACAATATAATGATATTGTTATGTGTGACCAAAATGTAATGTAAATGACGTACGTGAATTCTGCTTATTTGAAGACCTCTGATGGGTTTATTAACAGCTAAACTAATATATGTAGCACAGAGAAATCTCCAGAAATAGCCTGTGCCCAGAATACTGCAGAGCAGAACACCTACAGCCTACGGTCATGTCACAACATCTGGGTACTTGGCTCATTTGCATATCACCCCAAAGGTGATAACTCCACAGAGTGTCAGTCTCAATGTAACATTCTTGTTATGGGAATCGGGCCATATGCTGAGTTTTAGGGTCAGTGTTATATGCCTGGTGTAAGTCATATAACTCTAAGATGTGCCCGCTTAGGGCAAATAGCTTGCTACTTTATTAATTAGGATTTTCATTACACGACCATTGTTAGTCACCAGTAGTGTCTCTAGTTTTCCTTTTTGGTGCCTAGACCTCTGATGTCCTTGCCTGGTGTCAGCTTCTGAAAGTTAATGCATTGGCCTAGCAGTTGGTGTGCATGCAATCTTGGCATGGCTGTGTAGCCATGCAGCTTTGAGGGAATGTTGGTGGTCACACTTTCAGCTACCTGAATCATTTAAGCTCAGAAATTTCTTCCTTAAACCTTTCTCTCTCTGTCTCCTCCTTTGAGACATTCTTTATTACCTATCTCTTTGACCAAGCTTTTTGATACCTGTGCTGAAAATGTGTTGCTGGAAAAGCCCAGCAGGTCAGGCAGCATCCAAGGAGCAGGAGAATCGATGTTTCAGGCATGAGCCCTTCGAGCCACATCTCCTTTTTGACACCTGTCCCAACATCTCAGTATATGACTTGGCATATGTCCTTTCGTCTGATTAATGCTCCTGGGAAACATATTGGAAAGTTTGATCATGTTAAGGGCACTATATAAATGCAAATTTTTGAGTGGCCTGCTGCTGCTGCTGAATACTCACTAAGGTTAGGAGCATCAACCCTGTCACCCGTCTACTGAGCAGTTTATGTTCTATTGCATAACACAAAAAAGGCCATCATGTTAAGGCATCTATTACTTCTTGAATTCATTTCTGTTGTTGTGAATGACACTATTTTCACATACTTTCTCACCTGCTGTTGTTTGATATTGTAGCCAATAAAATGCGAAGGATGGTTATTCCTTTGGAAATTTGCTTAGTGCTCCAGACTGTTGGAAAAGCAATAGAGATGTTAATAGAGTTCCAAGTACTTCCATGTCCACACTTCTTTTAGTACTCCATAAATCACATTCATCAATCTCAACAACTCTTCCTACAGTAAACAACCAATCCACAGTAAACAACCAATCAAGCCAAGGCCTTGTTTTCATTCCTATCTGCAACACTATTTCTGACAGAAAGAAGGCATTAGTTGAATAAATCTTAACTGGAGAAATGCTATGCACGTGACCATCATTAATGTGACCACATTAATATCACTCTCTATATGAACAGACATTGCTTCTAGTGGGTGGCACGGTGGCACAGTGGTTAGCACTGCTGCCTCACAGCGCCAGAGACCCGGGTTCAATTCCCAACTCAGGCAACTGACTGTGTGGAGTTTGCACATTCTTCCCGTGTCTGCGTGGGTTTCCTTCGGGTGCTCCGGTTTCCTCCCACAGTCCAAAGATGTGCAGATTAGGTGAATTGGCCATGCTAAATTGCCGTAGTGTTAGTTAAAGGGTAAATGTAGGGGAATGGGTCGGTGTGGACTTGTTGGGCCGAAGGTCCTGTTTCCACACTGTAAGTAATCTAATCAATTCAAAGTTAAGTTTGTATCCAAGTGTTTTATCACTGAAAATCATAATGCAAATGAAAGACCATTAAATAGGAGCTGCTTATATTTTCATGAGGCACAGTCTATCCTTTCTCTAGTTACGTCGAGACTCGTATAGGCAGATTGTTGCTGGTTATCCATGCAGGCTAGTTTCCATTTAGCGATAATCTAACTGCAATGAAAGATAAATGCCATTATATTGCAGTCAAATATATTCTTGATCCATCACTGCTATTGTGCTAAGATTATTCATACAGAGAATTTATGCTACAATGTCTAACTCTGATTTTCTGTTGTTTGTTTCGCTGCAGAGTAAATTTGTCATGCTGACAGGATAGAAGTGCACTTCTGCATAGTACTGAGTGCAATTTGAAAAGGTCCAATTGTTCACTCTAAAATTCCTCCTGTTCATCTCCATTTTGGGGATTTTTATTTTAATTATCACCAAGGGACATAGTAACTGATTAACACCAAATCAAGCTCATTTCAAAAATTTCATGTTAATGCTCCATAACCCATCTGACAGTATAATGATACAACTGACATGGAATACATTTTTATTTTGTGTACCTTGGAGAATTGGGAAATTCCAACAGATGAGATGGAAATTATTAATGTTTTGGTGCAAAAGGCGCAATGTGACTTTGCTTTCATAGCTTTGTAGTCAATATTTTGAGTAAGGAGTTGTTCTAATCTTATCCAGCTTCAACGGTAAAAATAAATGTCCTTGCCTGTGTTGCAATTACTTTTGGTAATCCTCTTGATTTCCGTTTCAGGTTTGTTCAGATTGTGTATATTGATGCAGCAATTGCGAAAAGTGTAAATAATTTGATAGAAAAGAAAAATACTTCTCGTCAACTGAAGTCTTTACTTTTGACCTGTGAATGTGACATTTCCATTATTATTGTCTAAATTGTGTCCAAATTCTGGCTGTTTCTTGTGAAAATATATTTTGAAAGAAAGGAATACTCCCAGTATGTGAATGGGCAACTGGCTAGTAATGCACTAGGATATATGTTTGTAGAAGTCTTTTCATACATAGTATATTTGCTAACTCACCATAGTCATCTGACCTCTGCCTTTGCTGGAACTTACTTCCATATTAGTTGTGACAGCCGTTACATTCAATACTTAAAAAAAGGCATCATTTTTTCAAAGCTGTAAGAGCAGCAGCTTCTGTAAGAAAGAAAGACTAATTTACTAAAAAGAACAGTATGTCACTTTGAAGTACTGTGTGAATCAGGTTGATTTTGCAGTGGAAAAGAAAGGAGATAGAACATAGAACGTTATAGCGCAGTACAGGCCCTTCGGTCCTCAATGTTGCGCGACCTGTGAGAATAATCTGATGTCCATCTAAGCTATACTGTTCCATTATTATCCATATGTATGTCCAATGCCCAGTTAAATGCCCTTAACATCAGAGAGTTTACTACTGTTGCAGGCAGGCTGTTCCACGCCCCTACTACTCTCTGAGTGAAGAAACTATGCCTAATATCTGTCCTAAATCTATCATTCCTCAATTTAAAGCTATGTCCCCTCGTGTTAGCCTTCACCATCCAAGGAAAAAGGCTCTTATTGTCCACCCTATCTAACCATCTGATTATCTTATACGTCTTGATTAAGTTACCTCTCAACCTTCTTCTCTCCAATGAAAACAGTCTCATTTCCCTCAGCCTTTCTTTGTAAGACCTTCCTTCCATACCAGGCAATGTCCTAATATATCTTCTCTGAACTCTTTCCAAAGCTTCCACATCCTTCCTATAATGCGGTGACCAGAACTGCATGCAATATTCCAGGTGCGGCCTTACCAGTGTCTTGTACAGCTGAAGCATGACCTCATGGCTTTGAAACTCAATCCCTGTACCAATAAACGCCAACACACCATATGCCTTCTTAACAACCCTATCAACCTGGGTGGCACCTTTCAAAGGACTTCTGCACAGGACACTGAGATCTCTCTGTTCATTTTCATTAGCCCAGTACTCTGCATTCCTGTTATTTCTTCCAAAGTGAACTACCCCACACTTTTTTCCATATTAACCTCCATTTTCCACTTCTCAACCCAACTCTGCATCTTATCTATGTCCCTCTGTAAACCACAACATCCTTCGGCACTATCCACAACTCTGCCTACCTTTAGTGTCATCCACAACTTTACTAACCCAACCTTCTATGCCCACATTCAGATCAGTTATAAAAATGACAAACAGCAGTGGCCCCAAAACAGGTCCTTGCGACACACCACTGGTAACTGAACTCCAGGATGAACATTTCCCATCAATCACCACCCTCTGTCTTCTTTCAGCTAGCCAATTTCTGATCCAAACCACTAAATCACATTCGATCCCAAACCTCCGTATTGTGTGCAATAGCCTACCATGTGAAACCTTATCAAACGCCTTACTGAAGTCCATATGCACTACGTCAACTGCTTTACCTTCATCCACCTGTTTTGTCACCTTCTCAAAGAACTCAACAAGGTTTGTAAGGCACGACCTACCCTTCACAAAACCACGTTGACTTTCCCTAATTAAATTATTCCTTTCCAGATGGTCATAAATCCTACCTCTTATAACCTTTTCCAATACCTTACTCACAACCGAAGTAAGGCTCACTGGTCTATAATTACCAAGGCTGTCCCAACTCCCCTTCTTAAACAAGGGAATAACGTTTCCTGTCCTCCAGTCTTCTGGCACTACTCCTGTCGACAATGATGATATAAAGATCAAAACCAAAGGCTCTGCAATCTCCTCCGTGGCTTCCCAGAGAATCTGAGGATAAATCCCATCCAGCCCAGGGGTCTTACCTATTTTCAGATCTTCCAAAATTGCTAAAATCTCCTCTTTGAAAACCTCAATCCCATCTAATCTTGTAGCCTGTACCTCTGTATTCTCACTAACATTGCCCTTTTCCAATGTGAATATTGATGAAAAGTATTCATTAAGCGCTTCCCCTGTGTCCTCAGATTCTACACAACTTTCCACTACTATCTTTGATTGGCCCTAATCTTACTGTGGTCATTCTTTTATTCCTGATATACCTAGAGAAGGCCTTAGGGTTTTCCTTAATTCTATCCGCCAACAACTTCTCATGTCCATTCCTGGCTCTTCTTAGCCCTCTCTTTTGAACTTTTCTGGGTAACTTAGAACCTCCAGCCCCCTATCTGAGCTTTCACGCCTCATCCTCTTGTCAAGAGCTTCAACTTTCTTTGGTAAACCATGGCTCCCTCTCTCGACAACTACTTCCCTGCCTGATAGGTATATCCTTATCAAGCTGAAAATGTGTTGCTGGAACAGCGCAGCAGGTCAGGCACCATCCAGGGAACAGGAGAATCGACGTTTCGGGCATAAGCCCTTCCTCAGGAATGAGGAAAGTGTGTCCAGCAGGTTAAGATAAAAGGTAGGGAGGAGGGACTTGGGGGAGGGGCGTTGGAAATGCGATAGGTGGAAAGAGGTCAAGTGAGGGTGATAGGTCAGAGTGGGGTGGGGGCGGAGAGGTCAGGAAGAAGATTGCAGGTTAGGAAGGCGGTGCTGAGTTCGAGGGATTTGACTAAGACAAGGTGGGGGGAAGGGAAATGAGGAAACTGGTGAAATCCGAGTTCATCCCTTGTGGTTGGAGGGTTCCTAGGCGGAAGATGAGGCGCTCTTCCTCCAACCGTCGTGTTATGGTCTGGCGATGGAGGAGTCCAAAGACCTGCATATCCTTGGTGGAGTGGGAGGGGGAGTTGAAGTGTTGAGCCACAGGGTGGTTGGGTTGGGGGACCTGCCTTGATAAGCCCCCTTATCAAGGACCTGCAGTAGCCATTCCTTGAATGAGCTCCACATTTCAAGTGTGTCCATCTCCTGCAGTTGTCTTCCTCATCATATGCATTCTAAATCTTGCCAATTGCATCATAAATGCCTTTCCCCCAGTTATACCTCTTTCCCTGTGATATATACCTATCCCTGCCCATTGCTATTGTAAATGTAACCGAATTATGGTCGGTTGAAGATGTAGGATGGAATTGGATTTTTAAAAAAAAATTTAATGGCAAATTTATGAAATAACTATAAAATTAAGTAAAATAGCAGAGTAAACAGGAGTACTGACCTGATTATCAGCGCAGGTGGAAGTGCTGCAAGCTATATTGCGCCGGAGCAGTGGACATCCAGACAGTAGATCCTTTGAAGATATACATGGGACCCATATTATTGTTACTTATAAATGGTATGCATTCAACATCAGAACTCGGGGAAATAATCTGTTGATCAGCTTGTGATACCATGGACACATATAACTAAATGCTTTGAATTGGGAGAACTGAAAGATAACCTCATCAGAGATGGGATTGTCTTTGACAATCATGAAAACATGTCTACCAAGAAAGCAGAAACTCCTTCTCAATAAAGCCATTGACATGTATAGAAAGTCTGTGGTCATTAATTACCAGCCACACCATATCATTGGGAGAACAGTGGAATTTATGTATTGTATTGAGACTTGGCAGACAACCTTTGCATTTATTCCTCCTCTTAATATGCCGTTCAAACATAAGCATTGTGGGAAAAGTTGGCATTTATTTCCCATCCTGAATTGCCCTGCATAAGGTGGTGAGCTGTCTTCTACAAGCCATGTAGTGTTGATGTACCAATTAGATAGGGAGTTTCAGATTTCTGAATTAGTGGAGCCAAAATCAGTTCTTTGCTGTGGAGATGAAAATGAAAGTTCAAGAAGAAATGCCTGAACAGTTAAACTTAGAATACATAGAAACTTGACAATATGATAAGTTTGTAGGTGTTCCTTTGCCTCGATTCTAAAGATGAATGAGGATCTGAAAGGGATATAAAGAATCAGGATGGCTACGAATTTTATATCGTCAAATCATTGAAAAAGGGTGATTTACATGTTTCCAGGAAGATGTGTAGCAATTTGCATGTATAACAGACCAGACTCCGCAGGAGCAGCTGTAGAAACAGCAATTTCAATTCAAAGTGTTGCTTTAGAAAGTATCACATCTGTAAAAACCAGTGGAGATGCAAATGCACACAACAGGGAGCTGAAAATCACTCATGAAATAGGCTTTTCAGAAATAAGTTCCAGCAATGATTCTCTAGTGAAAAAGCTCAAACCAAAAGTTAAAGAAAACCAACAACCACAGAAGGAGCAAATGGAAGAGTCCGGGTTTCCAAAAGGCAAAAAGGAGGGGAAAATAGAGATTTGAAGGTTATTAAAGCAAGTTTTGAATGTGAAAATATATAGGACCATTAGAAGAACCCAGGGTAGCAAAACCAAAAAACTTTAAAATTAGTTGAAAGCTCCTAAGGAAGAAAGCAGTAAATGCCATGAAGATTTGAATCACTTCAAACAGCTTTTCAAGTTATATGCTAATCTGGAATAGAAAATGTGGCTGTGGTGTATTAGGATAAGCAAATTATGGAAAAGCAAATAATAACAACTACAAACAAGGAAGACAGACCATATCACTGACCAGTGAGAATGAGTGACCTCCAGATAACGTTATCTTTACAAGATCTGAATATACCAGCAACTTACCAAAATGTTATTGAGACTTGTATGTTCATTGTCATTGCGAATTATTACATTTATTTTGGAAAGAAGAACTTTGTACGTGCACCTTCTGTTTAAGCGCTTGCCTTTCGGGACTCCATGTGTTATAATGTTGCAACTCTGTTTGGCAGTTAGTCTACTGTGAGTCTACAAACTACACACACACACACAAACAAATCAGTTGGTGTAATGCCTGCTTCACAACTTATAAAATGTTTTGTTTTAAATAAACCAACTCTGAGTTAACTAATCTCAGTCATGCAAATGATTGAGACCATTTTCATTATTATCACAGCACCCAGAAGCAGCAGTAAGAATCAAAAGTCTATTAAATTGTAATAAAGTAAAAACCATACGATAAAGTTAATGAAAATTGAGGTACATTGGAAGTTACAGCAGCCTAACCCAAACATATGCCTTGCAAATGCAGCTTCTAAATCTGGCAGCAGCGGCAGAAGTGTTTGGGCTGTGTGCTCATATGCTGTTGCTCTCACTCACCCGTGTGGCCGCATTCTTCTTTGTTGTTTTTCTTATTTGTTTGTTTCTTCATTTCTCTTTTGTATCAATGTTTTCTTCTTTTCTACGGCTGTGGTGGAGGAAGGTGGTTGGGAGGGCCTGTCACATGGTGGATCAGGATGTCCATTCCTTGTGGTCATAGTGCCCATGGCTTTATTGAAGGCTTTATCATTGGTGGGTCTGGCCCATTCATGTTCGTGGTGGTGCGGCGGTTTCAACGATGGCTATTGCAGTGACAGCGTGGTGGTTCCAGTTCCTTCCTCTGGCTATGGCGGCAATGTGTCAGCTTCGGGCGGCCACTGAAGTGGCAATGGTTTGAGCAACAGCTTCAGCATCGGTAGGTCCTTTCTGTCCCTCCTGTTCATGGCAGCAATGCGATGTCTTCAGTGTCAGCTTCAGTGGTGGCGGTGTGACGGGTATGGCCTGGAAATCCTTGCTTCGGCATCCTCAGGTGGCTTCGGTGATGGAGTCCCATAGCCATTTCGCAAACACTGATTGGCTGCGGACAGAACAAAAGATGAACTTTGTCCTAACTTCTCTTTAAAATTTCTGTAATTAAGCTGGTGGCCAAATTGTGGTGCCATATACACATCTCACTGTATTTTCATAAATACAAGTGATGATAAATTGCTATTTCATGTGAAAAAAGTTTCTGTGAGCAAGAATGATGGTTATTAACGTAAGATTTCTTTAGTTTAGAGCAATTATAAAAATATGAATTAATTGCAGTGCAAGTGGACTACACAGTTTAGTAAAATGATTGATTTTCACTTTTGATCTGAATTTTTAGTGGCTTCATACCTCTAAGCTGCACAACACTGATCCTTTTAACTGGATCATGTTGAGTTGCCAGGTAAATGGGGAACATGGTGGTCATTAAACCAATCATTGAAAACTTGAACTCTTGTGGCTGTTCTGTGTATGCAGAGCAGATGCAGAGAAAAAAACAACTTCTGTGATTCATTATACTTCTTAAATTGAGCACAGGCAGGTTTTGGATTAGCTTGTGTACTGCTCAGCACCAACATGTGGCCAGAGGTTCAACACTAAATACACCAACTTGTTTTGGTGCACTCCCCGCATAATGAGCTGTTTACAGCTGGAACCAGCTTAGTAGTTTAAAGCTGTACCACAAATGGAATAAAAATAAAGAGAAGTTAAAAGAACGTTAGCAATAGCATTAATTAGATATGAATTAAAATGCTATTTGGTTGTTAAGGCAATGTGGAAAATCAGTGCATGGCAGATCTGGTTTCATCAGTGTCTGATTATTTTGAAGTTGATTAATTTAAAATCTTGTCTTTATTTTCAACACCTGTAAAACACAATGCCATGACACTCAGGACAGTAATACATAAAATGCATGATGCAAACTGATATCAGTCCCAAAGGACACCTTCTACCAGACAATCATCTTGAGAGCTAATCTTCTCATAAAATGTGTGGTCTGCTCATTTGCCAATCCTTTAGAAAATGAATAAAGACAACCCCCTTGTTGCTTGGGGTTAGAGTGGCTGGGGATGGAGCAAGGTGAGAGCGCTGAGGACAGATGTTGCCCGGAATGGAGGGAAATGCAACGTATAAATATTAAAGACTTTGCAGTAATGAGTTATGTCAGTGGCATCTATGAGGTTGAAGGTTCATGGGAGATTTTGCTGCATACCATGTCTTCATTGGGAAACTTTAGCAGGAACCCCTAAAAGAAGGAAGTGATACATTGAACTGAGGTATAAATGAACAGCATAACATTTTAGTGACAGCCACGTGGAAACTCTTTACAATGTGATGCGGCAAAGGAGGGAAGGCCTATCGAGTGCTCATGGACGAAAGCCAAAGTGCAAAATAAAATTGCAATGGGGTAGGTCTGGTTACTAGAATGCTTCAGAAGAGTTTTCTCCTTGTTGTTATGTCAAAAATGTGTGTCTTTGTATTCAGGAAATAGCTGGAGTTTTCCCGTCCTGAGTTCAGCAATCTCGTGGTTTCTACCCATTCACTTCAATGAACAGGTTATTGTGGGCACTCTGTGAAGTGGAATGCAATGATCAATGTTTAACCTCAAATCATATGGGACTAAAATAATACAATTATCTCTGTCATGAATAATTACTAAGAACAACATCTTCAAAATAAGTAATTGTTTGAAAGTACTTTCACGTTATAAATAACACTGCACAGGTGCTATAGGCATTAATAGTAAACTCGAAGTGATGATCAAAATTGCTGACAAGATTTATTTCACTGCAAGTGCTAACTACACTGGAACATCTTTTTCTTTATATCTTACATATCTCACAAATAAATGCACTTGGAAAATTTCAAAATAAAGAAGTAATATTTGAATGATGTCCAGTTTGATACTTGAAATGATGCCCCAGGTCAAAAACAGAATTTTAACATGGAGCCAGTGACAATAATGTTCTAATAAATAGATTTTGATAGAGCATGATAATTGATGTCTGTTTTAATATTACCATGACTTGCCACCAAGGAAAACTGTGATTATCTTAATTGAGACGCTCTAGTACATGCTGATTGAACATCCTCAGGTGTCTTAAATATGTTTGTTTCTCCTCTTTGCAGTTAATTCAATCATCTCTTCAAAAACATAGTGCTAATTAAATCCCTAATAGAGTCATAGCTAGAAGAACAACATAGAGCTGAAAGGGTGAAGAGTAATCTCTTGCATTTACTGTGGATCATTTTGTGCATAGCTATTAGAATATTTGTCTGATGAATTGTTTTATCTTCTGGATTTTGTTTGATATTTATCTTTATAATGAAGTCAGGGCAAAACTTGTGGATCTGGAATGAAGATGACAAGTGGATGTGGTTCTAATGAGAGTGATAAGGATTCAGGAATTCTTGAAGATGGAGAATGGGAGGCAAAGGTCCTTCAGGATTTTAAATCTGGATCTTTGAGTTGAGAACATGGCAGGTAGAAGCATTGGTGGTCACTACTTTTGTTCTTTCCTTTTTCTCTTTTCCTTTTTGTAGGAAAATGTTCCTCCTGGTACAGAGAACCACTGTGATTTACCAGCTGCATCAGTCTACTGCAAATCATGAGATGTGTTCATGCTCTTTGTTGCAACGTGAAAGGAGTTCATGGTAAAATTTGGGAACAGTGACCTTGACAACCAAAGCAACACTGCTCATGCTAGAAGACAGCTAGCTCCAGCAGGAGGAGAAGGTTGCTTCCTGCAGTGCTCCCTGTATATGCCATGAAGATGTGTCCCCTATGCAGTGATCGCCTCCCTCTTCAGACAGCTGCTCTTGTTGTGTAGTTTTCCCTTTCTGCTCTTCTTTGTTCTCAAAATTCACCAGCTCTCAAGATTTGGGTGGCATGATGGCCCAGTGGTTAGCACTGCTGCCTCACAGTGCCAGTGACCTGGGTTCGATTCCAGCCTCAGGCGACTGCCCGACTGTGGAGTTTGCACATTCTCACTGTGTCTGTGTGGGTTTCCTCTGAGTACTCTGATTTTCCTCCCATTGACTGAAAAAGGGCAGGATTGGCCATGCTAAATTGCCCGTAGTGTCCAGGGTTGTGCAAGCTAGGTGGGTTAGCCATAGGAAATGTTGGGTTACAGTACAACCTACAATGTAAGGTGGTTAGGGTGAGATTTTCTTCCTTAGGGCAGTGTGGACTCATTGGGCCAAATGGCCAGCTTCCATACTTTAGGAATTCTATATGTAATTTTATAAGTACAGCAACTGGGCTTAGGCTCACGTGTCTTCCAACAGAACTAGGTTGGATCTCTGGTTGCACCGTAATCTACTCCACTGTAGTTCCCTACTATTAATATTCAAAGTCACCATTGATCAGCCATCCAGGTATTATGCAGCCAGAACAGGTCAAAAGTTGGGTAGTCTGCAGCAAAGTCTCAGCTCCTGATCATTCAAACCCTGGTCATTAGGTACACAGCTCAAGGAGGGAGTGTTTTGGAATGCTTCCCACATCCCTGGAAGCTGTTACTTCCTTCAGAACTTCTAGATTCCTCATCACTGCCTCAAATACTTTTTTGTTTTAGATGAGTTTTGAATAAACCTTTCACTATTCCCCACCACCCTGAAACATCCCCTGGATCCTGTAGGCTGTCTTATTTTTAGGACCCAATCTGGGTCCCAGTACTTTTCATTCATGAGGCATGAACGATACGGGCTGGGCCAGCATTATTAGTTTTTCTTGAGAAGGTAATAATGAGCTGCCTTCTCAAGTCATGCATTCCATTGAGTGAACCTTCACCATGTTGGTAGGAAGAGTATCACTGTGTCTGCACTCTCTTTCTAAGTGTTTTAACTTAGTGCCAATTTCCTGGCTTTTCCCTTTAACTCTGCACATGATTTACTTAGAATTAAACAATCATCTACTGGCCTCTTGAATGCCTCAGTTGAACCTGTGTTCAATGCATTTACAGCCAGTACATTCTAGACCCTAACTTCTCGCTGATTGAGAAGGGAGTTCTCGATTCACATTTGCTTCTTTTGCAAAACACTTTAAAACAGTGCCCCCTGACTTTCAATCTGTTTGCCAGTGAAAACAATTTTCCTTATCCACTCTATCTACACCTCTTTATGATATGAAAGCATCAATCAATGTCTGAGTCTTTTCTCCAAGAAAAATACTTCCAGCTTTTTAAATCTTGTCTCATAACTGAAAGATTTCATTCCTGGAACTATTCCCATAAACCTCTTCTGCACATTGGTTGGATCTCCAATTGGGGTCTAACCAGTATCTTATATAAGTTCATCATCACCACCTCTTGTACTCTCTGCCCCTGCTCATGAAATGGAGAAAACCATTCTACCAGTAATTCTTTCTAACTGTCCTGCCAGTTTTATACCCAGGTCTCTCTATTCCAGCACACCCTTGAAAATAAACCCATGACTTTATACTGTCCTTCCATATCCTTGAAAACAAAGTACATCAGGTCACACTTATCTCCATTGAACTCTGCATGGGCCACCTCTTGGCCAATTTTACCTCGCAAATGTTCTTTTTTGAAGTTCTACAATTCACAATTCTCCTAAGTTATGTATAATCCACAAACTCTCCCCAAGAACTCAATCGTTTATACATATCAGAATATACGAGGGTCCCAATTCTTAAAGACCTCCACTTTATTCCATTAAGCAATACTCTGGTTCCTATCACTCAGACTATTTTGTATCCAAGTTGCTCCTGACTCTTTTAGATCTTGACCTCTCACTTTCCTCAGGAGTTTATTGAATGACACTATACTGAAGTCCATGTACAGCACATCAAAAGTCTTTCCCTTATTAGCCCTCTCTAATACCTTTTCAAAACCCCCAGCAATTTGGTTAGAGCCAAATTTCCCTTAACAAATTCATGCTTACTGTTCCAAATCAATGCATGTTTTTCCATGTTACTAATTCTATGGCAATTAATTCCCATCAAAACTAAACTAACTGGCCTGTAATTGACTGAATAATCTTCACAACCTTTTTCTTTCAAAAAGGCCATAATATTTGCAAATCCCTAAGCCCAAGGAAGATTAAAATATTATTGCAAATCAGTGCCTTTGCAATTTGCTTACGATTAATAATCCCCTTGATTGCCTACCTCTTTCATCTCTCTCTCCCTATCTCTCTCTATGTGCTCCAACTCCACCTATTTCACCCATTCCCCAACTTCATCTTCAACATAAATACCACTTTTTTCCCAGCTGCTATCACCTCTGAAGAAGGGTCACTGGACTCGGAACTCTGTTTTCTCTTCACAGGTGCTGCTAGACCTGCTGAGTTTTGCTATCAATTTCAGTTCTTGTTCCACTCTTACCTCCTTCAACATCCTTGATACGTCTCATTTGTTTCCGGTTCCATCTCAACTTTAAATAGCCAGCCTATCCAAAAACTTCTCCCATACAATTTTAAACCCTTTTAGTGATGGGGGGAACTCAAAGTCAACATGACCAGGGTAGCAGCTATCTTTTAGGTAGCGTGCGATGCCCTGTATTAAGTTAGCACTTCATCATGCCTCTCGCCTAGAAGTTTAATTCAATATTTTGGTCCCGAAACATCCCTACACCTCTTTTCACCACCCTTTTTATGACTGATGTGCTGATCAGAAATTTTAGGATTTCTTTTTACGTTAGCTGCATGTCTTTTTTTCATAATCCCTCTTTTCTTCTTGTATTTGCTTTTCCCCTCCCCTCTGAACCTTCTGTTTTCAGCTTGGTTATCAACGGTATTTACTAAATGACACTTGTCATAGGCACATTTTCTTTTAAACTGAATTTATATCTCCTCTGACATCCATGGAGCTCTGGATTCATTTGTCCTGTCTTTCCCTTTTCAGAGTATGTACTTTGACTGTACCGAAACCATCGACTCTTTACAAGTAGTCCATTATTCAGCTATTGGCTTTACTAGAAAACTTTGGTTCAAGTCAGTCCAACCCAGCCCATTCTTGGTCAGTTAAAGCCCTCTCTTCATCAATTGATTATTCTTGAAGAGTATGCAACTCCCCACAGACCACAGGATGGTCTGCTTGGATGGGCTGCCCTGCCCTGCTATACCTTAAATTATACCTAAATGTAGAAGTTTTTCAACAAATCAGCTCCTCTGTTGTGCCTATACATTCTTTCTTTCCATTTGTCAATTTAGACATTTTCTCTGCTTCTCACATTGATTTATCTGATGTCCACTCCTCTCTTTCATGTTCATTTAGGTTTAGATGACCGTGCCAAGAAACTCCTCTCTGGTTTGTTTAGGTACAGGAGACTATCTTCGGGCCTTCCCGCCGAGCCCCCGACCCACCACACACACACATACAAACACCCTGGCAGTCCCATATCGAAAGAGTCTTGCTAATTTCTGCAGTGCATTTTCTGATGGTACTCATTGCTGATATTGAGAGTTAATCATGGAGCAGGTGAGTGTTTGTGGGTGGTGCACCAATTCAGTGGTGTAAAGCTTTTCACTTGTAGATGTTGGACAAGCTTTGGAGAGTCAGGAGGTAATTTACCCACTGCAGGTTTCTGAGATACTGACCTGCTCTTGTCACAAAGTGTGTAAAATTCATTTCAGTTTGCGGTCAGCAGTAACCCCAGGATGTTGATAGTGGAAGATTCTACAATGGTAAAGCCATTGAATGTCAAGAGGCAATAGTTCAATTCTGTTTTGTTGGAGATTGTCATTGCCTGGCATTAATGTGGTGCAAATGTTGTTTGTAACCTATCAGCCCAAACCTAGATTTTGTCCAGATCCTGCTGCATTTGAGCACAGGATTCTTCAATATCTGAGGCATGACCATTGTGCAAACACTAGTGAACGTCCCCACTTCAAACCTTATAACGGAGGGAAAATCATGGATGATGCAGCTGAATATGTTTGTACCAAGGACACTATCCTGAGGAACTCCTACTGTAATGTTTCTTGAGCTAAGCTCCTGGATTCTGTTCTAGATCGGCCCATTCTCAATATCTCAGATGACTGGGCCCTTAAAATAGTTGTAAGGAACATTGGACTGCTGAAAAGTGGGATTTTTGGCCCACCTGAAGACCAGTTATGTTAGTTTGGTATACCCAATGCCAACTTTGCCAGAACCATATCCACCAGCCTAAACATCCACCTCCTCCATCACTGACTGCCCCAACCCTAAATCCATTCTCCAATCAAAGGTC
The DNA here is from genome assembly GCF_037043375.1 of Chiloscyllium plagiosum. Lineage (NCBI taxonomy): Eukaryota > Metazoa > Chordata > Chondrichthyes > Orectolobiformes > Hemiscylliidae > Chiloscyllium > Chiloscyllium plagiosum. The sequence goes on along the minus strand of NW_028270155.1, from coordinate 33,307,508 downwards.
CTCGCTTATAGATCAGCAGTATTACCAGCCCTCTTGTATGGATACAATACAGCAGACAATACATTGAGGAATGTTACCAGTGATGCCTTCAAAAAATCCTGCAAATCTCTGGCATGATTGGCACTGCAATATCCATGTCCTCTGTCAGGCCAACATCCCCAACAGTGTGGCACTATTTCCTGTCAATCAGCTGCATCAGGCAGGCCACATTGCCTACATGCCTGACAGAAGACTTCCAAAACCAGGATCTGTTACAATAAGCCACTACCAGGAGGGAACAGGAAGTACCTGAGAGCATGTAATAACCCCAATGGGACTCTCTAGCCCAAAGCTGCCCAGTCTGGGGAAGAGGAGTCTGTGGAAGTATCCATCAGCTGTGATGGTTAAATATAAACAGTGGAAGGAGGAGAAAAATCCTACGTATCCCACTGACCTGCCACTTCAAACACCATCCACCCCAGCTGTGGCAGAGTGTGCAGGTCCAGCAAATGAACTGTTTCACCATCTCAGGACCCACAACACAAATGGAAGGCCATTACCTCCAGTCCCAAGGGACTGTCTGAGAAAATGATAAGCACTGCAGTGTTGCTATTTACAGGATGCAGTCTATCTACTTGCTACAACTTCTTTGGCAGCACATTCCAAACCCTTTACCTCTGCCACTTAGAAGGACAAGGACAGAGTGTTACAAGGGGACATCAGAGTGTTACAAGGGGATATAAATTTAAGGTGAAGGGTGGAAGGTATAGGGGAGATTTCAGGGGTGGGTCCTTTACCCAGAGAGTGGTGGGGGCATGGAATGCGCTGCCTGTGGGAGTGGTAGAGTCAGAATCTTTGGTGACCTTTAAGCGGAAATTGGATAGGTACATGGATGGGTGCTTAAGCTAGGACAAATGTTCGGCACAACATCGTGGGCTGAAGGGCCTGTTCTGTGCTGTATTGTTTTATGTTCTATGTTCTAAGGACATTTGGTGATTAGTAACATCAGTGCTCCAAGTTCCCCTCCAAGATGTACACTGTCTGGATGTATCACAGTTTCCTCGTCATTGTTGGATCAAAATGCTAGAACTCTCTACGTAACAGGGTTATGGGTATAGGTTCTATAACCACCTCATCACAAAATTAGGGATTGACAACAAATGTCTGTGAGTTTTGAGAAGATTTGTAGCTCAGGTTGAGGTTTTGGATGTAGGTTTGCTCACTGAGCTGCAAGGTTCATTTCCAGACATTTCATTACCCTACTAGGTAACATCTTCAGTGGGCCTCAGGTGAAGCAATGCTGAAAATCCCACCTTTCTATTTATATATTTGGGTTTCTTTGGGTTGGTGATGTCATTTCCTGTGGTGATGTTATTTCCTTGCAACTCAGTGAGCAAGCCTACATCCAAAACAAATGTCTGCCTTTGCAGCCTCACCTATTTCCCAAAATTTAATTAGAATAACGCAACGACTGTATTCTACCAGTGTGATCGTTCACATTATCGTGAGCAAAAGCAATATGGTTTACAGTGATAGTGTCTTCAATATCCTTGTTTGATAGTTGCAGAGATAAAACCTAAGATCAATTTTGAAAGCAATTTTGCTAAAATTGCTCTATATTTTTGGTTCTGCAATCATAATAAATTCACTGACATTTAGGCTCATTAGTGATGGGTCTAATATGATCTGACACAGTCCTATAATCCACTAAAATAAGACTCAAATCTATTTTACAAATTGAATGCCATAAGATATATTCATGAGTTGTCAAGCATAAAACATCCAATGTTAAAGTATTTATCTTTTCTTCCTTCTTATCATTCTGTCTGCTGTGTGCAGTATTCACAACACTGAAATGGTGAAAATCTCCATAAAGAGAACCCATGATAGAATGATTTATAGATGAATAATTAGAAATATGTAGATGGGGGGAATTGAGGATTGTGTCTAAGTTGGAGCACAGTCCTGCTTCAGTCTGTGCCTATCACCAAAGAGGCTGACAGCATTGGGGATATTAGTTTGGTCCACTGACATCATTTTACTTACGATGAGCAAGCTGTAAATACCAACTGCATCCATAGGTACTGGTCATGGTCTGGAAGCAACAAGATCAGCCAAATCCAGTGTCAGATCTAGATGGAGTATTGGAGAGCATGAGAGAAGGGAGGGAGTCCTCCTCCCAGAAGCTAGCAGTTGGAAGTATGGGTCTTGTTGTCTCTGTCTGCTGCGTTAGTCTCTAAGTTAGCCTGTGCAGGTTTAAGTGATATGAGGGGATGAAGAGTGATATGAGCCTCCAGGATGTGGACAAAAAAGTCTCTGGGGTAGATTTGTTTCTTTAACTGATGCTCAAGCTGTATTTTCCCTGCATGTGCTAACCCAGGATCCTCCAAGAACCCTCTGTGTCATGTCCTTAGTCTGGGTGAGAGGAATTCAGTTGAAATATTTGAGTTACGAGGTCACTAATATTTGTGGCACCTTCATGAACCAGGCATCTCGCTGTGCAACAAACCTCTCAATTTGTATCATCTTCCTCACCTCCAATTGCTTTCTGTCTTTCACTGCCTTCTCCTGCTCCTCCCCCAATGAACTGTCAGTCTCCAGGGTCTCATGGTCCTATAGGTATACAGATCTATGGACAGCCATGTTACAGAGACTACAGCAGATCACCATAATGACTGAGGTCTTCGAATGAGCATACTGTCCAGTATCTGACTGCTCCAAGTGCTGGAAGCGCATCTTCATAAGCCCAAAGCACTACTCAATGGTTGTTCTACTGAGAAGGTGGCATCAGTTGTATTGCCTCAGTGTCTACCAATGGCTCTTTGGTAGATCAGTGAGTAGCCACGTTTGTGAGAGATACTCATTGTTCCCTAGGATGCATTGCACAGTTTTTCTTTTTGGAGGTTTGCTGAAGATCTGAGTGAAGACCTGGACTGCTCAAAGCTGTGGGAATTATGGCAGTTGCCAGGAAAGCTATCACGCTTATGGTGGAAGTTCTTATAGTCATATACCAGCTGGTCTTTGAGGTGGATATAGTCAAAGAGAATACAGTGAGTGTGAGGTATCAGAGAGAAGATGGTGGTACTTACATCGACAGGATGCAGAAAGACTTTGACCTTCTTTCTACATGCTGTCACTCCTCCAGATGGCTTTGACTACTGTAAGTCAGGTGGCAATCTCAGGCCATGCTGGCATGGTCTGGTGTCGTGGCCTCCACTGCTGGTCCTGGAGGAAGAAGGAGTCCAGCCTCTGTAGTACCTCGTCCAGCAGGACCTTACCCACAGGGCACCGATTTCCCTGTTTGTCAAGTCTGGGGCCATATGTCAGAAACCATGCAATACAGCTGTGCACAATAGGCCTTAAAGCTGGCAGAAAGGAGGTTTGTATATTCCAGGCTGTCTATGATGGGTAAGTTGTTCTGTGAATTGTGCATGGTAAAACAGGATGGAAATCAGATGTGAGGAAGGCCATGGGACAGTGTAGGTAATGATAAGATAGGGCAAGAAAATATACTCGGCCTGAAGGCAGAAACCCTTCATAAAACTTAAAGCAAGTTGGACTTAGCCCAAAAAAGTAACATTTAGCCCAGAATTCTGATAACTTAATTAGTAGAAAATAATAAAATGGCCACCTTATTTCACTGCTAATCACTAGTTAACTATTCTTCAATTATAGTACAATTGAAAAGCTTCTTCTAATATTGCTGCTGACTGATTAATATCAAAATGGTTCCAGTATTAGTTCAAAATGGCATCTTGACAGTTTTTTATAAAAAGCCTGTAAACATTATCAGATTAAGCAAAGTAAGTGTCAAATCTAAAATCTAAGCTTATTACAAAAGCTCTCCCCACAGATCACTGTGGCCCAAGGCTGCAAGCTTTCACATAGGACCAGCAATTCAGAGAAATAGATTCCCATCCTTAATGGAATAATGGGCTTGGCATCAATTTCTTAATTGACTGCTGCCAGTAAAATCTCCTCCAAATTCTGCCAACCCCCAATTCAGTTTCATGGGCTGGCCCATGCTTTGCTGTTACTATTCTGGCTGTTGTAACATGTCAGGTATTTACATTCCATTCATCATGAAAACCAAAAAGACATACCGTGATCAGCAGTTTAGTAGAAGTAGGCCTCAAAGAGAGGATATGGTTCCAGAAGGCATGATGCAGTTTAGATGAGAAACTAAAGATAGATGTGGATTTGGAGCTTAGCAGGAAAAAATTTAGCCAAGGTTTGGCTTAGTGAGCTAAAGGAACAGGAGATGTGATGAAGGCAAATGAATGAATGGTCTCAATCTGTGTGACAAAGAAATGAGAGGGTTCCCTGCACTTGTTGGAGATGATTTTGGTGGGGCAAGGAAGGAATGGTTTACAGAAATGATTGGCACTGAAGAAAATAATCTGGCCTTGTCTTTGTGTTCCAGGATCATCTTGCACTAGTACTCAGTTTTGATAGGAGACAGAGAGAATTGGATCCATTATTACTGTTTAAACAAATGCAGTGATCAATGGCTAAATCAGTTGGGCTTTATACATTTGTATCTGTGATGTTTGGAGTTAAGGGGGTGAGAACGGAGTCTGTTGAAAATGGGCACAAATAGATTGGAGAGATTAAGGTTTTACTGAAGATAAAGGCACCCTTAAAGAGGATGTGAGGGGGTGTTTGAGCAGATGGAGAGAGACAGAGGAATTGTGGTAAATGGATGCCTATAGGCAATATAGTCAGGAGTTTGAAAGTGCTGCTATAAGTGACTTGGAACAAACACGAAATGTTCACTCCCTGATTGAATGACAAATGCAGATTAAACCATGAAACAAAATAACACAAGGTTGCTGAGGAACTTTTCTACTTCTATGGGAATCTTTTCTTTGTTGCTGACAAATTCAGTATGAAAACTAAGATGAATTATGAAACATCATTACGAATGAAGCTATATGCAGCATAAACTTTCAGACCTCAGTAGTCAACAACAACAAGCCATTGCTTGCCTAGTTTAATGGAGTTTTATAATTAATCCATTATACATTAATGCTGTCAAAATCCATATTGTTTGGACATCTTAGGCTTAATGTCTGGACAAAAGTGTTGTAAATATTCATATCTGATTATAGATCGGGTTTTGTGTAGTAATGGATAACAGAATAATGGATGATGTATTGAAACTTGTATTCATTAAGCACCGTTCGCAGAATAGAAAGTTCCCAAGCATTTCACAGGAGTTTTATAAGGCAAAATTTAATATGAATCAAATAACGGGATATTGGGGCAGATGACCAAAAGCTTCACCACAGAAGCAGGTTTGAAGGATTGTCTTAAAAAAGGAAAGTGAAGAGGAGGAGAGATGTAGAATTTTGGGGCTTAGGAAAGCAAAAGTAATAGTGCAGGAGCAGAGAGACACCAGTCATTTGTGACTTTGGTAAGAGTTGTTTTGGTGCTGGTGCAGGGTCAGAAACTTGATTGCAAGGAATTCTCGGAAGGATGGAAATGGATTTGGGAGGTAACAACACTCACTCAAAGACTTTGGAGAGGAAAGGATGGATGATTGGGATTTTAAATACATTGTGAAAATGGAACATTAGTTAATATATCCAGTTAATGTAGAAATATAAATGATGTCTGATCTAAAACTCAAATATCTACTCTTTTAATCTACATTATTATTTTATTAATATCAATCTACATTTTGTATCTGCAAATTTAGTTCTGTAGAGAGAAACCTATACGTTCCCAGTCAATAATAGATAAAGTGCTTGATGCTTTGAACTTTAGATTTTAAATGATTACATATTTATGAAAGATATTGTCCACATTGTGGCATGGGCCTGTGATACACTGAACGTTTTCGGACAGCTATGTTTTGTTGCTAAGTAACACTGAAACCCAGTTGCTTCATTCACAGTTGATTTTGTCAGTGCTTAGCTGGTAAGGGTCCAGCCACCCAGGGAAAACTTGACATCCTGAACATTTCATCCTTGACAGGAGATCTGCTGCAGGCTGATACATAAAGCAGCATTGCTCAGGATTATGCAGTTTGCTTTGATCTCCTTTATCCTGTTATCTCTATCAGAGGGCTATGAAATGAATGAAAGAAAAATAGAGTTACAGGTTGTTAAAAATATACCCCCTATAATTCAGTGTTTATTGTACTAATAAAACAGCCTAATTAAAGAGAAAGAGAAAAATGGAACAGAAACAGAAGTTGCTGGAAAAACTCAGCAGGTCTGGCAGCATCTGATTCTATTTCTGGTTTCCAACATCCGCAGTTTTTCGGGGTTTTTTTTGTTTTTACAGAAGAAAATGACTTGCACATGTATTATGCAGACAATGGAGAGCTTTAAATTGTCATCACTGTTGTAATGTATGAAGTAGGGCTGTAAATTGTGTAGTAAACTCCTACAGACAGAAATGTGATAGTGATTAGATAATTAGTCAGATTCTCATTTTCATTAAAAGCATCAACACTACCAATGATATACATTGAATCTGGCTACTATTAGCAAGATCTATTATTGTTCTGTGCTTGAATAGGTAAAGATAATATAAAGTGGCTGGTCCATATTTTTGTTGCCGAATAAAAAGATTGTGGATATGTTACCGTTTTACCCTCCACCATTTTTTTTTTGTCTTCATTTGAAAGCAAGTAAAAATATCCCTGGTCTCCTTTACAGTCTCCTCTCCCAGTTCTTCCTGAGTGATCTCTTGCTTTCAGCAGTCTTAGACAATGACAAACCAAATCACCCATGACAATAGCAATACATTTTCAGCTCTGATCTCCAGCATCTGCAATCCTCACTTTCTCCATGACAATAGAACAGCAAAACATGATAGCACAATTCACAAATCACTTAAAAAAGGACAGAAAATAGGCAAAATAAAAACGTCCAGGCATTAAACGACAACTCAATTGTTTTAAATTCAACAATATTCTTTATTCATAAAAAATTATGTACGTGTACTTCTGTAGAGTCTTTCTATATAAAGAAGAAAGGAATATTGGAATTGGACATTCCCTGCAATTGTCAAAAAACAAAGTCATGTGGGACACTATTTACATATATTGAAGCAAAGAAAGGGTCTGATAACTGAAAGTGCTGTCATTGTACCTTTACAGAAAACCTTAGACAGTAGTCTTTCTCCATTGCGCCGTGGCGGAAGCTGTCCCAAACCTTAGTGCATCCCTCAGCACATAGTCCTGGACCTGGGAAAGTCTCAGTCTGCAACATTGGTCGAGGCTAATTATTTGCACTAGAAGACTAACAAGTTTCAGGCAGACCAAAGAGCATCTTTCACCAAGTTGTTGGTCCTCCACGCATAGTCAATGTTTGTCTCAGTTTGGGTCCCAGGGAGCAGCTCTTAGAGCACAGAATCTTGCAACACGGAGCTTCTTGGGACAAACCTTGGCAAAAACTACTGCATCTCTCTCCAGACATCCTTTGCAAAGGCTCATTCCAGAAGAAAATGTGTGACAGTCTTTTACTCAACCTTCACACTGCAGCTGCTTTGAGGGCAGTGTGCAGTGGCAGAGAGATTCCGGGCATACACAAAGCATCTTACAGGTACTGCCCTTCCCATCATCAGTCGAGCTGCATCGTGGTGTTTATTGGAAAGTTCTGGTGATGAGGCATTCTAACAAATTACTTTGGCAGTCTGCTCAGGGAAACAACCTGACAGAATCCACCCTCTCATTTTTCCAACCTAAATGATCAAAACAGCGTTTGTTGTATCCCTTCAACTAACACAGCGAAAAGTCCGTCCTGCGTGTTGCTGAGCACTTTTACCAGGTGCAATTAATGAGGCAGATTGTTTTCCAATTTAAATAGTGTAATGAGCCTTTTCAATGCTATCAGCAATGCTCTGGGTACCCATGGATAAACCCCATCCAACAAGATTACCTCAGAGTACAATGGGATCTTGATGAGATGAGTCAATGGGCTGAGGAATGGCAGATGGAGTTTAATTCAGATAAATGTGAAGTGCTGCATTTTGGAAAGGCAAATCGGGGCAGTAAGGTCCTGGGGAGTATTCCTGAACACACAGACCGTGGAGTGTAGGTTCATAGTTTCTTGAAAGTGGACTCACAGGTAGACAAGGTGGTGAAGAAGGCATTTAGTATGCTTGCCTTTATTGGTCAGTGCATTGAGTACAGGAGTTGGGAGGTCATGTTGAGGCTGTACAGAACATTAGTCAGGCTAATTTTGGAATACTATGTGCAATTCTGGTCTCCCTGCTAAAGGAAAGATGTTGTCAAACTCTAAAGGCTTCAGAAAATATTTACAAGGACATTGCCAGGATTGTAGGGTTGAGCTTTATGGAGAAGCTGAACAGCTGGCACTGTTTTCCCTGAAGCAGCTGAGACTGAGGGGTGACGTGAGAGATGTTAATAAAATCATGAGGGGCATGGACAGGGTGAATAGCCAAGGTGTTTTCCCTGGGTGGGGAGTCCAAAACTACAGAGGATAGGTTGAAAGTGAGAAGGGAAATATTTAAAAGGGACCTAAGGGGCAACTTTTTCATGCAAAGTGTGTTGTGTATATAAAATGAGCTGCCAGAGGAAGTGGTGGAGGCTGGTACAATTACAACATTTAAAAGGCATCTGGATGGGTATATGAATAAGAAGGGTTTAGAGGAATATAGGCCGACTGCTGGGAAATGTGACTAGATTTACCTAAGATATCTGGTCAGCATGAACAAGTTGGACTGAAGGGTCTGTTTCTGTGCTGTACATCTCTGTGACTCTATGGTGACTAAATGCACTTGTGGTGCAGAATCAGCTTGTGCATATCTCACCATTAAACCCTTTGGAGCCTATTTTACACCAACAAATTGGTCAATTGATCATTTAGTAATAGAGAAAAGGAATAGTTATATGGAGTTTGGTTGCAGGGCAGCCATGATCTCATTCAATGAACAGAACAAAGTTGAGATGCTAAGTATTCTTGTTCATATCAGTACGGCAGGCATTGGTGCGTAAAGAAAAAACATCAAAAAACACAAACCGAGCAACACAAATGTTCCAAATATGAATGAATAATATTGTTGCTATAAATATCATTCTTATGTCAAGTTATTAATGAACAATTTTTTTTTCTTTGTTTTCTGTCTATTTTAAGATATGTGCACAAAGTTAGGTTGAGAGCGGTGCTGTTCTAAAAGGTGCTGAAAACCAGAAAAGGAACAGGACAAAAAAGATTCAATTGACTAGAGAAAATTTCTCTTCGTCATAACTAGATGTTTATGAAAGAGCAGACTGCTTCAGAAAAGTGTATGGTTCACAAAAACTTAAACTGCTTTTGCCCCAGAAATTGCGAATAGGTGTTTACAAGTTGTTCCGTGCACGCTTGAACTATTAGTCTAAGGCAAACATTACAAACCAAATTCAATCTAGATGCATAATGCAAAAAATGTCATTTCTATGGAACAGTTTTAAACTTGTTAAATTTGTACGCAATTCGGGTCTCCTTCCTATCGGAAAGATGTTCTAAAACTTGAAAGAGTTCAGAAAGGATTTACAAGGATGTTGCCTGGGTTGGAGGATTTGAGCTATAGGGAGAGGCTGAATAGGCTGGGGCTGTTTTCCCTGGAGCATCTGAGGCTGAGGGGTGACCTTATAGAGGTTTATAAATACATGAAGTGCATGGATAGGGTAAATAGACAAGGTCTTTTTCCTGGCGTGGAGGAGTCCAGAACTAGAGGGCATAGGTTTAGGGTGAGAGGGGAAAGATATAAGACACTAAGGGGCAACTTTTTCCCGCTGATAGTGGTACGTGTATGGAATGAGTTGCCAGAGGAAGTGATGGAGGCTAGTACAATTGCAATATTTAAAAGGCATCTGGATGGGCATATGAATAGGAAGGATTTGGAGGATTATGGGCCAGGTGCTGGCAGGTGCCGACTGCTAGATTGAGTTGGTGTATCTGGTCAGCATGGATGAGTTGGACCAAAGGGTCTGTTTCCGTGCTGTACATCTCTATGACTCCCTAATTTACTTTGCCAAATTGCAGATTAACCTTTTCACTGTCTACAAACCATTTTACATTGCTTAAAAATGGGGGGAGATTACTACACACTTCAAATTCTTCTCATTTTGTTTTCACAGTCATGGAAATTGAATATTAATGAACTTCACACTATTTACCAAAACAGTGTTAAAATTGCATGGTGGTGTCAAATCCTTGAGCAAAGCCAAGCTGTACTTTCCTACTTGCAGAAAGGTTCAGGATATCTGACGAGATTCAGCTTTTCAAGGGAAGATTAAACAGGATTATTTTAAATTTAAGGTTTCAAAAAGATAGTTAAAGTTTGCCTGCCAGGTCTTTACATTTTCCCTTGAAAATACCAGAAAAGAGGCATTTTACTCTCAGTCTTTCTTATTTGCTTTAGTTTTTACGCTTGTTCTATGGATATCTTATGTATCTCTGCATATTTTGAATCTTAATTGCTGCTTAGAGGCAGTCTTGACGAAGCTTCTGCTGCTTAATCAAAAGAGAAATATCAGATGATTATTTGCTTTAAAACTACTTTGTTTCACTGACTGGTCACAACACTATCTAATCAGAAAATGGCACACAGCTCAACCCGAGGCAATGGTTATCATCAATTAAATTATAACATCTGTGAAATATACCGATGATATTTCCCATTAGGAGATCACTTTGGGGACCAAAATTAAATTAATGACTAATTTAGAAGATAATGCAGGAGTCACAATATAGATAAAACCATTGCTTTGACTATTTATCTTGTCCAGCAATTATGATGTCCGTTATATATCATCTTTATATAGTATTATTAATCTTCTGACTGCTGCTTTCATTTAACAAACATGTTACCTAAAAAATATAACTTAAAGAAAAAGCATATAATTTCACAAAGACGAATGGCAGGTCAGATAATTGAGCAGGGTATAGAAAATGGTGAAGAATAGCAAAGGGAAAATAAAGTGAGACAATGCTTGCTAGAAATATAAAAATTGAGGGAACCAGAGTTTCTATGGATATTTTGAAAAGGAAAAGAAATAACAAGGAAGGCCTTGGTCTAATAGAAAGTGAGTTTGGGGAATTAATATGGAAAATAACAAGGTGGCTGGTGAATTGACCAGATACTTTGCATTTGTATTTAGTTTAGCAAATAAAAATAGCATCAAATAAATCAAGAAATGGAAGGGGAGGTGGAATTCAAGAAAATTGCAATCACCCGCAAAGTGGGACTCGGCAAATTTTAGGAGGTATGAACTGACACAGCCCTGGGTCCTGACGCAAGTCATCATTGAATTGTAAAAGAAGTGGCTAGTGATCTATGCAATGCATTAGTTTTAAGTTTCCAAAGCTTTTTAGATTAGGGAAAGAATGCTTCAGATTGGAAAATAGCAAATATTCAAAACATTATTCGAAAAGCAAGACACCAGGATGATTAACTATCAGGCAGAAGATGTTTAGAAGCTATTATCAAATGCATTATAGAAGGAGACTTAGAAAATTTCAAGGTAATCAGGCAGAGTCAACATGCCTTTGTGAAAGAGAAATCATGCTCGATTAATCTATTGGAGCTATTTGAGGAAGCAGTACATGGAGAGTAAAGGCTAATGGTGTAGTGAGTAGCAAATTGGCATGAATAGAAGATTGGCTGGCTAACAGGAAGCAGAGTGTAGGAAGAGGTGGGTCTTCTTCAGATTGGAAGCATGTAACAATTAGTGTGCCACAGGAATTGGTGCTGGGTCCTGACTGTTGGCACGAATAACATGGATAAAGGGACAGAAGGTTGCCAAATGTGCTGATGACACAAAGAGAGGCATGAAAGCAAATTGTGACAAAATATAAGTAAGCTATAAAAAAAAACAGGAAAGTTAAGTCAGTGGGAAAAGTTGTTGCAAATAGGGTATACTGGGAAATTGTGAAATTTGGTATTTTTGCAAAACGAACAAGAAAAGGCATACTATCAAACTGCTGAGAGTTTTCAGACCTCTGAGATGCAGAGGGATCTAGGTGTCCTTGTATATGAGTTGGGTATTGATTATACAGGACACTGGTGAGACTGAATCTGGAGTATTATGCACAGTGTTGGTCACTTTGTTTAAGGAAGGATGTTAATGTGTTGGTGATAGGTCAGAGTAGTGTTATCACAAGAGTTGAAAAGTGCGGCGCTGGAAAAGCACAGCAGGTCAGACATCATGTGAGGAGCAGGAGAGTTGACGTTTTGGGCATGAATCTTTCATAAGGAAAGTGTGGGGCGGGGGAAAGGGGGCTGAGGGACTAATAGGAGGGTGAAGGTGGGAGTGGGGGTAGGTGGAAGGTAACTGGGAAGGTAATAGATAGATGCAGATGGGAGATGATTGTGAAAGGTCAGTGGGGAGGGTGAAGCAGATAAAGGGAAGGAAGATGGACAGGTTAAGAGGGTAGTGCTGAGTTGGAGGATTGGATCTGAGTTGAAGTGGGAGAAGGGAAGATTTGGAAACTTGTGAAGTCGATATTAATGCTATTTGGTTGAAGGGTCCCAAGGTGGAAAATGAAGCATTGTTTCTCTAGTCATTGTGTGGCTTGGATTTAGTGGTGGAGGAGGCCCAGGACTTGCATGTCCTTGGTGGAGTGGGAGGGGAGTTAATGTGATCGACCATGGAGCGGTGTGTGTGTGTGTGCCCCACAGATGTTCCCTGAAACATTCTGCAACTTGATGTCCTGTCACCCTGGTGTAGATGAGACCACATCGAGAGCAACAATGTAGATTAGGTGTTTGGAGGTGCAGGAAAATCTCTGCCAGATGTGGAAGGATCCTTTGGGGCCTTGGATGGAGGTGAAGGGGAAGGTGTGAGCGCAGGTTTTCTGGGACCACAAGTTCCCCTCCCACGTGGTCAACAATGCCTTCCAGTACATTCCTCCACTTCCCACACCTCTACCCTTGAACCCCACCCCTCCAACCTCAACAATTATAGAACCTCCCCTGGTCCTCACTTCCACCCCACCAACCTCCAGTGCATTATCCTCAAATATTTTTACCATCTACAATCAATCCCCACCACCAGAGATATATTTCCCTCCGACCCCTTTCAGCATTCCGCAGAGACCATTCCCTCCGTGAGCCCCTCATTAGGTTTACACCCTTGACTAACCCACCCTCCACACCTGGCACTTTTCCCTGCCACCTGCACCCACACCTCCCCCCTCACCTCTGTCCATGGCCCCAAATGATCTTTTCACATCCGGCAGAGATTTTCCTGCACATCCAAACACGTCATCTACTGTCAGTTACTCTCAATGTAATCTCCTCTACATTGTGGAGACAGGGTGTCAACTCAGAGCGGTTCTGGGAACATCTTTGGGACACATGCACTAAACAGCCTCACCACCCTGTGGCCTACCATTTCAATTCCCCTTCCCACTCTGCCAAGGACGTGCCATTCCTGGGCCTCCTTCACTACCAAATCCAAGCCACCTGACAACGAGAGGAAGAACGCCTTATCTTCTGCCTTGGGACCCTTCAACTACACAGCATCAACATTGATTTAACTAGTTTCTAAATCTCCCCTCCCCCCACCTCATCCCAGATCCAACCCTCCAACTGGGCACCATCCTCCTTACCTGTCCATCTTCCTTCCCACCTATTTGCTCCACCTTCCCCACTGAACTATCACAATTACCTGTCACTTGCATCCACTTATTGCCTTCTCAGCTACCTTTCCAACTGCACCACCCCCTCCTATTTATCTCTCCACCCCCTTCCCACCTCCTAATATTCCTGATGAAGGGCTTATGCCTGAAACATCGACTCTCCTGCTTCTCTGATGCTGCCTGGTCTGTGCTTTTCCAGCACCACACTTTACGACTCTGACTCTCCAGCAGTTACAATCCTCACTTTCTCCTTATTTCACCTGGAAGGCATTGATTGTAATTATAAAGAAATGTTGGAAGGCTAGGCTTCGAGTTTAGGAGAGACAACGTGAGTAAAGACCCCTGAGGGGTCTTGACAGAGTAAATGTGGCAAGAATGTTCCTACTTATGGGACAATCCAGAACAAGCAAACACTTCAAAAATCAAGATCAACCATTTGAAATCGATGATTAACTAAAATGTTTCTCTGAGGGTCAAGAGCCTTTGGAATTCTTTTACTGAAAAGGTAATGAAAGCAAAGTTCTTGAATATTTTTAAGGCAGAAACAGATGGATTCTTGTTAATCTGAGTTGGCGGGGATAGGTTCTGTGAGCATGCAGGAGTGTGATTTGAGGTCGCAAACAAATCAGCCATTATATCGTTGAACAGCAAAGAAGGCTTGAGGACCTGATTGTCCTACTCCTCCTCGTTTGTACATTTGCCTGTTCATCTGCAACATCGATTTTGGAAAGTTTAGGGAGAAACCAATTGAAGTTCCAATAATTTGAATATCTTGGGACGATTTGTATTGAAAGCTTAATTTTCAATCTAGGGTAGTATCTCTGTAAAACATGGTTTAAGTTACTTAGTTTAGAACATACAACAATTACATCTTGACCAATTTCAGCAAAATACACAATTTGTCAATCCTTTTGGTCTTGCATTCACTGGAACAAATCACAAGAATACCAGTTAAGGAGAAAAGCAACATTTATACTATATGAGACAAGTGCAGGCAGAGTAGCTACTGGACTCTGATTGATAGAGATGTTGCCATTGAGAATGCAACAGTTAATGATGATTGATCATTAACTGCCAGACATTGCTTAGATTTCAGACTAATGGGTCGATTCCGATCGGCCAGGGCAGTACCCTACACAATGAACTGGCAAATAACTATCACCCAGTTATAGCTTTCATATGTTTCTCCTTCCATCTTGAATACAGAGTTTGACCATTCATATTACCGACAATATAAAAATATCAAATTCTGAAGAAGAATCATATGGTCTTGAATCATTAACTCTGTTTCTCTCTCCAAAGGTGTGACAGATCTGCTGAGTTTCTCTAGTATTCTCTGTGCTTGGTATAAAATAGCAAGCACTTTTAAGAAACTGCAATCTGCACTCTCAGAAATATTTGGGAACTGTGCTTTTTCAATGATTAATGAAGTGTACAGGGAAATGATTTCTTAGGGCATTCACATTCTCGTATTTTCTCATCCTTTGTTTAGAATTTGGAAGTCAAATAAAGTGAAAAACACTCTGAAGGGACCAAACAACATTGGTTGTTTGTTGGTGGGCAGCACGGTGGCACAGTGGTTAGCACTGCTGCCTCACAGCGCCGGAGACCCGGGTTCAATTCCCGCCTCAGGCGACTGACTGTGTGGAGTTTGCACATTCTCCCTGTGTCTGCGTGGGTTTCCTCCGGGTGCTCCGGTTTCCTCCCACAATCCAAAGATGTGCAGGTCCAGGTGAATTGGCCATGACAAATTGCCCGTAGTGTTAGGTAAGGGGTAAATGTAAGGGTATGGGTGGGTTGTGCTTCGGCGGGTCGGTATGGACTTGTTGGGCCGAAGGGCCTGTTTCCACACTGTAATGTAATCTAAAAAAAAATCTAATCTAAAAATTTGAACACCAATTTAAGAATAAACATTGGTGAAGTTGATTCCAGAAATTGAAAATAATTTTAGCTAAATTTATAACTATTATATCATCAGGGAAGAAAATGGTGGAGCAGGGAGAAAGGTGTCAGTGGTTCAGAAATAAAAGTTTTGGGGTGGATTTCTGTGGCCACTCTCCTGTTCCTCAAGGTTGGGGAAAATAGAGGTAGTTCAACCTGGTTTTCATGTCATGAAGGCAGCTACTTTTCTCTTCTGTCAAGACAGCAGATTGGTGGTGAATTGAAGCCAATATTAAAACATAGAACAGTACAGCACAGTACAGGCCCTTCAGCCCTCGATGCTGTGCCGACCTTTTATCCTACGTTAAAACCAAACTAACCTACACACCCTTCGTTTTACGATCATCCATGTGCCTATCCAAGAGTCGCTTAAATGTCCCTAATGTATTTGACTCTACTACCACTGCTGGCAGTGCATTCCACACACCCACCACTCTCTGTTTAAAGAACCAACCTCTGACATCTCCACTACACCTTCCTCCAATCATCTTAAAATTATGCCATATCTGCCTTTGGAAAATGTCTGTGGAAAATGCCTATCGTCATCTTGTACACCTCTACCAAATCACCTCTCATCCTTCACCGCTCCAATGAGAAAAGCCCTCAACCTTTCTTCATAAGACATGCTCTCCAGTCTAGGCAGCATCCTGATAAATCTCCTCTGCACCCTGTCTATGGCAATCTAGTTTAAACCCTCTCAAAGAGCTCTGGCGAACCTCCCACTCAGGATATTGGTGCCTCTCTAGTTCAGGTGCAATCTGTCCTTTTTGTACAGGTCCCACCTTCCCCAGAAGGTACCACAAAATCCACATAATTGAAGACTTCCCTTCTTCACCAGCCCTGCAGCCATGTGTTCAGCTGCACTCGCTCTCTGTTCCGAGCCTCAATAGCCCGTGGCATCAGTAGCAATCCTGAGATTACTGCTCTGCTCGTCCTGCCTTCTAGCTTCCAACCTAACTCCTTATATTCTCTTTTCAGGTCCTCATCCCTTTCCCTACCTATGTCATTGGTGCTAATGTGTACACTGGCTGCTCTCCCTTCCCCTTAAGAATCCTGTCGACTTGATAGAAGGCACCCCTGACCCTGGCACCCGGAAGGCAACATACCATCCGGGAGCCTCACTCATGACCACAGAATCTCCTGTCTGTTCCTCTCACTATTTAACCTCCTATCACTATTGCTCTTCCATTCTCCCCCCTTTCCTCTGAGCCACAGAGCCAGGCTCAGTGCCAAAGACCTGGCTGCTCTGGCTTTCCATTGGTAGCCCCCGCCCCCCCAAAAAAAGTATTCAAAGAGCATACTTATTGTTGAGGGGGATGGCCACAGGGGGTCCCTGCACTTTCACTTGTTCCCTTTCCCTCTCCTGATGGTCACGCAGCTACCTAATCCTGTAACGTAGGTGTGACTGCCTCCCAATAACTCTTCTCTATCACCCCTTCAGCCTCCTGAATGATCCGAAGTTCATCCAGCTCCAGCTCCATTCCCTAATGCAGCCTGTGAGGAGCTGGAGTTGGTTGCACTTCTCAATTGAAAGGTTGTCTGTGGAGTATTGAGTTTAGAAATAAACAATAGGCAGACTCAGGAATATCCAAATGGACTTTCTATAAACAATTGACTCACCAGACTGGAAACATTATCTCTGCTATTTCCCCACAGATGCCACCAGATCGGCTTAATTTCACTAGCAATTCCAGTTTTTGTTTCAAATACAAGAACTTGTTTGGAAAATATTTGCTTTTGTGTGCATTTGTGCCTCCTAAGCAATTACTTGGATGACTAATAAAAGTTGTTAATTGAACCACACCAGGTTTCATGCATTAAAATCTAATAAGGTTCCTGCTTCCATGGGGCAAAAATTGCTGACAATCAATAACCAGGCAATTTTCAAAACAGTTTTGTGATCATCAAGTGAATATGTAAAAGTAATTATGATTGAAGATTGCTTTAAACAAATTTCATATTGTTCCATTTAACTATTCCATCGAAGCAATAGTGGTTTATGTAAATGTTGTCACATCTTAACATTACAGTAGCATTTGAAGGCTCTAATAAACTTTGTGAAATCACTCCCTCTCAAAAATAGGTTAAGTACTCTGAAGATTTTCTTTTTGTAAATCCAGGAATGTTTCACTTGATATTTATCAATAAAGGAAGGAATTCCACAGCTTTTGGCAGACATTGTGTATACTATGCAAATAAATGTTAGCCTCTGAATATTAAAATGGTGCAAACAACCACCACCTAATTTAAAATTACATAAAATTAGCAATTCGTAGAACTACTCAGGGTAGCCAGTCATGGCAATACACACTGGGAACTACAAAATACCTGTAATTAAGCTTGATGTTAAATTGAACATCGGACTTTTGCTATTGAAGTCAGTACAAACCAGCTCGAATTTCAGTTAAACATTAAATGCAATTGAGTTTTTTATTTTCCATGAGATTGAGATTGATGTTGTGGGTGGTGAGTGTTCAGAGGATCTAATCTTCAGGGAAATTAAAGAGAAATACCAGCATTGTAGAGCATAGAGTCATAGAGATGTACAGCACAGAAACAGACCCTTCAGTCCAACTCGTCCATGCTGACCAGATATCCCAACCCAATCTAGCTCTACCTGCCAGCACCCAGCCCATATCCCTCTAAACGGGGTGGCACGGTGACTCAGTGGTTAGCACTGCTGCCTCACAGCACAGGGTCCTAGGTTCAATTCCAGCCTCAGGCGACTGTCTGTGTGGAGTTTTTGCACATTCTTACCATGTCTGCGTGGGTTTCCTCCGGGTGCTCCGGTTTCCTCCCACAGTCCGAAAATGTGCAGGTCAGGTGAATTGGCCATGCTAAATTGCCCATAATGTTAGGTGCATTAGTCAGAGGGAAATGGGTCTGGGTGGGTTACTCTTCGGAGGGGCGGTGTGGACTAGTTTGGCCGAAGAGCCTGTTTCCACACTGTAGGTAATCTAATCTAAACCCTTCCTATTCATATACGTATCCAGAGGCCTTTTAAATTTTGATATTTTACTCGCATCCATCGTTTTCTCTGGCAGCCCATTCCATACACATACCACCCTCTGTGTGAAAAAATTGCCCCTTAGGTCTCTTTTATATCTTCCCCTCTCACCCTAAATCTATGCCCTCTAGTTCTGGACTCCTTGACCCCAGGGAAAAGACTGTCCATGCTCCTCATGATTTTATAAATCTCTATAAGGTCACCCCTCAGCCTCCAACATTCCAGGAAAAACAACCCCAGCCTATTCAACCTCTCCCTGTCGCTCAAAGCCTCCAACCCTGGCAACATCCTTGTAAATCTTTTCCGAACCCTTTCAACTTTCACAACATCATTCAATAGGAAGGAGACCAGAATTGCACACAATATTCCAAAAGTGACCTGACCAGTATCATGTATGGCCGCAACATGACTTCCCAACTCCGAAACTCACTTATAATGGGGGAGTTCATTACCCATATATAGACTGCGATACTGATAATATAAGGGGCAAATGGTTCCTGGTTGTGTACACGGGAGTTTCCTACAACAGTATGTGTCCAATCCAACAAGGAAGGATACATTCGTTTGGATCTGATCCTTGAAAATGAGGTGAACCAAGTGGATCTCATGTCAGTGGGAAAATATTTGGGAGACAATGATCATTATTCCCTAAAGTTCAGGCTAGTGTTGGACACTAACATGCAACAAGAAAAAATCAGTTGGTGGAGAGGTGACTTCAACAGGGCTAGAACAGAGCAGGGCAGGATTGATTGGAATAAGAGCTTGGCAGACAGATCGACGAGCAGATAAGTTATATTCCAACTAATGGAAAAGGGAGGACAAACAAATCCAAGATACAAGATAGACTGAATGATAGGCAACAGAGTAATGGTCAATGGATATTTTTTGATGTGGAGGAAGGATTGAATGAATGAATTAGCTTTATTGTCACATTCACTCAAATAAGCACAGTTAAAAAGTTTATAAGTTACTACATACTGTACCATCTTAGGTACAAAGTTACATTGGTGCAACTTCTTCAGGTATGTAGGAGTTCCCTGTCATTGCTACTGGTAGTCTTGCTTTTCCTGATATATATCACTGATCTGTATCTTGGTGTGCAGGGAATATTTTCTGATTTTGCAGATGACACCAAACTTGGAAGAATTGTAAATTATGAGGAGAAAAGCATGGAACTCCTAAAGGCCACTGATAAACTGGTGGATGGGCAGGTCAATGGCAGATAAAGTTCAATACAGAGCAATGTGAGGTGATGCATTCAGATGAACACTGAAAGACAATATAAAACAGAAAGCACAGTTCTAAAGGGGTGCAGAAGCAAAGGGACCTTGGTGTATATGTGCACTGATCATTGAAGCTGGCAAGACAGGTGGAGAGAGCAGTGAATAGGTATTCAGTGTTCTCTGCTTTATTAAAAGGGCATCAAGTACGAGAGCATGGAGACTATGTTGAGAACCTCAGCTGGAGTATTGTGTTTTGTTGTTGGTGCTACATTGTAGGAAAGATATGAATAGATTGGAAAGAATGCCTTTATTGGTCAATACATTGATTATAGGAGTTGGAAGATCATGTTGCGGCTGTACAGGTCATGTTCTGTGGTGTATGCTGCTGAATGCCCATTAAATAACTTGAATTAAATTGGAAGGATTCTACAGAATCATCAAATCATACTGCTCAGAGGAGACCATGCAGCCCATTGAACCTGTGTCCATTATTTGGAAAGCTACTCAATGAGCTTCATTTTACTGCTGTTTCCTGGTAGCTCAAAAGTATCTTGTGTTCATATTTATACAATTCATTTCTGAAAGTCTTTCTTGAATCTGCTTCAAATACCTTTTTTATAATATTTTTATTGGAAAAATTTCTTTACAAAATTATAAAATTACAAAAATCTGAAATATAACATTATAACAACAATAAACAATAAACCAACTACTATACTACTCTACAAAAGAACTCACAACTACACTCACATCAATAAATAAATAAGTAAATAAATAACACCGCTCAGTGTAACAAGACCTCAGCTCTCAACCTTCGAGAACATCAATTATTAAACCCATGTTTGCTCGAAATTCTTCCTCTCAGGACATTAGGCTTATTAAACCAAGCCATCATGGCTAGACAAAAGCCCTAATTAAAATGGTGGACAGATCTGCTTCCAAATAATTCAAAAAGGGCTGCCATGTCTTATAAAATTGTCTGTTTTCTGGTGCACCATGTTTGTAAGAAAGTCCAAAGGAATGTGTTCCACAATTAATTTATGCCACCCCGACAGACCCGGCGGGTTCTCAGACACCCAGCACATCAGAATGATCTTCCTCACACAGAAAGCAAGGATGCTAAAAAGCTTTTTACCTACGTACATCTAAGTGATGTAAATTCTACAAACCCTGGAGAATAGAAACCATGTCCACCTTGACTTCGGTCCCCAAGACCCTCTGTAATACTCCTTCCACAGTGCTCCTGTATGTATGGAGCCTGTAGCAGGAACTCAAACAATGAGTGAGGGTACCCATATTTATTTTACATTTAGGGCACATTGAGAATGTACCCGTTTAAATTTTGCAAGACAATCTGGGCCAGATGAGCCCGATGAAGAATTTTTAACTGCATAGCATGGGTCCTATTATATATTGAAATCTTCCTTGCATTCCCACAAATGTCCTCCACAGTTTCCGAAGTGATCTCCATGCCTAACTCTCTCTCCCAGACCTCCTGTAATCATCCGAGGAACCTTCCCCCAACAAATGATAGAGAGTACTCACTGAAAGAGTGCTCTTTGCCTGAAGCATCCTCTTTTCCATATCAGATTTATAACCCGCAGTCAGAAGTGTAGTCTCTTTTCGGATAAAATCTCTGATCTGAAAAAAATGGAAGAGGTCCCTACTTGATAATCCATATTTCAGAGTTATTTGATCAAATGACATTAACGTTTCATCTTCAAATGGGTCACCCAAACAAGCAACTCCGGGATTCATTGTCACTGGCTGGAAAGCTGGCATACCAACTATGGGAGTATGCAAAGATGTTTTACCCTCCATCTGTCTCATTGCCCTCCATGCTTTGACAGTGTTAATAAATATTGGATTGCAGCAATGTTCCGCGACTACCCTCATTTTGTCCAAAATCAACAGGTTCATAGGAAGACACTTTGCCTGGGAGGCCTCAATATCGACGTTGAGTCCTCACAGGCCCAATCATTCACAAAACATAGAAGGGAGCTCAATTGATATCTTCTGATAGCCGGGAGATCCACTCCTCCCGACCCCTGGGCATTTGCAATCTCGTTAGCTTGATAAGGCGCTGCTTATGGCACCAAATAAAAGGACGAAACCAACTATTAATTTCTGTAATGTTTGACTAGGAAAAAGCAAGGGAAGCATCCGCAGAGGGTATAATAAGCAAGGAAGAACATTCATTTTAATTAGAGCAACTCGACCTAGCCATGATATTGGAATGGCCCCCCCATCTTAGAAGGTCTTTTTTAAACTTGTCAAACAAATGAACAAAATTAGCCTTGAATAACTGATCAAAACTAGGGGTAACAGAGGGCCCAAATAAAGAAAGCCTCACTGTGCCCACTTAAAGAGAACCCACCTTCAACGTCTGGTGTTCCCCAACACCCTCCATAGACATAGCGTCTGATTTTGAAAACTTGATCTTGTAACCTGAGAAAAAGCCAAATGAATTGATACTTTGTATCAAACAGGGCACTAAAACTGCCAGGTTCAAAAGAAAAATGAGAACATCATCCGCATATAATGTGATCTTATGCACCTTCGACCCTACCTTTGGGGCAGCTATATTAGGGTCCCCACGAATGGCCTCTGCCAGCGGCTCAGTCACCAATGTGAAGAGCAAAAGTGAGAGGGGACAGTCTTGCTGACTGCCCCTCCCAATGTTAACATGATCAGACCTTATACCATAAGTGAGAACCACCAACAGAGGATCAGTGTAAAGGACCCTTACCCATCTAGTAAACACTTCATCCAGGGTATAAAAAAGATACAGCCATTCCACCCGATCAAATGCCTTCTCTGCATCCAAGGAAACCACCAACCCTTGAATTGGCCGTTGCTGGCACACTTGAATCATGTTAAGCAGTCTCCGCACATTATTAGAAGATCTGTGGCCCTTTATGAAGCCCGTCTGATCCTCGTTAACATTAGAGGGCAACCCCTTTTCCAACTTCAATGCCAGAGTCTTCGATAAAATTTTAAAGTCAGAGTTTAAAAGCGAGATGGGTCTGGAAGAATTACAGTCCTCTGGGGTCTTACCTTTTTTGAGGATCAGAGAGATATTAACCTCTCTCAAGAATGGCAGGAGGCAATCCAGACTATATGAATAGTTGTACATGTCTAGCATCGTCCTGACAGTATGTTTACAAATTGTTGATAAAACTTACCACTTTGAAGTTGCCTCACCACCTCCTTTATGTCTTGGTCTGTTAATGGAGCACGAAGGAGAGACGCCTGTTTCGCAGACACACCAGGAGATACAAATTTCTCAAAAAAGACTCCATCTTATCCCGTCTGTCCTCACAGCATTCAGACTGATAAAGTTTAGAGTAAAACCTCCGAAACGCCTCATTGGTCTTTGAGTATTGTAAGTAAGAATCCCATTCCCTTCTCTCATAGAAACAATAGACTGGGAGGCATTCTTCTTCCTGATCAAATATGCCAAATATTTACCCAGCCTATCACCATGCTCAAGAAAGTTACTTCCTTGCTGTACGCATTAGCATGGAGTTTAAGGTGGATGGGAGAGCTGTGATCTGCTGCAGCTTAGTCACCGACGGTCTACTGTAATATGCCGTCTCAGTCGTGCCTCAAGCAGGCGCTGCTGCTCTCCCTTCTGTTACTTCTGGTTGGCAGAGTATGCAATAATTACCCCTCTAGCGTAGGCCTTAGCAGTCTCCCAAAGAATAGATGGATTACTAGCAGCACCCAAGTTGGTGGCCAAAAAGATTTCAAATTCCCTAGAGAAGTATTCTACAAACTTGCTGACCTTGAGGATGAAGGGATCCATTCGCCAGTACCATGAACCCACTGCATCACCCTTAATCTTAACCATTAAATACACCTCTGCATGATCAGAGATGGCAATACTCCCAATTGAACAGGATACCACCAAATCTAAAAAAGTGGGAGTTAGGAAATAATCACTCGTTGTGTGGCATTTATGAGGATTGCAAAAGAAAGTAAAATCTCTGCCTGTAGGGTGTAAACATCTCCAAACATCTACCAACCTCAGTTCCACACATAGAACATGCAACTGCTTAGGTTGTGAAGATAGCTTTGAGGAGGTCCTTTGGGCATTCTATCCGACACAGGATCCATAAGGCAATTAAAGTCCCCCCCTATAATAATATGCCTCAACGCCAAGGCCATCAGCTTAGATAGTGCATTAGTCAGAAATTTAAGAGGGTGGGCCGGAGGATAATAGACATTCAAAATACCATATTCCTCGCCATGTATAGGGGCCTTAAGAATAACAAGCTGACCATATTCATCTTTAACACAATCTATTAAATGTGAGACCCTACTGGACGAGTATTGCCACTCCTCTGCTCCTAGTACTAAAAGATGAGAAAAACACCCAATCAAACCCATCCTGCTGTAACTTCAAGTGTTCCTTGTCATTAAGATGAGTCTCCTGTAACAGGGCAACATTCACCCTCTCCTTTCTAAGGATCAACAACACCTTGTTTTCTTTTAATTGGCATATGAACCCCTTTGATATTCCATTTAAGAATGCTGCTAACCATGATCCTTTGACCTGCCGAGAGGAAGAATTCGTCTTACAACACGCTGAGCATACTCAAAAGGAGACTCATAGAGTCTATTTGTAAAAAGAACCAAAAAAAACTAACTACAAAACACAAAAGGCACTTAATGTGAGACTCTACCCCCTGCCCACAGAGGACGCTTACATTTCCCACGCACACCTCAATCCTCCCTTCCAGCTCGAGCCGCACCCCAAACCCAAGCAATGGAAGAA
Source organism: Chiloscyllium plagiosum (assembly GCF_037043375.1). NCBI lineage: Eukaryota > Metazoa > Chordata > Chondrichthyes > Orectolobiformes > Hemiscylliidae > Chiloscyllium > Chiloscyllium plagiosum. The sequence goes on along the minus strand of NW_028270155.1, from coordinate 33,282,977 downwards.
ACCAAACAAAGGACGTTGTAAACACAAAGGTATAACAAAAACAGCAAGCACTCTACCCACCCCCCACAATATATCAATACCGTTCCAGCTTAGAGAGAAAGAAAATCCACCAACAACAGGTTCTTAAAGAAAAGAGAGGAAGTACAAGAAATAAAAGCAAGAAAAAAAAACCCAGACATTATCGTCCATGTCCGTAAACACACCTATTATTTTAAAGTGTTCAAGAAGTTTTTGGCCTTCCAAGGAATGAAACGACCACACAGTCTCCTCGTAGTTAATACAAAGCACGGTTGGGTATCTCATCGAATATTGAAAACCTAGGTCATAGAGTCATAGAGATGTACAGCATGGAAACAGACCCTTTGGTCCAACTCGTCCATGCTGACCAGTTATTCCAAACCAATCTTGTCCCACCTGCCTGCACCCAGCCCATATCCCTCCAAACCCTTTCTATTCATATACCCATTCAGATGCCTTTTAAATGTTGCAATTGTACCAGCCTCCACCACTTCCTCTGGCAGCTCATTCCATACACGTATCATTCTCAGCGGGAAAAAGTTGCCCCTTAGGTGTCCTTTATGTATTTCCCCTCTCACCCTAAACCTATGCCCTCTACTTCTGGACTCACCTACCCCAGGGAAAAGACTTTGTCTATTTATCCTCTCCATGCTCCTCATGATTTTATAAACCTCCATAAGGTCACTTCTCAGCCTTCGACATTCCAGGGAAAACAGCCCTAGTCTATTCAACCTCTCCCCATAGCTCAAATCCTCCAACCCTGGCAACATCCTTGTAAATCTTTTCTGAACCCTTTCACGTTTCACAACATATTTCCGATAGGAAGGAGACCAAAATTTTACGCCATATTCCAACAGTGGCCTAACCAATGTCCTGTACAGTCACAACATGACCTCCCAAACCCTGTACTCAATACTCTGACTAATAAAGGAAAGCCTTCTTCACTATCCTATCTACCTGTGACTCCACCTTCAAGGAGCTATGAACCTACACTCCGAGGTCTCTTTGTTCAGCAACACTCCCTACGACCTTCCCATTAAATATATAAGTCCTGCTAAGATTTGCTTTCCCAAAATACAGCACCTCACATTTGTCCAAGTTAAACTCCATCTGTCACTTCTCAGCCCATTGACCCATCTGATCAAGATCCCCTTGTATTCTCAGGTAACCTTCTTCACTGTGCAAACTTGCTGCCAAACTTGGTGTCATCTGCAAACTTGCTATCTATACCTCTTATGCTCACATCCAAATCATTTACATAAATGACAAAAAGTAGTGGACCAGCACCGATCCTTGTGGCACTCCACTGGTCACAGGCCTCCAGTCCACCCTCTGTCTTCTATCTTTGAGCCAGTTCTGTATCCAAATGGCTAGTACTCCCTGTATTCCATGAGATCTAACCTTGCTAACCGGTCTCCCATAGGGAACCTTGTTGAATGCCTTACTGAAGTCCATATCGATCACATCTACTACTCTGCCCTCATCAATCCTCTTTGTTACTTCTTCAAAAAACTCAATCAAGTTTGTGAGACATGATTTCCCACGCACAAAGCCATTTTGACTATCCCTAATCAGTCCTTGCCTTTCCAAATACATGTACATCCTGTCCCTCAGGGTTCCCTCCAACAACTTGCCCACCACTGACATCAGGCTCACAGGTCTGTAATTCCCTGGCTTGTCCTTACCACCTTTCTTAAATGTTTGCCAACCTCCAGTCTTCCAGCACCTCACCTGTGTCTATAGATAATACAAATATCTCAGCAAGAAACCCAGTAATCACTTCCCTAGCTTCCTACTGAGTTCTAGGGTACACCTGATCCGGTCCTGGGGATTTATCCACTTTTATGCATTTCAAGACATCCAGCACTTCCTCCTCTGTAATCTGGACATTTTGCAAGATGTCACCATCTATTTCCCTACATTCTATATCTTCCATATCCTTTTTCACAGTAAATACTGATGCAAAATACTTGTTTAGTATCTCCCCCACCTCCTGCAGCTCCAGACAGAATACTTCTATTGCCTTTATACTCTTCCAAGGATTCACTCAATCTATCCTGTCTATACCTGACATATGCTTCCTTTTCCTTAACCAAACCCTCAATTTCTTTAGTCATCCAGCATTCCCTATATCTACCAGCCTTTGCTTTCACCCTGACAGGAATGTACTTTCTCTGGACTCTCGTTATATCATTTCTGAAGGCTTCCCATTTTCCAGCCGTCCGTTTACCTGCAAACATCTGCCCCCAACCAGCTTTTGAAATTCTTGCCTCATACTGTCAAAATAGGCCTTTCTCCAATTTAGAACTTCAACTTTTAGATCTGGTATATCCTTTTCCATCAATATTTTAACTAATAGAATTATGGTTGCTGGCTCCTGACCGGATCTGTGCACCGCAACCTGGTGAGCTCTGTCAACCTTTACCCGGTCTGCCTCAGCATCCCAGCCAAAAAATTGTGGCAACCAGTCTTCACAAACACTTACTGGCTGCCCACCTTCTATTCCCTTCGGCAGGCCAATGACCTGAATATTGTACCTCCTACATCTATTTTCCAGGTCATTGACTTGCTCAGTCAGGGCCCGAACCTGTTTCTCAAGGGCCTGGATCTGCCCTGCTAAGGACTCGACCTCGATCTCCGACGCCGCAGTCCGCCACTCAACCTTTTCAACTCTCTTCCGGAGCCCTTCCAACTCCTCATGCTTTTGCAGCATGGCTGAGATGGGCTGCAGTTGATTACGAGTTTCTTCCCTCATTTCCTGGATCAGCTGTTGGATTGCTCCGAGTTCCTCCACGATGTTCTGCTGTGTAGGCATTTCTTTCACAGCTGCAGAGGGATCCGTTATTTTCAGGTATCCCGAGTGTGAGAAACAATGCTCACACACTTCAATAATTTCAGTCCGAGACAAGATCTGAATCAGTAGTGTCATTTATTTTACACTTGCAAGTGGGTGTGATGTCCACAAGGCAGGGATAAAACACACTGAGTTCAACAAATACTCGATATTTATATAATTTGGTTCCTACAATTTTTTTTTTCTTATTTCATTGTTTCCCCCCCTGTTTACATCCTCCACTTCCCTAAGACTGGTCCCACTACTCTTGCTTATTAGATTACATTACAGTGTGGAAACAGGCCCTTCAGCCCAACAAGCCCACACCGACCCCCCGAAGCGCAACCCACCCATACCCCTACATTCACCCCTTATTACCTAACACTACGGGCAATTTAGCATGGCCAATTCACCTGACCTGCACATCTTTGAACTGTGGGAGGAAACTGGAGCACCCGGAGGAAACCCACGCACACACGGGGAGAATGTGCAAACTCCACGCAGTCAGTCGCCTGAGTCGGGAATTGAACCCGGGTCTCTGGCGCTGTGAGGCAGCAGTGTTAACCACTGTGCCACCGTGCCGCCCAACTGTGCCACCGTGCCGCTCTTGTCTTATCCGGCCTTGTCTGTGACAAAATGCTTATTTCTGGCCTCACAAGGCCATTTGACCTCATCCCGCTGCAGGTCATTGTTAGGCATATTCTTTCTTCATCAGTATCTACTCTTTCCATCTGGGCTTCTCCCGAAGCCACTCTGATCCCTATGACCTCTTTAATTAGGGTTTGTTCCTGTATCTCTGTAAAAGTGGGAAACAGATGTTCATACCTACGTATTCATCCCCTCACAACATCTTATCTATTTGCCCATAATATCTACCATTGTTTTGCAATTACGTTTCATGCTGACATACAATTTTAGCTAATACAAAAACAATTATATATTTCCTCCACATAGTTTCCATTCTTGTTGATTCAGCTCCCAGCCGAAACAACCACACACTGATGTAAGTTCATTTGCTTTGTATCAGAAATTAGAATTGCAGAATTGCAGAACTGCAGAAGTAACATTAATTTAACTATATCCCACACCGAGTGTTCAGATTTGGCCGTTTGCTTCCACTTAGTCATTCTCGCAAGCTTGTAAAAGGAATTAAATGGTTGTTTTACTGTTTAACAATTTTTTTTCCAAAAAAACTAAGGTGGGGGGGGGGGGGGGTGAAACATATTACTACCCTGGGTTGGGGTGCAGCGCTCAGCAAGGCTGATCTATTCAGATCACCGTCATCTTAAAAATCCCCTTCAAATACCTTTTAAAGCATAAACATTTCAACGATGTGTTGTTTAAGTGAATTGGCCATGCTAAATTGCCCATTGTGTTCAGAGATGTGTAGGCTAGGTGCATTCGTTGTGGGAATTATAGAGTAATAAGATAGGGGAATAAGTCTGAGTGGGTTACTCTTCAGAGGGTCGGTGTGGACTTTTTGGACCAAATGGCCTGTTTCTACACTGTAGGGATTCTATGATTCTATGATTTCAAATTGTAACAACTCAGCAGAAGATATCTTCTCTTAATTTTGACACTAAACAAAAAATAAATGCCGATGCTGGAAATCAGAAATTGCTGGAAAAACTCAAGCAGCAGTGAAGAGAAACCCCAGCATCAGGGTTGACAGGGTCCTCAGCTGGGTCTGACCCATCTCCTGCACTTCCTCCCTCTCTTCCCTCTTGCAACAGCAATAGAGTCCCTTTTATCCTCACCTATTATGCCACCAGCATCCACATCCAGAGAATCATTAGCTACCATTTCTACCACCTCCAGCAGAATGCCACCACCAGACATATATTCCCTTCCCCTCTCTTGTCAGACATCTGCCCACCTCCTCTGGCAGCTGGTTCCATATACACACCAACCTTTTTGTGAAAAAGTCACCCCTCAGGTCCATTTTAAATCTTTACCCCTCACCTATTGACCTCTAGTTTTGGACGTCCTATCCTAGGGTGTCTATTCACCCTATTCATGCCCCTCATGATTTCATAAACTCTCTATAAGGTCACCCTTCAGCCTCTGAAGCACCAGTGAAAATAGCCCCAGCCTATTCAGCCTCTCCCTAGAGCTCAAACCCTTCAGATCCAGCCACATCTTTGTAATTCTTTTCTGAACCCTTTCAAGTCCAACAATATCATTCCTATAGCAGGGAGACCAGAATTGAACAGAATATTCTAAAAGTGGCCTCACCAATGTCCTGTACAGTCGCAACATGATATCCTAACTCCTATACTCAAAGTACAGATTCAGTCTCTCTTGAGAGAAGTGATTTTTCCTCATATTTGTATAACAATACATTCACTGTAATGGTATTGGGGAACAGTGCAGCACGAGACAATGAATTTTACTTTGTTACCAAGAAATGGAGGAGTGGCATTATCAAATGAATGGCCTCATGTCCCATTCGAGCTGCAGCCTTCTGCCTAGCAATGGACAGCCAGTCTATTTGATTGGCTGCTGGGTGGAAAAGATCGCAGCATGATCCTGCTGTTGCTTTTAACAAGATCGCCCTGTCACCAGCCTCGTTGTTTCTTTTCAACCCCACTTTCTCTAATTGACACTAGCTCTCTATAAATATTCAGGCCAGTGTTTTTAGAAAGATTTAGTGATGACTGTGCAAGACTTCAAAGCATTTGATGCAGTTCAGATTTAAGATATTTTTGGTTTCTAAGGCACAATCCTCAGCTTTGAAGACCAGAACAAATAGATTTGAAAATCTGGATTAATAGCATTACTTCCAAAGCTGAATCTGAAGCCAAACTCTCAAGAGTCTGGGGTTTATTTACTGCAAAAATATTCAATGAAATCTTGAAAATACTGAAATAAAAGAGAAAATACTGGGGAAACTCAACAGGTCTGGCAGCATCCTTGGATTAAAGTTCACAATGATTCTTCTTTGGAGTCTTACTGGACTTGCTCCAGACCTACAGAATACCTCCAGCATTTCCTCTGTTATTTCAGATTTTCAGATTCCACAGTATTTTGCCTTTAATTAAAAGTACTGAGTCTAGAACATAGTTCCTGTTTATCACAACTTCTCACTCTGATACTTCTGTCATTGCACATGATCACACCTAAGACCATGAAACATCAGGATGAATGTAGACCATTCAGTCCATCAGGTCTGCTCTGGATTCCAGTGAGATCATGGCTTGTTTGATAATCCTCAATTCCACTTTCTTGATTTCGCACTATAATCCTTAATTTCCTTACTGATTAAAACTATGTCTGTCTCAGCCTTGAATATACTTAATGACTCTGCATCTGTAGCTTTCTGTGATACAGAATTCCACAGATGCATTACTGTCTGAGAGAAGAAATTCCTCCTCTTCTCTGTTCTAAATGGTTGACCCCTTATTGTAAGACTATATCCTCTGGTCCAAGACTCTCCCATAAGGGGAACAACCTCTCAGCACCTACATTGTCAAGCCCATTCAGAATCTCAATGAGATCACCTCTCATTATCTTAAACTCTGATAAGGACAGGCCCAATTTACTCATCCTCTTCTCCTGTCAAGAAAATCCCTCCAAACACAGGATCAACTTAGTGAACCTTGAATGGATTGCATTTAATGCCAGTACATCTTTCCAATGATAAGGGGCCCAAAACTGTTCCTAGTATTTTAGGTTTGATCTTCCTGGTGCCTTCTATTGTTTTGGTAAGACTTCCCTATCTTTACACAGCATTCTATTTGTCTTTCTTATTTCTTGCTGAGCTTGGATTCTAATTTTTTGTGATTAATACTCAAGGACAACAAAAACCATTTGTGCTGTAGGTTTTTGTAGTTGCTCTCATTTAAATGGTGTTCAGCTCCTTCATTCTTTCCCTCAAAGTGTATAACCTCTCATTTTACAGAATTATATTTCATCTGCCAAATTTTTGTCCACTTATTTAACTTGTCTCTATCCCTCTGTAAATTCTTTCTGTAATCCTCACCACTTGCCTTCCCATCTATTTTGTGTCCTATGGAAACTTAGGTACAGTACATTCATTTCCCTCATCCAAGTCCTTATTATATATTGTAAATAATTGTGGTCTCAGCATTGATGCTTGTAGCACTCCATTAGTTATAGGTTGCAATCCTGGAAATGCCATCTTTACAACAAATGTCTGACTTCTTAGTTAGCCAGTCCTCCAAACATTCCACTATTGCACCTGAGTATTCATTGTAATTCTCAGGTATGTTTCTTTATTAATCTTCTCACTGTATCTTTGACTCCTCTCAAGACTTAATGTTGCTGCTGTTTTTTCAGTGTCCATTTCCCAAGTGCATTCTGTTAAATGCTGTTGCAGTTAAGGAGTCAGATACCTTGTTCACTGACTGCATTTTTTGGAGGTAAGAAAGGTTAGTTTCATCAATTTATCTATATACACACTGAAACACCAACCAGCAGAAGAAGCAACTATAGTTTTACCACATTGTTGTTTTTTCTCAGGTAGACTTACACCTGAGCACTCCCAATAAATCTAAAACAGAACTAAAATTGTTTAAAAATATCAATGTACAATGCCAAGTCAACAGAAAATAATTTTCATTAGTGCATTATTACCAAAGCATACCTTTGATGTTTTCATTCCAAGATAGTCATAGTTTTACAGAATATTGGAATGATCACAGTATATATTCAGGCCATTCTGTCCATCATGCATGTTCTCGTTCTGAACTGGAGCCATTTACTAATTGTCAAGACCTTTAGCTGTTGCCATGTATATTTTTTTCTTCTTTAGATCATGATCCAATTCTCTTTGAATAGCCAAAGTGGACAGTCTCTCACATTTTAATAATATTCAGCTCCTCTAGTCTTCTCACCAAAGTGCATAACCTCACAGTTCCCCACACTATATTCCATCTGCCAAGCTGTTGCCCACTCACTTAAACTGTCCATATTCCTCTGTAAATTCTTTGTGTCATCCTAACCACTTGCCTTCGCACCGACGTTTGTGTCATCAGCAAACATGGGTACCATAGACAGAGACATGATCGAATTCTCTTTGGACAGAGAACCAAATGGATCTGCCTCCACCACATTCTCAGGCTGTGTGTTCAAAATCTTAAATACTTGTTGCACAGAAAAAGATATTCTTCCAGTCATCATTTTTCCCTTTTGCTAATCACCTTAAGTCTAAATACTCTAGTTCTCAACCCTTCCATCAAATGGAATAGTTTGGCCTTATCTGTTGCATCCAGACACATTATGACTCACCTGCTTGAAATTGATGGAATAGTAGAACATAGAACATTACAGCGCAGTAGAGGCCCTTCGGCCCTCGATGTTGCGCTGACCTGTCATACCAATCTGAAGCCCATCTAGCCTACACTATTCCATGTACGTCCATACGTTTGTCCAATGACGACTTAAATGCACTTAAAGTTAGCGAATCTACTATCGTTGCAGGCAAAGCATTCCATACCCTTACTACTCTCTGAATAAAGAAACTACCTCTGACATCTGTCCGATGTCTATCACCCCTCAAGTTAAAGCTATGCCCCCTCATGCTTGCCATCACCATATTTGGAAAAAGGCTCTCCCTGTCCACCCTATCTAACCCGCTGATTATCTTATATGTCTCTATTAAGTCACCTCAACCTTCTTCTCTCCAACAAAAACAGCCTCAAGTCCCTCAGCCTTTCCTCGTAAGATCTCCCCTACATACCAGGCAACATCCTAGTAAATCTCCTCTGCACTCTTTCCAAACCTTCCACATCCTTCTTATAATGTGGTGACCAGAATTGTACACAATACTCCAAGTGCAGCTGCACCAGAGTTTTGTACAGCTGTAGCATAACCTCATGGTTCCTGAACTCGATCCCTCCATTAATAAAAGCTAAAACACTGTATGCCTTCTTAACAACCCTGTCAACCTGGGTGGCAACTTTCAAGGATCTGTGTACATGGACACCGAGATCTCTCTGCTCATCTACACTACCAAGGATCTTATCATTAGCCCAGTATTTTGCATTCTGGTTACTCTGACCAAAGTGAATCACCTCACACTTGTCTGCATTAAACTCCAATTGCCACCTCTCAGCCCAGCTCTGCAATGTCTCTCTGTAACCTACAACATCGTTCATCACTATCCACAACTCCACCAACCTTAGTGTTGTCTGTGAATTTACTAACCCACCCTTCTACGCCCTCATCCAGGTAATTTATAAAAATGATGAACAGCAGTGGACCCAACACCGACCCTTGCAGTACACCACTATTAACTGGACTCCAGAATGAACATTTCCCCTCAACCACCACCCTCTGTCTTCTTTCAGCAAGCCAATTACTGATCCAAACTGCTACATCTCACACAATCCCATTCCTCCACAATTTGTACAATAACCTACTGTGGGGAACCTTATCGAACACTTTGCTGAAATCCATACACACCACATCAACCAGTTTACTCTCATCTACCTGTTTGGTCACCTTCTCAAAGAACTCAATAGGGTTTGTGAGGCACGACCTCCACTTCACAAAACCGTGCTGACTATCCCTAATCAAATTATTCTTTTCTAGATGATTATAAATCCTATCTCTTATAACCTTTTCAACATTTTACCAACAACTGAAGTAAGGCTCACTGGTCTATAATTACCTGGGTTGTCTCTACTCCCCTTCTTGAACAGGGGAACCACATTTGCTATCCTCCAATCTTCTGGCACTATTCCTGTAGACAATGATGATTTAAAGATCAATGCCAAAGGCTCAGTAATCTCCTCCTTGGCTTCCCAGAGGATCCTAGGATAAATCCCATCTGGCCCAGGGGACTTATCTACTTTCACACACTGCAGGATTTCTAATACCTCTTCCTTGTGAACCTCAATCCCACCTAGTCCAGTAGCCTGTATCTCAGTATTCTCCTCGGCAATATTGTCATTTTCTAGAGTGAATACTGTCGAAAAATATTCATTTGGTGCTTCCCCTATCTCCTCTGACTCCACACACAACTTCCCACTACTATCCTTGATTGGCCCTAACCTTACTCTCGTCATTCTTTTATTCCTTAAATACCTATAGAAAGCCTTAGGGTTTACCCTGATCCTATCCGCCAACAACTTCTCATGTCTCCTCCTGGCTCTTCTGAGCTCTCTCTTTAGGTCTTTCCTGGCTACCTTGTTATCCTCAAGCACCCCAACTGAGCCTTCACATCTCATCCTAACATAAGCCTTCTTCTTCCTCTTGACCAGAGATTCCACTTCCTTCATAAACCATGGCTCCCGCGCTCTACAGCTCCCTCCCTACCTGACAGGTACATACTTATCTAGGACACACAGGAGCTTTTCCTTGAATAAGCTCCACATTTCTAATGTGCCCATCTCCTGCAGTTTCCTTCCCCATCCTATGCTTCCTAAATCTTGCCTAATCGCATCATAATTGCCTTTCCCCCAGCTGTAACTCTTGCCCAGTGGTATACACCTATCCCTTTCTATCACTAAAGTAAACATAACAGAATTGTGATCACTATCACCAAAGTGCTCACCTACTTCCAAGTCTAACACCTGGCCAGGCTCATTACACAGTACCAAATCTAATGTGGTTTCACCCCTTCTTGGCCTGTCTACATACTGTGTCAGGAAGCCCTCCTGCACACACTGGACAAAAACTGAGCCATCTATAGCACTCGTACTATAGGGTTCCTAGTCAATATTTAGAAAGTTGAAGTCCCCCATGACAACTACCCTGTCTCTCTCACTCCTATCGAGAATCATCTTTGCTATCCTTTCCTCTACATCTCTGGAACTATTCAGAGGCATATAGAAAACTCCCAACAGGGTGACCTCTCCTTTCCTGTTTCTAACTTCAGCCCATACTACCTCAGTTGACGAGTCCCCAAACATCCTTTCTGCAACTGTAATACTGTCCTTGACCAACAATGCCACACCTCCCCCTCTTTTACCATCTTCTCTGTTCTTACTGAAACATCTAAATCCTGGAACCTGCAACAACCATTCCTGTCCCTGCTCTATCCATGTCTCCGAAATGGCCACAACATCGAAGTCCCAGGTACCAACCCATGCTGCAAGTTCATCCACCTTATTCCGGATGCTCTTGGCATCGAAGTAGACACACTTCAAACCAACTTCTCGCTTGCTGGTGCCATCTTGTATCCCTGAAACTTGATTTCGGACCTCCCTACTCTCAATCTTTTCTATACTTGAACTACAATTTTGGTTCCCATTCCTCTGCTGGATTAGTTTAAACCCACCCCAATAGCCTTAGCGAATTTCCCCCCCAGGATATTGGTACCCCTCTAGTTCAGATGAAGACAATCCAGCTTGTAGAGGTCCAACCTATCCCAGAAAGTGCCCCAATTATCCGAGAATCCAAAACCCTCCCTCCTGCACCATCCCTGTAGCCACATGTTCAACTCCTCTCTCTCCATATTCCTTGCCTCGCTAGCACGTGGCACGGGCAACAAACCAGAGACAACAACTCTGTTGTCCTAGCTCTAAGCTTCCATCCTAGCTCCCTGAATTTCTTCCTTAAATCCCCATCTCTCTTCCTACCTATGTCATTGGTGCCTATGTGGACAACGACTTGGGGCTGCTCCCCCTCCCGCTTAAGGATCCCAAAAACACGATCAGAGACATCATGAACCCTGGCACCTGGGAGGCAACACACCAACCGTGAGTCTCTCTCGTCCCCACAGAACCTCCTATCTGCCCCCCTAACTTTGGAGTCCCCAATGACTACTGCTCTGCTCCTCTTCCCCCTCCCCTTCTGAGCAGCAAGGACAGACTCTGTGCCAGAGCCCTGCGCCCCACTTCTTTCCCCTGGTAAGTCCCCCCCCAAAACGGTATACTTATTGTTGAGGGGAATGGCCACAGGAGATCCCTGCACTACCTGCCGGTTCCCTTTCCGTCCCCTGACTGTAACCCATCTGCCTTTTTCTTGTACCTGAGGAGTGACTACCTCCCTGTAACTCCTCTCAATATCCCCCTCTGCCTCCTGAATGATCTGAAGTTCATCTAGCTCCAGCTCCCTAACACGGTTTTCGAGGAGCTGGAGTTGGGTGCACTTCCCGCAGATGTAGTCAGCAGGGACACTAGTGGTGACCCTTACCTCCCACAGGCTGCAGGAGGAATGTTCAACTGCCTGGTTTCTTGGAGCCTGTGTGCTTGCAGCTACGAGAGATGACACCTCTATGCAAATCTGGTATATTTTAACAGAAAATAGATGCAACAATGAAGAACTAGTCCACACTAAACAAATATTTGATTACTAAGGCAACTTTTCATATTCCTGGGGTGGGATCTTGTAAAAAGCTGAATACAATTGCAACAATTGCAAATTGGGATTTTCTCTGTTTTTTCTCTTCTAAGTGTGCTAATGCATCTGATTATTCGCCCTTCCTGCCACCTCCCCAGCATTCTTTGGGAGTGGAAAGTCGTGGCCACCAATAATGTCAATAACTTCAAATGTTAGCAAGATGTCTATCTCCACAAATGTTACCTGACTTGTGGAGTACTTAAAGCATTCCATGTTACTAATTTCACAATCTTCAGTCTTTTATTTTGTGTAACGTTAAAAATCACACAACACAAGGTTATGCTCCAATAGGTTTATTTGGAAGCACTAGCTTTCGGACCACTGCTCCTTCATCAGGTGGTTTTGACTTCATAACCCATTTAAATTGCTGTCAGGGAAGATGAAGACTGTGGCATTAGAATTGCTGGACGTCTGTGGTATCTGCAGTGAGCCCCGTTTCTTTATGATGTAAAATTTAAAATACTTCTATCAAATAAGTGGGGTGGAGGACCAAAATCTTAAAATACTGTTGGCCAACCAAACAGTACTCTGCATCATACTGGTATAAAGGAGACCTCACATTGGCTAAGGAACAGCCGCAGCTGGTATTTTTGATCATTGAGAATGAGTACAGGCACAAGTACAGCCATATTGAAGATGCCGACACCACAGTAATACTGGAGGTACTTATGTAGCATTGCATGGAGGAAGAGGCAAACAAAAACCTTCCTGGTTTTGCCAGACATATAACAAACAGAGTGATAGATTTTATAGTTGCATTGAAGGTGAAGATTGAGAGAAAGTGTAAGTGCACTATTGATATGGTGTTCAATTTGAAAAAAAAAGAAAAATTGGCCCATTAGAATAAAACATTATTGAGAAAGTGGTATTGAAGAGAGCACTACAGTGAAGGTCAATTGTATACTTAATATAGGTAGTACTAATGGCATTGCTTTTAAACCTGGTGATTATACACAGAGAAAGCCGAACAATAGCACAAAATAATGAAGGTGGCTGATTTTTGAGTGTAAATTTGCCATTGACACTGTTATGAGACTAAACTCGATTATCTGAAGAGATGCTGGAGTGTATCTAAATTCACAGAGCTTAGTCCAACTGGAAAAGCAGCCTAATTTGCATGTATTACCTGCTATTGCAATTAAGTGAAAAAATAAGCAGCACCCAATCTAACAGTATTGTCAATCTGATAGCGAAGGCTTGCTTGAAGAAGATATCTAACTGTATAATGCTAGTTGTATTACAATACATTTTCCACACAAAACGTGACATGTCATTTTGGTACTCATTTGGATGTATTACGTGTACATTTCGTGTATTCTTTCCAAAGGAAACTTATAATCTGAACAAAACAAATCATCCACTTAAATGTCACCATTTATTTTCTATGAGCCTTATCATTTTAATTTTCAATTTTCCACCTACCTACGGTGGGTCAATTCTCATCAGTAACCACTCAGTACATTATTAGTACTTTCTGACTAGTTGACAAGGATGAGCTTACTCTCGCCATTTCTGACATTGGAATTAATATCCGCTTGTCTGCTCAAAACCTATGGAACTCCCCTGACAGATATAGAAAGATGGGTCTAGATTAGAGTGGTGCTGGAAAAGCATAGCAGGTCAGGCAGCATCCAAGGAGCAGGAAAATCGACGTTTCGGGCAAAAGCCCTTCATCAGGAATAGAGGCAGGGTGCCTGCAGAGTGGAGAGTTATCTCCCCACTCTGCAGGCACCTTGCCTGTATTCTTGATGAAGGGCTTTTGCCCGAAACGTCGATTTTCCTGCTCCTCAGGTGCTGCCTGACCTGCTGTGCTTTTCCAACACTACTCTAATCTAGACTCTGTTTTCCAGCATCTGCAGTCCTTATTTTTAACCTAGATACAGGAAGATACCAACACCAGGCAGTTATCAGTAACCTTCTATCCAGAAGCAAACTGTTCTATCCCTTGTCCTGTCTTACAGAAGATGGATTAACCTCTAGAGTAAGGATGGATTGCAATGTAAAATTACTATTAAAATGTTTAGGGTGAGGTTTTGCTTAATCTGTACTTACCTCATATATCTTTTCTGATTATTGTAATCTTGCACATGATCATGTATGGTAGTGAACAATGAATTATCTTCCTTAGATTTTCCTATCTGTTAAAGCAAGGAACTCTACTAAACCACAACACTTGATATACATTAACTCTGAAAATTGTATCTTTTATTTCATCATTGTATTTCATTGTTTAGTAACAACTACTGTTTATTATGAAACTATTGAAAATAATATTTATTGGGCTGAAATCACTGAGTGAGCTTTAAAAGATTAAACAGCATCTCGGTACTGAAAACAACAGCTTCTATGATGGCAGAACATTATCATAACTGCAAATTACAAAGATTTTTGGGGCCAGACTGTCTAGAAGAGACAGTCACTTTGGGAAATGTAAACGGCTCATCTCTTAACCATTCACAAAGCCAGGACACCTGGGCTTTCAGTTGGGTGTGGAAGAAGCCAATGGATCAAACACTTTGGACATGAGACTCTGACTTAGGAGGGAACTTCAGAGGGATCTAATTATGTTGAAACCATGAAACTGAAATCAACTGGTGATGATCATGTTTGGGTAACTGGCTGGCTGTTGAGAAGGCACCCTGCAAACAATAACCCTCTTTTGTGTTTCACGGCCATGGGACACATGAAAAATTACAAAAAAGGATCATAACCCTGTTGAGTATTTTCTCTCCTTATATACTTCAACTCTATTGTTTTGAACATCACACCACAGTAAGTGTTTTAAGAATCAATGTAGCTGCTGTTGCATCCTGAGGAAAAGATTACTAATGGGTCAATAGCTTTAAATGGACTTAATACGTAATCCAGAAAAACAACCAGACCCCCTCTAAAACCATCTAAAACATTAATTTACAAAGATTTCTGTACCATTGAATTTTATTGAATTTTACAGTTACTTATCTTCGAGGAGAAAGTGAGGTCTGCAGATGCTGGAGATCAAAGTTGAAACTTTATTGCTGGAACAGCACAGCAGGTCAGGCAGCATCCAGGGAACAGGAGATTCGACGTTTCGGGCACAGGCCCTTCTTCAGGAATGAGCAGAGAGTGTTCAGCAGGAGAAGATAAAAGGTAGGGAGGAGGGACTTGGAGGAGGGGAGTTGGAAATGTGATAGGTGGAAAGAGGTCAAGGTGAGGGTGATAGGTCGGAGTAGGATGGAGGCGGAGAGGTCAAGAAGACCTCTCCGCCTCCATCCTACTCCGACCTATCACCCTCACCTTGACCTCTTTCCACCTATCACATTTCCAACTCCCCTCCTCCAAGTCCCTCCTCCCTACCTTTTATCTTCTCCTGCTGAACACTCTCTGCTCATTCCTGAAGAAGGGCCTGTGCCCGAAACGTCGAATCTCCTGTTCCCTGGATGCTGCCTGACCTGCTGTGCTGTTCCAGCAATAAAGTTTCAACTTTTACAGTTACTTAGCCTATCTTCCTGCTTTGTTATTTTAATATCTGTGTATATGTGTGAACTAAAGCATGCGTATGTGTCTGTGAAAGTCACAGAGTTCATATTAGATTTGGTTTTAGTTAAAATAAACACGATTCTCTTTCCTTTTAATAAAACTTAGAAGAAAACCTTTCTGATCTTGCTGTCATGGCATCTGAACAGTTAAAGATTCCATGAAATGGTGGGTACACTCTTCATAAAAAAATCCTGTTGGGCTCAGTGGAGTGGGGAAAGAGGGGAGCTATTCAATCCATCCTCAACTGGCCCGAACATATTAGTAGAATTAAACTTCTCCAGTTCCTGTTTGGCCAATCTTCCAGAATACACATTCCATTCCATTGTATTAAATAGGAGAGAGAGTTCATCTGATGGTGTATTTTTTTCGTGCATATCCTTCTACTCCCATAATAATTTTTTTTGTATGGGGAAATGGAATTCCTTTATCCTAGATTGACACTGAATATAATCAGCTGAATACTTTCATCCTTGTCTTGTTTATTAATTCTGATGAGAAAAATTTAGAAATTTTTATTGTTTGCTACAGTAAACCATAAAGAGGAAGTCTGCCTCAGGACAACTCAGTTTACATCATGGACATTAATAACAATCATTACTGGCTTTTCAAAAAAAGAATATTGATTTTGGTTTCGAACAGATATTATAAACAGCATAAAATATTAGATCCAAAATAAATGAATCCAATTGCCCACAATTATTATCCTGATTGCCAAATTCAATTTTGCCATGTCTGTATTGCTTTCTCATTCTGTGTTGGAAACACATCATCCATCATGTTGGATTGGGTCCTTCCAACTGCATATGGGACACACCTTTGTAAGTATTTAAAACAACTCAGGATAATTAAGTTAAGGATTCCATACTTTTTGTAACACCCCTCTGTGAATTTAGACTGTCTTGGTTACCAAGTGATAAAATTACTTCAGAAATCATGGTTAGTAAATTAATGGTTAGAGATCTGCAAGTGTTGGGGTGAGTGAGTGCAAGTGAGGGAAGATGTTTCCTTCGACAGTGATAAACAGTGAGAGTAATAGAGTGAGTGTGAGGTAGCAGGGAGAAGATGGTGGAGTGGAGAAGGTCATTGACCTTCTCTCTCTGGGCATTCCTCTCAACAATGGAGACTGCACTGATCCAGGTGATGACATCCAGGGCACCACCTTCTGTGCCATCTTGCCCACCAAACTGTGTGCAGCTGTGCAGAGCAGCTCCAGAATGACAGCTTTATGCACAGCGGCCAGTGCCAGAAATGCCAGTCTATTTGGGGACATCTGGCTAGCAGCAAATACTGGCTATAGTGAGTGAGAGAATTGGACTAACAGCAGATAGCAGGGGTGACATGGGGAGGGCTATTTATCGAAAGAGGCACATTTGTGATAATGGCTGAAAAAAACTTGCTGTGCCTTGTGGAGAGAAACCAAATCCAACAAAATTGACACAGTCAAAATATGGCAAGATTCATCCCAATGTTTCAGGTTGGTGACCTGTCATCAAAACATATTATTCTTAGAACATATTATTGATTAAGTTTGAATATCAGCTAGTTGAAGTCTATCATTTCTAAAGCTGCATTTCAGAACAATGAAAGCCTGAATTGGTGCGAGATAATTGGCAGGGTAGTTTAGACATGTAAAGAATACTGATTGACAACTCGTGTGGTGAAATTTAATGTTACAAAAGAGCAGTCGATGAGTTTTCATCTGTGCCTCTTTCACTCATATCCTGTAATTTGCAAATGCTTTAATTAGAATAGTTAAATTACCAGTCCTTCAATGCACATCAAAGCCACTCTTAGATTCGAAAGCCAGAAGACCATCTTAAATCACACATTCTCACACATTAGACTGAGCTGAGCTGAGGAGAAAATCTGTAAGATTATTGTGGGAAACCTTTTTAATATTGAGCAGCTTATTTTTCATTCCATAATCTAATTTGCATAATTCATTTCAGTAAAAGAGCTGGGTCTAATATCCTGTTCTGCTCAACTCCTGAACTGGTTTAGATAATGCTCTACAAATAGTCTATTTTAATGATTTGTCACAATTTTCTTTAATTTTTTTATCCTTTGTTGCTAATTGGCACTGTAGGCACATTAAAGTCAATACTTAAAGAAGGAACTAAATTAGAGACTAGGCATCACCAGCAAAGCTGCACATTGACAGTAATAACATTGATATTCTTGCTTAATAATTGGAGACAAAAATGTCAGCCAGCAATCAATTCAAACAAACTCTGTGAAAATATATTGAAGTCGAGGACTGTGCTTTAATGGGTTTTTTTTGCATTGATTAAGACATTTCCAGGAGATACAATCTACATAGAGAAAACAATTGAGTACAGGTTTGAACATTTATGGGATGGGATCTACATGGCTGGTCCACAACGTTTCTAAACATAATGACACATGTCTAAAAACTGAAGTCAAACCGAAGTCAAATATTCATAATGAAACCCTCACTTTTTCTCTCCACAAATGCTCACTAAGCTGTGGCTTTTTCCAGCTTTTTGATCTTATTGTAATCCTATCTTATTATTTTGATCTTATTATCATATTATATTTATATTACAGGCCAGTACATGGTGGAGGCAATGTTGGCAGAATATTTTGTTTCAGAGGCCACAACATTGTTCTGAAGACTACAGCAGTGCTTGTGCAAGGGCACAATCACAGAGGTAAGTTAAAGCCCTCTAGATCAATCAGTGATACTGCTGAAATTATAAGTAGGAGACCTTACTGTTTGAGTGGTGAGGGTAAGGGGTTAGAGAGCTAGGTAATACAGACCAATCAGCAGCCAGGAAGTGGAGGAGACCTCCACTCACGCAGAGGATATGTCACTGGAAGTGGTGTTGCTAAAAGTTAGCGACAGTTATCTCTCTCTGTCAAATCATTCCTCCCACTAAGGCAGCATCTCTGAAAACTCAGAGGAAGGTGGTTCTTAAGAGAAATGACAGAAGGAAGACCCTGGATAACCCACAGTTACAGGCTACTCAGGCAAGGAGTGAGATTGCTGTCACCTAAAAGATAATGAATAGGAATGGGAGTAGGGCCATTCAGTCCACTGAGTCTGCTCCTCCATTCAATAAGGTCATGGCTGGTATGATTGTGGTGCTAACATCAACTTCCTATCTGCCTCTCGTAACCCTTGACTCCCATATCTATCAAAAATCTGTCTAACTCAACCGTGAATATAATTGATGATCCAGTCTCCAGTGCCAGCTGGGAAAGAGATTCCTAAAAACATATAACACTCTGAAAGAGGAAATTCCTCCTGATCTCCTGCTCAACCCTTCCTCTGGGCATTCAGATGAATGTGTGGCCTGGGTGACACTGAGTTTCAGACCGAGCGCAGGTCTCTGAAGCTGTCAGCAAAACAGCAGATTCTGGAGTTACAGTCTGGGATAAGGGAATCTCCGGCTGTTAGGGATGGGCAATCAATACTGGCCTGTCCAGCGATGCCCTCATCCCGTGAATGAATATAAAAAGAAATTTCCCTTAAAGCCTGTAGCTGTCTCACCTTGACTCTCTGCAATTGTACAAAAGCTCAGAGATTGGCTGACCCTCTTGAAATGGTGACCATTTTGATGCATTGATGAGCCATAGACTGGAGGGTCCCACTGGAGGTATCTCCAGTAGATCCTTGGAATGATCCTGATGAGAAAAATTTCAACATTGCATTACAGGAATTGGTTGGCCATCACTTCCCATAATGTTTAGCTCCTGCTACACCATGACACACAGCTCAGTGCCAGCCTCCCTCCCTGGAAAAGTGTCAACTGGGCCTTTGGTAGTGAACCCTTTCTGGTGGGTAACATCACATAAGAAGCTGGTTCTGTGCCCATCTATGCCCACCTCCTCCTTCTATCCTCCAAGACAAAAGCTTCTGGTGGCCCTGAGGATGCTGGTTGCTAACTGCCAGTGGCTCCAAACCCCCTCCCTCCCTGGTATTGTTCCTTACTGGAGGTCTGTAAGCCTGAGTGAATGCCGGGGAGCTCTGAGTTTTCCAGGCATCTTACCAACTCTGCTCTGTATATTCAGGTGCCTTAATGGAGAGATAGCTCTTAAGTGATCTGTTGTGCTGTGCTGGCAACCCTGTCCTTGCACCCGATGCCACTGCCAATGTTCACAGTGTTTCATTTCCCTGCCAAGCCATTCACTTTGTCTGGAGCCAGCGTTGACTTCCCACTAACTCTGCACTATCTTACTATGTCTGCATTTTTGTAAATTATGAAAACCCTAGTGAAAGTTTGCTTCATTACTTGTTTAACTCAATTGCCTTCTTGACATATTTACATGTCAGAACCTCCTGACCCCTTTCAGTATATCCATTCAGGACATAAAACTGAGAGGCTTCCCTCATGCTGACTTTTATTGCAATGTTCCGGCTCTCCACTCTTTTCAGTTCATTTCCCTTGGGCTGGGAAAAATCTGACTGTTCAAAACAAAATCTCTGCTTCAGCAGGGGCCATGTTTGTGCTGCATCATTGCTTTGAAATTTCCTTAGTGGAACTTTTCTCTGACTGTTTCAAAGAAAAATTGGAGAATTTCAAATGAAGGCATAGTGACTGCTGCCACAGCACTGCACGTTTATTTTAGTTCCTGTAATCTGACACTATCTGTATTTCAAAGAATGAAAGGCTTGTGTATTCATGTAGCAGATAGTTTTGTCCCTAGATGCCTGATGGTGATGAGCCAGTCATCAGCGAGTTTGTCACTTGCAAAAATTATGCACAATCTCACATAGCGGAAAGTAATGAATGTGTCTCTTGTCATTAACCTAAATGTCTGTAACTTGTTTCATGCTTTAGTGACTAAAATGTGCTAAATGTCATTAGTGGTGTCTTTGAAGGATCAGCTTATGCAATAATGTGATGTTCTGGTGACCTTTACAACACCAGGCAATCTGCCTGTGGGGTAGATGGTGTGAACAGGGCAGGCTGAAGGAAACCACAGACCTTCCCAGAGAGGCTGGCACACAAAGTTTAGAAGCTGAAGGCTGGTTTCTACAAACATCTTGAACTAAGTATGTCTCTATTTAAATACTTGCAAGTGTTTTGACCTGATCTGTCCATAGCACCAGGAATCTTGAAAATAATCTGTTTAACTGTCAATGTCAACATTACCGGTGCAAGTCCATAATGACCCCAATATCATTTTATCTGCTCTTCACAAGCAATTCAGAGACTGATCTACATTTTTAAAAAAAATTATCATTTTGGACTCACCGTTTATTTCTAAGCTCTGTGGATATGTATTAAGTAGTATTGGGTGGGTTGTAAAATAGGTGTCCAAACTGTCAGTTTCCAGCTGGAAGGTTTGGTTAATATACTCATTTGGATTTGATGTGACCAGACCCCAGGCAACTTCCCAATTTGTTATGGCTCTAGATCCTCCAGTTGGTTACACGGCCACACAGTTTAGAAGGGACATTGATCCCTTCCCTTTTGAATACAGGTCATTCTACTATAATGCATGTTTTGTTAAAGCAAATTCGCTGTAAAGCGATTGACAAATTGGGGACACTGTTTCTAAAGTGGAAACTTTTAAAACGTATGTTGGTTGTAACACGATTACATCACCAAGACTTTAAGCACTGTTTCTAAAACAGGATTTTCCTATAATGCGTGGTTGCACAAGAACACAACTATCACGTTGTCGAAGAACTACCTGTACCTTTTTCTCAGACCCAAATGAACACTTGTTTTGAAAGGGATCACTTCAAACAGTTATCAAACAGTGAGTTTATTAATTACTAAATACGAGACGAATTAGTCATGAAATGCATATCCACAGAGCTTAGAAAAAATGGTGACTCCAAAATGATAAAATTTTAAAAACCAAATATCTAGGTCAGTGTCTGAATTGTTTGTGAAGAGCAGATAAAATGATGTTGGGGTCATTATGGACTTGTACCAGTAATGTTGACATTGACAGTTAAACAGATTATTTTCAAGATTCCTGGTGCTACAGACTGCTGAAAATTCCTTTCTCCTGGTTCATTTTTTAACTGGTTTATAGCACTCAGAGTGGGAGGGTCTTCCTTTATCTGCACCACAAAGATAACAAGAAGATAGTGACTGTGACCTTCACAGCATGCTAATACTTGAACAGAGGCTAGAACACATGAGGGGATTGAGTCCCACTAGTCCACTCCAGTAGAGTTGCAACTGACTTTTTAACCCCCGCCCTTGTTTATTCTTCAAAGGGAAAAAAGGATAATGAGGATGCAGTTTGGAACATCATCGATAGGGGATGTTGTGAGCAGGTGCTCCCCAGCCTGATGTTATCACTATAGTCACAAGAGAGCACACTCTAGTCTGTTTGAAGGTTCCTTGGTACATTATATGTGTGTCACAATTACTGAATTTAACTGTACAGGTTTTTTTTCTGTAGCACTTCTTTTAAAAGCAACCTATTTTGGAATTAAAAGTAGAAATATTTATAAACACTTCAGGATAAGATCCTTCTTCAGAACAAATTCTGAGACTTAGATGATTGGATGTGAGACACTTGGATGTAAATACTCTGCTTGAACTCCCTTCCTCATGCAAATTCCCACACACCCTGGAACTCCTGATGGATTTCTCATGTTGGGCAATAAAGTTCTGCCAATAAAATGGTGACGGCAGCAATAGCACTGGGGAAGAGCTATCCATGATAAGATACTCACAATGTAAAACCAGCAATCCACTATCAAATACATTTTCCCAAAAATCTACTTGATCCAATAAATGTTTAAGATGTGTTACATTATGATTCGTATGCATTGCGCTATGAGCTGTCATAGAACAGCAGTCCTCAAATAGAAACAGAAAGTGTTGCAGAAACTCAGCAGGTGTGGCAACACCTGAGAAACTGAGTTAACATTTCAAGTCCAATATGACTTTTCTTTGGATGTTGTCAGAGATGCTGATTTCTCCAGCTCTTTTTATTTGTATTTCAGGTACCTCCAGTATTTTCAGGGCTTTGCTTATATTTGAACAGCTCTTCTCATTTCATTTCCAATGATTCACATTTTCAATATTGAACACTTAGAATCATAGAAATGCACAGCACTGAAACAGACCCTTCGGTCTAAATCGTCCATGCTGATCCTTGAATCATAGAACCTGAGATGTTTTACATGGTCCCAGCTCTGAAGTGTACTATGATAATCAGGCTTTAAACTGTGCTATTTCCCGAGGAAGGATTTGCAGTGGTTTCTCCAAACTTCAATGTATTCCTCAGCATGTAGTCCTTCACCTTGGAAAGTGCCAGTTTACAACATTCAATCATCCATAGTTTCTTTCTGTGAAAATCATCAAATTATAAAGACCATCTTTCATTGAATTGGAAGTCTGAAAGCATTTTGGCTCAGAGTGTCATTTTCAGGAAAGGCCTGTGGAACAGAGTCCTGTGTCACTGAATGGCTTGGTAATGCTCAATTGTTCTGTGTTGAGCCAGTTTCCTACATAAAATACAGAAATAGAAATATCCCAACCTAAAACAATCAGGACTTCAAACACAATATTAAACACAAAATTACAAGAGCTGGTTGTGTCATGGGAACCTAACTAGACTAAATCCAGAGACTCAGGCTGATGCTTTCAAAACATGGTTCAACCATGACAACTGGTGGAATTTGATTTGAATTCAATTAATAAACCTGGATTTGAAAGCTAGTTTCTGTGATGATGACCATGCCAACAGCTGAGGCAGAGATGAGAAGGAATTTCTTTTCTTCAAGGGTCATTAGCCTTTGGGATTCTTTCGCACAGACAGCATAGAGACTGAGTTATTGAGTATGTTTAAGACTGATTTAGATTTTTTATTGACAGGGGAGTCAAGGGATATGGTGAACAGACAGGAGAGCAGAGTTAATGGACCAATCAGGCCAGCTACGAACTAATTGAGTGATAGAGAAAAGTTGATAGGGTGAGAGGCCTTTTCCTCCTGTTCTAAAGGTCATCGATTGTTGCAAAACCTATTTAGTTCACAAATGTCCCTTAACAAAAATAATCTGCCATCCTTACTTGGTATGACCTACATGTGACTCCAGAACTACAGCAATGTAGTTGACTCGTAACTGCTTTCTGAAATGGCCTAGCATTCCTTAGGGCACTTAGGGAGGGGTGTTCATGCTGCCCTTCCCAGCAATGAATATATCCCTTGAAGAAATACATGTAACAAAACAGTTAATTGCACCATTAAGGATCACATTTCAGCAGTGCCTGCTTTAAGACAGATAAGCTGCACTGAAAAAGCAGCTGGAAAGAATGATTGATTTTAAGTCTGGGCTCAATTTCCATCAGAATGCTTAAGATGTCTAAAGAGGCAGCTGCACATTTTCAGTGAAGTCTGCAAAGTTTGTTGCTTGCTGAAGTTGATGCACCATTAAGAGACACTTTATGATCAATGAAATTTTGTGATTTTAGTGTTGGAACTGATTTTTTTTTCCTCAAATATATACTGAGTACGTTTAAAAATGAGGAGATATGAAGATCTGTCTGGAAACTTTTGTACATAAGTGCTAGAAATAGCAATAGACATTCTGATTATTGTGAGAATGACTAATAAACTGTCATTCCATCAATAAATTAAAACTCATGAGCATAAAGTTTTCCTTCTTGCTCCCTTTGACAAATAAAAGCCAAGGAGAAAGTGAGGACTGCAGATGCTGGAGATCAGAGCTGGAAATGTGTTGCTGGAAAAGCGCAGTAGCTGACCTGCTGCGCGTTTCCAGCAACACATTTTCAGCAAATAAAAGCCAAGTTCAACTATACCCTTATCTTTAGACTGAACTGTTTCATAATATAAACATTGACATGAAAGTATAGTCTATTTCTTTTGTCATAACTAATTTTTTAGTCCTATAATACATTTCAGTTGATCAAAATGGTTTAACTTTTTTTTTATTTTTTTAAATTTTTTTTATATATTAACCCCCACACTACCACCTAAGTGCGGTAGTGCTTATTTTTTCCCCAGCCACCATGGTGTGTGTGTGCAGGTGTGAGACACAGTGAAAGACACAAAGTGCACAAATATTTATTCAAATTTCACCACCAGGAAGATAGGAAAACACCCGGGTGGCCAGTGACAAACACTGCCCTTCGCATCAAAGGGCTGTGCTGTGTGATCAAAACAGTGAAGGGGAGGGTAGGGACTAAATCAAAATAGAGTTGGAGGGAGAAATAATGCACTCCACTCCCTGCGGCGCCACCTCCCCCTGAACAACTCCAGGGTGTTGGTCGACACCGCGTGCTCCTTCTCCAAGGACACCCGGGCTCTAACGTAACCGCGGAAGAGGGGTAGGTAGTCGGCCGTAACGACCCCCTCCACGGCCCGCTGCCTGGACCTGTTAATGGCCAGTTTGGCCAGGCCCAGGAGCAGACCCACGAGGAGGTCTTCAGACCTGCCCTCCTTCCTCCGTACTGGGTGCCCATAGATCAGGAGCGTGGGACTGAAGTGCAACCAAAAGCAGAGGAGGAGGTTTTTCAGAAAATCAAAAAGGGAGTGCAAACGCCCACACCCAATATACACTTGGTCCATGGACTCCACAGCGCCACAGAACAAGCAGTTGGGCTGGGAGTCCGTGAACTACCGCAACCTGCGGTTGCAGGGGACCACTGCGTGCAGCATCCTCCACCCCAGATCCCCGAGAGAAAGGGGAAGGACTCCCACATAGAGAGCCCTCCACTGGGGATCCCCACCGCCCGGTGGCAAATGGGCACGCCAAGGCGTGTCCGGACGGTGGATGAGGGAGAAGAGGTGGACGGTGTGCAGCAGCAGTGTATACAGGGCCCTTCTTTTCGCATCCCTAAGTGAGACAAAATTAAAATTTCGGAGGCAGCTCAGGTTGTGGGGCACAGGCTCCCGCGGGAAGTACAGGACCTTGGGGCCAATGTGAAATTCCGTCCGGGCTGGGGTGAGCGCGGACGGGATCCCACCACACACCTGAGCGTCCTCCAACTGGTGCACCACGTCGGGTCCGAGCACCGCCATTTTAAGGCTTCGGATGGCGGTGGCCACGTACCGGACGTCTACCGCTGCCCTGCTCGCTATGTCCTGCGGCAGCGTCCAGCCCAGGCCCCCGGCACCCAGCACATCCCCGACCCTGGTCACCCTCACTGCCACGGCCCTCCCCTCCGACAGCCACTCGAATCCGCGAGTACGGAGGTGCGGATTCCTGAGCAACGGCTCCCTGACGACAGCCGCTACTCCAGCCGGAGGGTAGGCGCGACGCGATTTGACCATGTTCCAGACAGTGATCAGGTCCTGGTAAAAGACAGGCAGCGTCTTGAGGGCGACCTCCAAACCGTCACGGTCGACGAACAGGAGCTGAGTGTCGTGGTTGAGGTTACGTACCTGGCGGAAAAAATACGTCGCCAGGGCGCACCACCTAGGAGGAGGCTCGACGTAAAGGTATCGCCGCAAGGTCTGAAGGTGGAACGTCGCGACCTGGGTGCGGACGCACACCAGCGACTGACCGCCCTCCTCAATAGGGAGACTCAGAACCTGCGCAGCGACCCAGTGCATCTTTTTGTCCCAGAAGAAGTTGACCAACGTTCTCTGGATGTCAGCGACAAAGCCAGGAGGAGGGACCAAAGTGACCAGCCGGTACCACAGCATGGCGGCCACCAGCTGGTTTATGACCAGCACTCGACTCCTGTAAGATAGCACTCGGAGCAGTCCTGTCCAGCAGCCGAGGCGAGCCGAGACTTTGGCCTCCAGCTCCTGCCAGTTGGCCGGCCAGGATTCCTCAGCCGGGCTGAGGTAGACCCCCAGGTAGAGGAGATGGGTGGTACTCCAGCTGAACCCCCGTAACTCCTCCGGCAGAGAGTCCACCCACCACGGACTGACCAGTAGTCCGGAACATTTGGCCCAGTTGATCCTGGCGGAAGACACTGCCGAGTACACTGCCTGGCACTCACGCATCCTGCCCAGGTCAGCCGGGTCGGTGAAAGTGAGGAGCACGTCGCCGGCGTAGGCCGAGAGGACCACCCCCGTACCCGCGCCGCGCAGAACCAGCCCCGACAACCTCCTCCGCAAGAGGCGCAGGAAAGGCTCCACGCACAGGGAATACAGCTGGCCGGACAGGGGGCAGCCTTGACGCACTCCTCTCCCGAAGCGAAGGGGTGCCGTCAGGGACCCGTTAACTTTAACCAGACACTCTGCGGCGGCGTACAAAAGTCAGATCCGGGTGACGAACTGCGTCCCGAACCCGAATGCCCGCAGAGTCCCAAGCAGGTACTCGTGATCGACCCTGTCGAACGCCTTCTCCTGGTCGAGAGACAGGAAGGCGCTCGGCAGACCAGCCCGTCGACAGAAATGGATCAGGTCCCGGACCAGATGGACGTTGTCGTGTATCCTCCGGCCCCGGACCGTGTAGGACTGGTCCGGGTGAATCATGTGGGCCAGCACGGAGGCCAGGTGAGAAGACAACACCCTAGCGAAGATTTTGTAGTCCGTGCTGACAAAATGGTTTAAAACTGTAATTACATAATTATTCAATACTGAGTAAGCAGTTTATACCTTTGAAGATTATGAACCTTCAGCAATACAATCTATAGAAATTAGAATTAGGACCAACTACTGACACCTTGAAGTATTCCAGTCAATCACAGATAATTGACAATGATATAATGGATGTTCCAGTCCCCAATCCATTTGGCTCAATAAAGTCTTTAGTACGTTGTATATAGTAGTGGATCTGAAAGGGTTAATGTTGGAGACTGCATTAAATACCATGCAATCTGATGATGTCATCATTGTTTTGAGTGGAGAATTAAAGAGTCCAACATGTGTTCCAGGTGGGGTCAAATATGTCATTCCCAGATCGTAATAATCTTAGTAATTATGTTTTACAAACTAATGTAACAAGTATCCATTCCATTATATAATCAACTACATCTCTATTATAGCAAGTGGCACTTCTTGTTAACACTCATGAGTGGTTTATGCAATTTTGCCAAACAAGCAGTGGACCCAATATTGAAAGGTGGACTGAAGGATCTTATAGTGCAATGGTAGTGTTTCTACCACTGCACTAGGAGACCTGGGTTCAAATTCCACCTGCACCACAAGTATCTCAACAGGTTGGTTAAAAACATCTAGAAGGAAGGGCTGTTGCTGAAATAGGTCAGTTGGGAGAGGGTTAGACTGAAGGTCCATGATTCACTTGTGGGTTTTGACAGTGAATTTGATCAGTTTAGGTGGTTGTTGTGTTTCAGTGGTAGTGCCTCTACTTCTGAGCCAGGAGACATGGTTTCAAATCCTACCTGCTCCTGAGGTGTGTAACTACATCTCTATACAGGATGATTCAGAAATATCACACCATCCTGAATTGTTAAGAGACCTTGTGATGCAGTGGTAGTGTCCCTGCCTCTGAGCCAGAAAGCCTGGGTTCAAGTCCTAAATGCTCCAGAGGTGCGGAGTAATATCTCTGAGCAGATTAATTAGAAAATATTAAGAAGGATGGACTTTAGGGGGCTTTTATGGTTCAAGTCCCACCTGCTCAAGAATTATGTCATCACATCCCTGAATCGGTTGATTAAGAATATCTAGAGCTTCTTCAAGGAAGGCAATATCTAGACGGGAGAACTAATGGGGTAACTTTTCTGCAACCATTAACTGGCATGTTTCATTCTGCAAAATATGCAGCATAGTGACTAGTAACTTAAAAACATCAAGGTCACAGTGGTGCCAAAGTCAGTTTGGCCCAGGTGAAAAACATTTCAGAAGACAAGAAAATTAACCACTTTAGGAATATTGCCACTTTACAAATACTCAGACAGTTAGTCAGCAGAACTTGTAGAAGGAACAACAGGAAAAATGTAATATCGAGGTGAAAATCTTCAGTTCAGGACTGTTAAAAGCCAGAGGAAAAACATAGTCGGCTGATATGAGACTGAAAGGTTGGTCACATTTGGCAGTTACAAAGATCTTAAAAAAGAAGGAATTGTAGGAGCAGTCCCAATTCAAGTTTAATTGTTTCAAAGCTCTGTAAATAAAGTCAACGATCAACCTAAGCATGGGGAATATTCTTTAGATTCTTGGTGTAAAGACTGGCAATAATAGAGGTTAAAATAGGAGCACTTACCATTCTCACCAAACATTGCTACCATAGCAACCACACACTACGGCTTTTGACTTTCGCTATGAAGTCATGGGCCATTAAGTTAGTGTATACAGAGGCTACAGGGGTGTGAACATTATGGATCAGATTTCAGGTTAAAGAGAACAATTTAAGAAGTTTGGAAAAGAGTGAGATTATCACAGCAGACGGTACAAGAAGTTTAAATGTGAAACATTTTATGATACATAAGTTAATCACAGAATTGGTGGGAAAAATTATTAAGGCCTTAGGAATAGAAATTTATTTGAAAAATCAGGACACACATGCATTGTGTACTAAGCTGCAAAAAGCAAGTGTCCATTTGGCACAGATCAAAGTGGGAAACCATCATCCAAGCTTTAGGAAGTGTGAAAATCCTGATATAGCACAAATACCTTTGAGGTTTAAAAAACTTTTGATAATTACTTGATTCTGAGAACATGTGAAATTCCTCCAATTCCTGAAAGAATAAACCCAGATGTGGAGGAGCCTGGGGTGGACAAAATTTAAAAAACACACAACAGCAGGTTATAGTCCAGCAGGTTTATTTGAAAGCACTATCTTTTGGAGCACTGCTCCTTCATCAGATGGTTGTCACAAGTACCTGATGAAGGAGCAGCGCTCTGAAAGCTAATGCTTTCAAATAAACCTGTTGGACTATAACCTGTTGTTGAGTGATTTTTTTTTACTTTGAAAGAATAAGATTCACCAGAATAGTTCAGTATCCTGTGGAATCCACAGATAGTTTCATGTAATGACCTCCACTGTTCAATGGAAAGCTGTGTCTGTAGAGCTTCACAATCTAAATCATAGGAAACAGAATAGTTGTTGGAACTATTGATGAGACTTTGTCAGATTTATTGCAGTACTACAAAGATGTGACTTTGGAGAAATCTATTAAAATGATACCAGAAGCAGAAATGAGGAAGACTCACTGAAAAATCCCAAGAGGAGATGGACAAACCTATTCACTTTGTAAGGTATAAGTACTTTACATACACACATGACAAACCAACTCAAAGTGGAGTTAAACTAGCAGATTCTATGAGTTATAACAGCACTGTGGAATAAAAATGCCCCACATGCACAAGCAACATTGGGCTATGACAAAAGGGTACTATATTTGTAAAACTATAGGTCACTTTCAAAAGATGTGCAGAAGTCAGACACTGTTTCAGAGCAGCTAAAAACCAAGTGTTAACCCATACAGGGATCAGAACATGATAAAACCACTGACAGATACCAGAGATTTTGTTGCAACTTGGTGATGGGATGATCGACTCCCCTCTTTTTAAATTTCTCTCTGTCAGTCACAACAAATATTTATATTTCTTTTAGCATGTAATGATCACACTTGAATTAAAACATAATTAACTATATCAAAATGATGGATCCAAATTTCAAGGTTTTCTTAAGTGAAATAAAGTTTTATTACCTACAAGCCTGAAAAATAGTAAAATTGTAACATCAAAACATACATTCAAACACAAGTAATATGTATAAAAATAAGAATTGGTCTTGTATAGAAAAAAAGAGTAGACTTTATTTTTAAAAAGGTCCTCATAGACTTTGAGGTATTAGATTTTAAACCTGGTGCTGTTGTTAAAATTTGACTTGCATTCTGCAGCAAGGTTTAAAGTGGTTTGAATGGTAGTTGTCCCAAGTAACTTTTTCACTGGACATGAGATTTGAGGTTGAGAAAGAAAGGTCTGCAGTATCTCTGCTTCATCAGTTCATATTTCTTTTTCTTTTTACTTTACTTCTCACAGAAGCCATGATCCATTTTTTTTTTATTCCTGAGCCCACTCTGTTGCCCTTCCAGGTTGACATTTGCAGGTGAACTATTCATGCCCAACATGCGCAACTTATCATATGATAAGACCAAATGAAATAGGAACAAGAGTAGTCTGTTTGGCCCCTTGAGCCTGCTTTGTCATGGCTGATCTGAGATTCCTCACATCCACTTTCCTGCCCTTTTCCTCATAACCTTTGTGTCCAGGGATATGTGGGCTAAGTGGATTAGCCAAGGATGAATGTAGGGTTATGGGAATAGCGTAAGGAATTGGGACTGGGAGGGATGCTCTTCAGAGGATCAGTCAGACTCGATGGGCCAAATGGCCTATATCTGCGCTGTGGGGATTCTATGAATTTTCTGTGAATTCTATGAATTTTCTTGATGCTGTTTCAGTTGATTGGTTTCAGTCTTTAGATAAAATGATAGTTTTAATGCAGCAAGTTTTGTTTATTCGTTATGGGTTCCATGGTTGCCTTAATCTGTGGTCTAGTAATCACAACAGCCATTTTAGGTCAGTATTTGTGATTCTTTTAAAACATAATCTGTCTGTGAAACTCTGAGATATTAAAATCAGATGATAGAAGTTCAAATTCAATAGGCCATTATTGTAACACAATCATGGGGTGAATTGGTAATACAAATGAATTTTGTTTGAAAAGATTGGTTATGTCATTGGAGAACTCATTAAACTTAAAGCTTGATGTAGGATCGCGTGCCACTGTCCTGTTAGATCAAATACCACGACTGAAGAGACGGAAGTGACACATTATCCAGGCAGAATATTGATCAAGAGTAAAGATATTTCACAAGTAACATAGCAAAACAAAGAGTGTGATAGTTAAATATGACTAGGTAATTCACAATCCAAACTTCTGACCCTTGAGCCTGCATTAATGTCTTGACATCAACATCCTTGAAGCAGCAAGCGTGAAATTAGTTTCAAGACAGTGCAGGGATGGACAGGACTGGAAACTTAATGTTTCAGGGTACAAATGCTACAGGGAGGATTGAAAGGGGGGCAAGAGAGGAGGGGGGAGTGATGTTTTTGATAAAGGATAGTATGACTGCTCTACTTCGGATGGATATTCCTGGGAATACATCCAGGGAAGTTATTTGGGTGGAACAGAGAAAAAAGAAAGGGATGATTACATTATTGGAATTGTATTATAATCCCCGTAATAGCAGGAAATTGAGAAACAAATTTGTAAGGAGATCTCAGTTATCTGCAGGAATAATATTGTGGTTATGGTAGGGCATTTTAACTTTTCAAACATAGACTGGGACTGCCATAGTGTTAAAAGTTTAGATGGAGAGGAATTTGTTAAGTGTGTACAAGAAAATTTTCTGATTCAGTATGTGGGTGTACTTACTAGAGAAGGTGCAAAACCTGACCTACTCTTGGGAAATAAGGCAAGGCAGGTGACTGAGGTGTCTGTGGGGGAGAACTTTGGGGCCAGCAACCATAATTCAAATAGTTTTCAATAGTGATGGAAAAGAATAGACTGGATTTAAAAGTTGAAGTTCTAAATTGGAGGAAGGCTAATTTTGATGGCTAATTTTAGGCAAGAACTTTCAAAAGCTGATTGGGGGCAGATGTTCGCAGGTAAAGGGACAGCTGGAAAATAGGAAACCTTCAAAAATGAGATAATGAATGTTCAGAGACAGTTTATTCCTGTTAGGGTGAAAGGTAAGGCTGGTAGGTGTAGGGAATGCTGGATGATGATAGAAATTGAGGGTTTGGTTAAGAAAAAGAAGGAAGCATATGTCAGGTATAGACAGGAGAGATCGGGCGAATCCTTAGAAGAGTATAGAGGCAGTAAGAGTATTCTTAAGAGGGAGATCAAGAGTGCAAAAAGGGAACATGAGATAGTTTTGGCAAATAGGGTTAAGGAGAATCCAAAGGGTTTTTATAATTACATTAAGGGCAATAGGGTAACTAGGGAGAGAATATGGCCCCTCAAAGATCAGCAAGGCAGCCTATGTGTGGAAACGCAGGAGATGGGGGAGACATTAAATGAGTATTTTGCAAGTGTTTACTGTAGAGAAAGACATGGGAGATATAGAATGTAGGGAAATAGATGGTGACATTTTGAAAAATGTCCATATTACAGTGGAGGAAGTGCCTTGATACACATAAAAGTGGATAAATCCCCATGACCTGATCAGGTGTACCCTAGAGCTCTGTGGGAAGCTAGAGAAGTGATTGTTGGGCCCCTTGCTGAGATATTTGTATCATTGATAGTCACAGGTGAGGTGCCAGAAGACTGGAGGTTGGCTAACGTGATGCCACTATATAAGAAAGGTGGTGAGGAAAAGCCAGGGAACTATAGACCATAGCCTGACATAAGTGGTAGGCAAGTTATTGGAGGGAATTTTGAGGGACGGGATTTACATGTATTTGGAAAGGCAAGCATTGATTAGGGATAGTCAGCATAGTTTTGTGTATGGGAAATCATGTCTCATGAACTTGATTGAATTTTTTGAAGAAGTAACAAAGAGGATTGATGAGGGCAGAGCGGTGCACGTGATCTATATGGACTTCAGTAAGACATTCAACAAGGTTCCTCATGGGAGACTGGTTAGCAAGGTTAGATCTCATAGAATACAGGGAGAACTAGCCATTTGGATACAGAACTGGCTCAAAGATAGAAGACAGAGGTGGTGGTGGAGGGTTGCTTTTCACACTGGAGGCCTTTGACCAATGGTGTGCCACAAGGATCGGTGCTGAGTCCACTGCTTTTCGCCATTTATATAAATGATTTGAATGTGAGCATAAGAGGTATAGTTAGTAGGTTTGCAGATGATACAAAAAGTGGAGCTGTAGTGGACGGTGAAGAAGGTTACCTCGGATTTCAACGGGATCTTGATCAGGTAGGCCAATGGGCTGAGGAGCGGCAGATGGAATTTTATTTAGATAAGTGCAAGGTGCTGTTTTTAGGAAAAGCAAATCTTAGCAGGACTTATACACTTAATGGTAAGGTCCTAGGGAGTGTTGCTGAACAAAGAGACCTTGGAGTGCAGGTTCATAGATCCTTGAAAGTAGAGTCACAGATACATAGGATAGTGAAAAAGGCGTTTGGTATGCTTTCCTTTATTGGACAGAGCATTGAGTATAGGAGTTGGGAGAAGAAAGTGAGGACTGCAGACACCGTGCTGTACATCTCTATGATTTCTATAACTCTATGACATCAACTGGTCAAGGAAAAGACTTATTTCCTAAATACATGGTGGAACCTGAAAGAAGAAATAATTTATTAAGATTACCTATGTTGGCAGAACAGAATTATTTCACATTGCTGCCAGGAAGGAAATTATGAACTTTACAGGTGTTCTGGACATGATTTCCATTCTCACCTTAATTGTAAAGAATCGGAAGACAACAGCGATCAAAATTTGTTCGGATAAGCAAGTACTGAGAACAAGATTGAACACTACACCGCGTGAGTCAATTGAGGAAACTTTAACAGAAGTCAGACAGGAGAACAGTGTAGTGAAGACATTGATACAACAGATTTGACTTTGCTGCAGGATGATGAGCTGACAAAAGTTCAAGAGCAAAATTTCAAAGAAGACTTATAAATGCCAGTAACAAAGATAATACTAGGTACGCTTTAGTCTTCTCACACCATGACTGAGGTTCTGAAGATATCTAGTTTGCCAGAAAGACGTCTACAGAGGATGACCAAGACACCAAACTTTCTCAGCAACTTACTTACTTTATCACAGATGTATCAACAAATTGAGAGTAAAGCATTGCTTGAACAAAATGGACACTCAGGAAGCCAGAGTGATGTCCACAAATTCAGGACACAGTAAAAGGAAAATGAAATTGCCTGGTCTGAACACCCATGATATTGCAAGGGAAAAAGTATTTGTTTCAACAAAGCAATCATGTTCCATGATGGACATCCAATCTCCTTAATCCAAGTGGTTAAACTACACCTGAATTAACAGGGAAAATTTTCTCTGCAAAGGAAATTCAGCACATTAAGTGTGCTTCAGACAAGGTAATGGACCAATGAACCAGTTTAAAAGGAACAAAATTCTCTGCCAAGGAATCAAAGAGATAAAAGATCCTTCAGTGGAGAAATAATTTACAGATGGTCAAAATAAAGTTCAACAGTTCTCTAGTGAAAGATATACCAATCTTCCACATCCAAGTTAATGCATTCTGAAAGAAGTGTGGATCCTTCAAACTATCTGGATTTGTGAAATCAGAGACTTGGAAGTAGGTAAGATATTGGTAAATGAGGTAATAACTTGAATGAATAAACTTTGAGGAGAAAAGCTTTTGGGCAGATACTGTAAAATCTTAGTTCTGAAAGGAGACAGTGTTAGGCTTTTTCCAATGTTAAAAAGTATTTGGTGGTAAATAGAGGAGGTCAAATTAAGATCCCAATGGAGTCGGACATTATCTTTGCCTCCTGATAGTCTTTATAATTATGCCTAACAAGTCAAAGAACCAAGTTATTATGCAATAAATTAGACTTATTGTTGAGAAAAATTGTTCTTCTTGTTAACACTGACTAGTGGTTCATCCTGTGTCACTGTTAACCAAACTGACCCTTAGACACAGGGAAGAAAGAAGGTTTGATGATAGCTCTCTACCAAAACCTTTGCTTGTAATGGTTGTTTCCACATACAGCCCTCTAAGCAATTCAATTTATTTTCTAGCAAGCATTAACTTATCATTATTCAAATGCAATATGATTCCTGATGTTTAAACTACGGATTAGATTTGCAATGTGATGTATTTTACACTTTATTTCACTTTGACAGTTTTACATAGTGATACGTTTAATTTATATTAAAGGGTTATTGCATTTCCAAAATGCAATAGAAAGTAGACATGAAGAGGACTAAGAGGATTTATTCCACAGGCTGACTTTCAACTGTGCTGTCACTGGAAACCCAACTCACATTGCTCAGAAGCAGGAAGAGATAATGCAGAGGACACTTGATTATCTGAATATCAATTATCCAAATTTCGGATTATCCAAAGAAGATCTCAAGGTCCCACAAAAACGTTAGATCAAAGAGGTAAGTGTAACAAAGAAACACAAGCACCTCAGGCGTCAGCGACTGGATATCTTTTAGGTAAGGGTGAGTTACACTGTCCTTTGCAAAAGTGAGTGTTTTTCAGGGTATTCCGGTCACTTTACTGGGCTGTTCATGAAAAAAATGGCGGAGAGAGTAAATGCATGCGCGAGGCAGTGCTTCGGTCTTTCTATCGCAACACTGACTTCCCAAAATCTGACACATGCTCTTGCAATCGTAGAAGCTATTCGGGACCTTGTTTAATGGCTTCCCTTGTTTGAGGCAAAATCGATTATCTGAATAAACAATTATCATGCCTGCCCACCTCATTCGGATAATTGAGGTTCCTCTGTATAACACTATTAGAAATTTAGACCTGAGTACAACGGAAAAACAATTATAATAGAATACTATACAATCACAGATACAGTAGATCCAATGTCTAGAATTATAAAGTAGTACAGCTCAGAAACAGATACTTCTGTCCAACATGTCCATGATAATCAAGTTTCCCAAAACTAGTCATCTAGACTCGAAACATTAGCTTGCTGTCTCTCCATAGATGCTCTCTGACCCACTGTGGTCTCCAGTATTTGTTGTTTTCAGTACAGACTCCAGCATCTGCAGTAATTTGCTCCTTCCCAAAACTAAACTAGTCCCACTTGCCTGCTTTTGGCCCATATCTCTCTACACCGTTCATATTCATGTACGTGTCCAAATGTCTTTTAAATGTTGTAACTGTACCTGCATTTCTCACTTCCTCTGGTGGTTCATTCCACATGCAAACCACCCTCTGTGTGTAAAGGGTGCCCCTCAGTTTGATAAAAACAAAATACTGTCAATGCTGCAAATATGAGCTAAAACCAGAAAGGGCTGGAGAAACTCGACAGGTCAAACTGCATCTGCGGGGAGAGAAACAGAGATAACATTTCAAGTCTGGTATTCTTCTTCAGAATGTGTCTTAGAGCCTCTTAAGGTCAAAAAGACAGATATTCCTATGATGGGAACAAAATGTGAAAAGCAGAAGTTTTCCCAATTAATTTTTTAGAACCATGCAGAAAATTGATCACTTGTTTATTGCAGCCATGAGAGAAGCACAGTGAAATTTTGCAATATGGGAGTATACTAAGGTCTAGAGGTCCTATGCTCAATTCTGTGATACTTGCCTGGAGGATATGTTATGTCAGTTAAGTATATTACAATGTAAACTCTGTTGGATAGTTTATTTGAAGACAGTCACTTTCCTATTGTTTAGGTCTGGAAATGATAGTTTCTGAGTCCAGGCAATGAACCATATTTCAGTCCAGTTGACGCCCCTTACAATAATCGCTAAAATTGCCAAAATTACAGTAAGGTGCAGTTGATTGGCTTGTGGCATTAGTATAAATGAGCCATAGGGCAACACTGAGAAGGAGGAGGATCATCTGGAAGAGTGAACCCAGGATCCTGCTGGCAATTGTGAACAATACTCTGAATTTTTAGAATTGAAACAATAAATTGACATTGATGCTCTAGCCGAGTCATGCTGCTGTTGCTATTAAAAAAATGAACTACAACCAACGCATTATATTATTTCCACAGGCAAAATGCTATTGCCGCAGTCAGGTCAGAATGATTGAGATCTATGCTGCCAGCTTAGCTGAAATAGCTTTGCATGCTTAGATAAAGTTTTGTCATTAAAGCACTGCTGTAGGTTTATAAAATGTGACCTGCTTTGTGAATCAATATTAGTTTTTTTTTGCTAATCATTTGGAGTCTTGAAAAATGACCTCTCAG